>NW_015552540.1:126011-142314 GCF_001515605.1 Sinocyclocheilus anshuiensis
AACAAAATAAATTTTTTTTTTTTTTTTTTTTTTTTTTTTTTTTACAAAAGTTTGAAATCGTGGCAAGATTTATTAGATGGCTTTCAGGAATACTTTATTCTGATTGGTCCATTGTGGCATTCAGTAGTCAGATATTTCAGACCAGCAGTTAAAAAGGTGTGCCCCAAATGACATACTATACACTAAGCACTTTTACATGTAGATTACCGTCTAGCATCAGAGTCTGACCGCCACTCCTATGTAAGGAAAGTTTTTTTTAATTAAGTGTCCAACATACCAACATCTTTTTGGTTAAATAAGGGCATCATCTAGGTATTTAAAGTGTACCACTTCCTAATGTAGTTTTAAGTGTGGCGTCAGACGGGGGTAATAGTGGAACATAGTAACAGGCCCATAATGACCCCCCACCCCCCCACAACATTTTTTCATTTTTTTCATTTTGTTTCATAAAATAATTTACATTCATAACACTGTGCTTTTTATTGTGTTATCCTGCCATTAATTTGCCAAAAACTAGTAAACACTGCTGCAAAGAGGTTTCTAATGCTGTTGCTGAGGTAGAGACTGTAACATATTTATATCGTCTGACTGACTTAACCCAGCTCTGTATATTTCCACTCTTTTGCAAAGTTCGTGAAAACAAACTAGTTGATTTTTCTTTTCTTTAGCTGTTGAAAAGGGAACACGAAGCACCACTGTATCAATCCGCACGGGTAAGTAACCCCGGCACTACTTTCATATGTCACGTATCACACGCGGATTCGCTTGGATCCTCTTGATTCATGGACTACATTTTTCTTGGAGGAAGATTTACGGTGGAATAAACAGGTAAATAATCTCAAGTAAATATTTCATTTCCATACGTATTATCACCCTTTCGAAACACACTCATATCATGGCATTCATTTACACAGATATAATGAGCGATATAACCTTTAATTTGCTTGAAAAATGTTTTCAAACGAGTGAGACATCACATCAAAGATTGTGAGTGGGATTTGCAGCCTGTCAGTGAAGCGTCTGAGCTTTAACCCCACCTCTGCATACAAGGCCACTGTCTGTTTCCAATTAAGAGTGGAGGCTGAAAAACAGCCTTTTAAAAGGGCCCGAGCATGTTTGGATGTTTACATTTCAGTCCTTCCCTTCAGCGTGGAGGCTGGGCTGAAGAAAAAGCCCAAAAAACAGCAAGGAGTTTTTAAAGCCTTAGTACTCCGTTACCAGAGTCCTTCGCCACCCACTGAGCCCCTGATCCTATCAAACACAAACACAGGCCAAAGTGGTTTGCTCAATAACACCGGCATGCCACAGCCCTCTTGCCTGGCTGCAGAGATATGCACTACCAGTTCATTTCAAAACCCTCCATTCTTATTTCACGCTCAGGATGGTGTGTGTGTGTGTAATTGTGAAAGTTGTTTTGGCATTAGTTTTAGATGCAACACATTTAGTGCTGCACATTCTGCCAATGCACAGTCAGTTAGAATATGATAAATACACCCCAAGATAATTAACAGATTGTTATCTTATCTTAGATTTCAAATTTATTTAATTCATGCATGAATTCCATGAAATTAATTAGACGTTTTTGTGTTATAGGTTATGAATACAGTGTAAAAACTAACAGTTTCAGCAGCAAAGCCTCATTCTCCTATATAGCAATAATGTATAGCCTTCTGGAAAGAGTGCTGTGGGTAGTTTTGGGAATAATGTGTTGCCTTAGTTCTGGAAAGAGAGTTCTGGACAGTCTCTGGCCCACTCCAAAAGCGCTTATACTGACCCCATTATGGGTGTATAAACGTGGATGCTTAAATTAGAGCTGGTCTGCATTCACATGTCATTGCCAATCCCAGCTATGGACTGTGAGAGGGACCATGAAGCTGTAATCTAGAGCTTGTGTGCGTGTGGTGTGCCAGTCATGGACCTAGGGAATACAACTGAGCACAGTTCACCTCAGGCACTTGGAGTGACTTGAGACTTGTAATTGCCACCATTTTATAGAAACAGAAATGATGTTTCATAACTTTATAAAAAATAAAAATCTTAGTAATTTTTAGAGAATATTTTTGCATGAGCATATGTATGTTTTTATTTTCTCTAACCATGCACTCTAGAGATAATAAAACCGGCCAGTCTGTCTGGACCAAGATTTCTTTTAGATAGCTCATATTTGGATTTCATATAAAAAGCGTTTCTGAACCTACTGATAAAGCTTTATCTGTCATGCTCCTCCCTGGGCCACCTGATGTATGTCTTGTCTTATCTCACATGGATGATAATTATATGATAGGCTACTGCTCTATGTCACGGATACAGGCAAAGGAACAACTTTAAACAAGCTTGAAAGGAAAAAAGTTCATAGAGAAGGATTTGATTAGTCATGTGAGATGTAGCAGAATGGAAACCCTGTGTTTGAGTTTGTGTATGTATTGACCATGAAAGATAACAGAGAATGAGCACCACCAATATGAATAAACATAACAATTATTATCATTCATTCATTCATAAATGAACAAATAAAATTATTCTGGGCAGTCAGTTCTCTGTTTTGATTGGTTGATTTGTGAGGCTCTAAATCTGGCATCTTCAAAAACAGTTGTAATTGTGCATGTTCTTCTTTCATATGAAGATGGATAAACTGTAACAAATTAATAGTGAAAGTGCAGTTGTTGTGTTTATAAGTTACTTCTGCTTGATTTGACCCTTAATTAACAAGTACTGCATTGATATATTCATTGGCATGTCATTGCTTTGACTTAAATAAAAATGGTTAATTTATATGTTATAACATGAAGTACATTTTTAAGTAAAATTTTCAACTTTTTGATGCTGAAACTTGTAACAGACACAAACAAATCTGTAAATCTGTCTTCTGTATTTCACACGTTTCTGCCTCAAATCCTCTCTCTGCTCAAAGCCAGGCAGGGACAGGAAATTGAGAGCCGATCTGGTAGTGGTCTGGCCTCCCAACCCTGAACTGCAGATCCACTCGCTTTGAAGTTGGGAGAAGAATCACATGCAATTACTTGCGACATAAACCACGTTCTTCAAAAACACATCCTCTCCCTCTCTCCATTTCACACTGAGGGCTTACATTTTTTCTCAAGAATTGTGAACTAGTGGGAGAGTTGTTGACTTGAAATGCTGGGAATTCAATATACAGTAATCAGGGAGAGATTTAGAAACAGTTGACTGAATCATACCATAAAAACATCCCACCCATTCCCTCCAGAAACATGCAGGAATACACACAAACACACAAATTGCATGAATGCATTACCCACAGTACCTGTTCCTTACATTTAGTAACATTCTCTTTGTCTTTACTTTTAGCCTTCTCCAATGGAGATACATGTTCAGAAATCTTCAGTCACAAAGAAACTGTTACTCCAAATATTCGGTACTGCTTTGTGCCCAATGCCCCGGTCTCTCAAGAGTTTAAAGCTGTGTATAGAAAGAGTCTGGTAAGCTAAAGAGTAGAGAACTTCCTCAGGAGAGAAAGAATGCCAAGTTTTGCTTACATGACCATACTACACAATCAGAAAAAAGGAAGAATATAGAAATGAATGTCTCTTTTTCGGTCTCTATTCCTGTTCAGGACCTTTTTAAAGCATGTTATGGACTCTTTGCATAATGTTGTTATATATGTGTGATATTTTAGGATAAATAACCATAACATGATTGTGATGTGTTAAATTTAGTTCTCAATGAACACTACGGCGGACCATGTTTATTTAATCCTAAAAATCACTCCTTTGGCAAGTCCACAAACCCACCTTCATTTTTATTGGTCAATTAAATACTGTTAAAATATTTATATAATATTTTAAAATAGTACTTTTTACTGCAAAGCATAGCCTACATTTAATGAGAACACTTGGAAACAATTGGTTTATAAGGATGTTTGGGTAGTTTTACTGGAAAACAAGACAAAAAAAAATATAAAAAGACAGTGTTGTTCTGTGAAGCATTCAGGATGTTTTGTGCTGTGATACAGTACACAAAAAGAGAGCCACACAGGATCAGTTTACTCACAGATCAATGTTCAATCCAAAGACACTACAGCTTAAGGGGTACTAAAATAGCACCTCAATGCCTCAGAATGCAGCCTTGAAAGTAATTTATGAGTAATTTAGCTGACATAATGAAGTTGACAATGATCATGCAATAACATTTAAGTCACAAGAGGAACAGAATACAAATATTACAAAAAGAAAGCAGTTAGGGAAAAAAAACTAAAGTTTTTTTTTTGTAGAGTTTAGTTCCTCTGTTTTTCCTGCTCCTTTGTCAGTTTAAATCAGAGCCAAACACACACATAAAAACATACATTCTTGGTAAACTTATACTCAACATTACTTTCAAAGCAGAGGGTTCTTCCTGAAAGAAGTAGCTTTTCCCTTCAGTATGTACTCTGTCTCTCTTGCTTATCTTTGAGGAAAAGTTCCTCTGACCCCTGGCCAGACTCAGGCCCGTGTTTCCTCACCTTATAGTGTTGTGGATCTTGCTTATTTAAGGACGAAATGCACGTGAGTTCAGCCGATCTATTGTTACTGTTTTGACAGAGTTCAACTTTATATTAAGAGAGTTTACAGGCAGAGAAAATAGAGGAGCAAAACAAACCGGCCTGAATGACTTTGTGTTTTGAGTGAAAAAGTAAAAATCATCTCACATACAATAAATTAAAAAAAGTACTAACCATAATAACAGGGGACGTCAGGGAACACCAAGGAGCATAAACTCCCTATAGCAGTGCATGAGCGGTGATGAAAAGCACCAGCAGAGAGGCCCTGTGTGTGTCTGGTCAGTTGACAGTGAGACAAAGTATGTGTAGCTGTTCGGCCCGGGAGAACAAGTGTGTTTGTGTATGGAACTGAAGCCCTTATCTCCAGTCTGTACTGACGCCATAGTCTTCCTGTCTCAAATCTCCTCCATTGACTTACTCTCTCCTCTCTGCCTCTCCACCCCTCGCTCTCTCTGTTTCTCTTTCTCGAGCTCTTACTTAATTCAGCTCACCCCTAGGAGCCTTGCTGGCCCCTGGAATGGTCTTCTCCCTTTTCCCGTCCTCTTTCTCTCTCTCTCTGCGTCTCTCTCCTGGAGATTAGATGTAGTCTTTGTACCCACTGATGTAAACTCAGGTTGGCACAGATGCACGCAGAGTCTATTACTGTTGACGGGACACGCCTGTCTCTGGTTATGCAGGTTTACTGATGAACGCAAACACTTGTAATCTTCATATCTCTCCGTCTGTGTTTGTACATCTCGTTTTCCTTTCTTTTTTACCCCGAAGCATACTTGAATCTCAGCAGAGGTCCACAGTTGTATGCGTTTTTACCTGTGTTATTGTAATCATTTAGTCTTGTGTGCCACTGTGAAGATAATAGTTCTGAAATGACGAGGCACAAGATAACATCATTTGCATCGACTGTGCTGCACAAATGCAAAGTCAATTGCACGCTAAGTGAAGTAAACTCTTTGTTTACTCGCACAAGTAAGAGTAGAGCTCTATCTCTCTCTCTCTATCGTCTAGATGTTTATGGCCTGCTTTGTCGGGCCAGGCGCTCTGAGACTAGACTAGACTACAATCAGCTCAGCAACAGTGGTCTGATCTCGCTGAGTTTCTCTCCCTTTCCTCTGTTTTTAGCCTACTTCCTTCCTCGGGTTCTCAGATATTCTCTTTTCGCTCATAGAGCCAACAACAGGCATGCTTAAAAAGCACACAAAATGAATGGAAGGAGTCAGCTTTGCACAGCAATGCAGAGACTGTTGTATATTCAAAGAGGAAACAATCTGAAATGCGTATTCCTCAGATATGCTGTTTAGCTACAAGAATAAATCGTATAACGTGGGTTGTTCTGTTGGTGTTCTTTTAAAGAATCTAGGTAAATAAAGCAACTCTTTTTGGTGTTATTTGCTTAAAACAGATTTTTTTCAATGTACCGTAGATCATGGAGCTTTGCACCATTTTAAAGAACAGAATATGCTGGTCTAGAGAGTGCAATGTATTTTTTTTATTATATATATAACAAAATATGCATTCTATTTTTAATTTAATTAAAATAATATGAAATAAAAACATAAATGAAAACCAGCAGTAATATTGTTGCAATAACAGCTCTGGTCTAGTTTTTCAGTTATTGTTTCTGCAGGTTACATCATTATGCCAGTAGGTGGCGGCCAATGACTGATTTAGGAGTGAGTCATTTGAATCATTCACTAAACTGATTCATTCAAAAACTCTGACTCATTTAGGAGCAAAGCAAGTAACTGTATAAGAGAGCAATTTGAATCATTTTATCAACCGATTGACTGTACAAATTCATTCAGGAATGAAACAACACTACAGACCCGCTCAGTTTTCAGTGTCAGAGCAAAAACAGACAATATAATTGGCCCTCTACGGTGTCTGATGTACTCAATATTAACTGATTGTTTATTGAATAAAAGCAGATATATTTTATATATAAAGGTAATGTGGCAAAAAAAAGTGCTACTTTAAATAACTTCACAGAAACAGAAATTTGTTGTTGATTACCTGCTGTGATCAACTTTTGCTCATGAGGTATCACTATATTTTACTGTATATATTGCTGAAAAATAAATTCTGGATAAACTCTTAAAACTCAATCAATCATGTACTGTACAGTAGTCAGCATTTGAAGTGGATCAAAAAAGTGAATCAAAGTTGTCCTAAGACAGGAATGCATTTTGGTTTTAGGACAACTTTGATAAAAAGGTTTTGATCCACTTCAAATGTTGACTAGTGTAGAAAGGACATACTGTTAATTATTGTGGCAATGTAAATACACTGAAACAAAGATGTTGGTACAGCATGATGAAAACGTTAACAATTTACAATGAAGTTCAATAGTTAACTACATTAGTTAACATGAACTAATGATGGAAAAGCATTTATTAATCTTAGTTTATTAATTGGGTCCCTCTATTGAAAGTCCAGGTAACCAGAACTTAGAAGATCCAAAAAGGTCATAAAGACATCGTAAAACTAATTGAATGAATCCATATGAATCGAGTGGTTTAATCCATGTCTTGTGAAGAGATATGATGGCTGTATATGATGAACAGATTTAATTTAGGCTTTTATTCACATATAAACACAAAAACATAGACCGGATCACATATGGTAAACACGGAAGCTTGTGTATGCGTAATGTGAGTGTGACGCACGAAAACCAATGAAGTTTGTTCTAGAATATTTGAGCTTCTGTGTTTACCATGTGTGAAGTGCTATATGTATGCACGTCTTAAATTTAGATGTAAAAAAGACAAAATTAAATCTGTTCATTATTTTAAGCTATCATATCTCTTCACAAGACTTGGATTTAACCACAGATTTGTTTTTTGCCTTTATGCCTTATGTCCTTTTTAAAGGTTTGGTTACCTGGACTTTCAACAGAGGGACAGAAACCTCTCGGTTTTCATTAAAAAATATCTTAACTTGTATTTCAGAGATTAAGATTAAAGTCCTATGGGTTTGGAACAACATGACGAGGAGAAAATTATGACAGATTTTCATTTTTTAGGTGAACTGTCCCTTTAAAAAATATTTATAGACCTGAGCTAATAATGAACAACTGTAATCTGTATTGTCAACAAAGATGAATAACTACTGTAAGAAATGCATTTGTCATTGTTAATGTTAGGTAATATTTTCAAGTACAGAAAATATTTTTACAGTAAATATTTCCTAAGAGTAAAATACTGTAGCCATAATATTAAAATTTCCAAAGGAGTAAGAGAACTTCACATTCTGCTTTTATTAAGGATATTCCGTTTTTTTTTTTTTCATATGCACATACTGCCACGTAGAAGCATCACATTTACACAGCAGACATTCATTTAAGTCTCTGGCTGTCTCCTTGTCTTCACCATAAATGAGGTTTTCCTCGCCGAAACTCTTGTTTTGACTGCCAGAACCTTCCACAGGAGACAGATTACACTGCTAATGTCTGTCTG
Source organism: Sinocyclocheilus anshuiensis (assembly GCF_001515605.1). Taxonomy (NCBI): domain Eukaryota; kingdom Metazoa; phylum Chordata; class Actinopteri; order Cypriniformes; family Cyprinidae; genus Sinocyclocheilus; species Sinocyclocheilus anshuiensis. Next base: position 133,980 of record NW_015552540.1, read on the forward strand.
TGGCTACGACTTCCTGCTACCATAGGCCACACCAGCAGTCAGAAATCAGGTCTTTACCACACAGCTTCTTTACATTGTCGAATTGTGCATTCAATTGAGTTTGAGATATTTTCATCAACTCATCCAGTCTTCAGCCTATATTAGTTGCACTTGTGTCATCTGAATGTATTTTGACTTTGTTTTAGTCTCTAGAGCATTTTGGCAGTATTCATGGAACTAGCGCCATCCAGAATGGAGTATGGACCCGAGGAAAGGCCTTAAGGGATGTGAGTGCTCTCTTTTTCTGTCTCCCACTGTCTCGCCTCTCTCCCTAAGGTCCATTAGGAATAAGGGGCTTGTTGACATGCTATTCCTGTTGGGTCTTGCTAGACCCCATCAACAAGACCACGTCTGTCCGGACTGGATGGACTGGGGTTATTTTGGGGGGTGGTTTGGTGCTGGTCTCTCTGTCTCTGCTCCAGACTTCTGCTGATAGACTATCTAAGAGACTTAATGGGAGTAGCTGCAATTATTAGCCTGACGCCAGACTACAACAGTTATCACCCCTATGATAAGTGAAGGGAGAAAGCCCAAGGATTCTTCCTCTTGATGCTGACAATTTGCAACAAGGGTTTTTCATCATTCTATATATCTATATCATTCACCAGTGTAGAAAAAGGATTTATATATATATATATATATATACAGTGGGTACGGAAAGTATTCAGACCCCCTTAAATTTTTCACAATTAAAGATTATTATACTTATTCTAGCGATTTCATTATTTGTAGTTATTGTAATACGTTTTTTCGTGCACAATCACAAACATTAAAGCAGTAGTTAACATTTTGGTGTCTTGAAATTGTTTTGTTTTTTTCTTCACAATCATTGCAGCAGTAACATTTTGATGTTCTGGCGCTGCCACAGCACACACACACACACACACACACACACACACACACAGGTACATGTTGCTCCTTTAAGAGTTCGGAAACTTGATACTGTGTTTGCGCAACAATCAGCGCGGCTCGCAGCCGCCAAAGTGTCTAGACGAGCACATGATGGGAATCAACCAATGGCTCCACTGCTCTCCTCAGGGGCCCCGTGTGTGTGTATCTGAAGAAGAAAGAGAGTGAAACGGCGAAAGACCATAGAAGAATCCCATTAATCTCGCTCGAAACACGGAACGAAACCTCAAGACATCCCACGTCCGTCTATCCACCCGGAACGACCACTTTGCCGTCGCAACACAATCATTTTCTTTCGCGAGGAGCGCGTGGAACATGAATAAGGATTATAGTGAGATCCATTCACGTGCTCGGCGTCATTAAACTGCTGCAGAAGGTTTTCTTGAAAAAAAAGGGTCTGTTTCGGAGATTATCGAAGATTTTTTTCTGCGCATCGTGCATTTCGTATTGTTCAACAAGAAGTTTCTCATATTGTTGGGGAATGTTTACAGACGATGCACCGCTCCTCACGTAGTGCACTATCATTATTATAGCCATCCATTTGCTACAGTGCTGATATATTGTAGCAGCGGAGTCTAATGTTGGGCTTTGCTCAGGCTCTGCTTGGCTGTGCATGTAAACACAGATCATTGATGTCGCACAGCGAGCGCACGAGCGTTTGGAGTCTCCGCGGTTCTGACCAAACATAGGTAAAACGGATGCAAACTGTTTAAATTGTCGTATGTTCAGGACGAGACGCACGGGTCTGGTTCGGCGACTCTGGAGAAGCCGTTTGGTCACCGCAGGTAAAGAAGGGGGCGATGGTGGTCCGGATGACTGGAGGTCAGCTGGTGTCTCCACAGTACCTGCTGTGTCGACTTTTCCGCTGGCCGGACCTGCGGCTCTCCTCTCTCCTCAAACCGCTCTGTCACTGTCAGAGCTTCAGGGCAGAGGACAGCCAGACTCTCTGCTGCAACCCCCATCACTACAGCCGTGTCTGTGGACCAGTCAAGGATGGTAAGGAAACCTCTGAATGTTTTTAGTCAAGGCTATAATGGCTTTGCTGTCCATTTGAAGTGTGTTTTCAGCCCTGCTGAAAAAAGCAGAACTTTTTTGCTGGTCTTAGTTGGTCTCCCAACCAATCCAGGCTGGTCTGTTTGATGCTTCTAGAGGAGTTTTGGGCTCTTTTTGGAAGTCCATGTTTACCCCGGCCAGGAGACCGTCTTAAACCATATAAGACCATTTCAAATTAGCGAAGACCAGCAAACCCTCTTACGTGTTTTCTGTAGCATCAAATCAGGAAAAACTAATATAAATACTAATATAAATGTGATTTTTACTTGAAGCATGGGTGAATGATAGGGAGGGGAGTTGGACAGTGATACTCCTGTTCAGGAAGTGGAATTCCCAACTAGAATCCCTCTGGGATTCTCAATTTCTCTGCTCCCTCCCTATTCACAAAAACACTACCCTAACATTGTGTATATAAATGAACAGTTGCAGATAAAGAATTGATTGAACAATCATCTTTGAAGAGGGTCAAGAAAGAATACACTAAAAACGTAACATGTTGGTTTAGTGAATGCATAACCATAGATCAAAAGTAAATGTCTAAAGCAGTATGAATTGCAGTGTAGTGCATGAGACCTTGACATGCATACAAAATGTCACTACACTCCATTAGCACTGATACTAATAATTAATGGTTAATAGTTTTAAAGCAAAGTTTGATACATTAAGTGTTTTCCATGAAGTTTTCATTCTCTGCGTTAGCAAAATTGCAGTGTTTCCACCCACTGTTATAATGTGATTCAGAACAGGTCACTTTTGATTGGATTCCATGCATTCCTGGCACATGACAACACATCCATTGTCTTTTGATGGATGCTCTTCTTCACCTGAAATTTCCATACCAGCTGGGAACATTCTCATTTGCTATAGAAATTCTGGAGAAACTGTGCCAAGCACTGTTACAGTATTAGATCTCTAGCTCTAGGTCTGGTCATATAGCCTTGAAAAGTCAGAGATGTGTTCAGTTTTAAAGCGATGCTCAATTTAAAGAAAACTCAGTTCTCCCTATTTTCAGACACACCGCCTCCTCCCTACTCCCATTTCTCCCCCTTACCAGAACACAAGCCACTGAGTAAGTAATTTTGTCTTTCTCACTTTAAGTAAGCAAAGATTCCTTGAAATAACAAATGACGTTTTAACCCTGTATGTCATGTTTTTATCAGCAGTCAAATGGAGAAAAGGGTCAATTTTTCGTCTTGTCATTTTGCAGATTCTTCCCTCCCAGTGCTGCCTTACATAGAAACCGAAGCCACGCGTTCACTCGGTGGCATGTCGCTGGACTATTCAGGTTGGTGTGCAAGTCTTAAGTAAATTAATGCATTTAAAAGGGGTAAAAAGTGTGTTCAGTAAATCAAATGGCTTATGCTACACTTAAAAGGTTGCAAAAGATTTCTCATTCAAATAAATGCTATTCTTTTGAACGTTCTGTTCATCGAATCAAAGTTTCCACAAAAATATTAACCAGAACAACCATTTTCAGCATTAATAATAAGCACCAAATGTAATGCTGCTGACAATTCAGCTTTAGAAAATTCAGGAATACATTTCAATATATTCAATTTTAAATGCATAAAAATCATTTTAAGTATATAAATATAGAAAAGTTGTTTCATATTGTAATAATATTTCACAGTATTTCTGCTTGTACTATTTTTTTAATTAAAAATGCAGACATGGTTGGCATGAGAGACTTCTTTCAAAAACAAAGTCTTCTTTTTTAATAAATAATATTAGTGTGTTTACTGAATGTGATGCTTTGGTTTGGACCTAAGGTTGCTGGCTGTTGCAATTTGCTGTTTTCAGAGCTGCTACATATCAAACGGTTAGCTTATCCATGTTATTTTTGTTAGCATTTGGTCAGCATTCCTCTCTCTCTATCATACATACATACATACATACATACATACATGCATTCACCTCCAAGTCCAAACATAAACTCTCAGTGCTTATTTAATGGTTCTTGAAGTAGTGACGTTGTTGCTTTCATTCATTGCTTTTGTTTCTGTAGTGTTATGTAGCCATATGATTTATGGTTCTCTCTATTTTGTCACTTCTACGTTCAAGGATATTTTTAAGATGATGAATACATGTTACACTTTTCTCTGGAGATTCATTAACATAATTGTTGACTTTCTCCAGTTTGAATGTGATATCTAGATGTGCCGTATGCAAGTAGCTAAAACTTCTTAGACGTCATCCACCAACTTTTCAGCACTGAGTCAAAATTAGATTATGAGCAACAATGGGCAGTTTTGTCAGGATGCTGACTGGGGGACTCGGGGCCTCCTGAGCTCTTATCTGCTGTGTGTCTCACAGCACTGTGCTTATTATTACCCAGCATATAGAGCTCTGGAGACAAGGAACAAGATCCTCTTTTGGTGTGTCACATACGTTCTTTCCTCCATTATTTTCATGTTGTTGCTTCCTGCTGAGTTTTGCAATGCAAGCCTTGGCACAGCCAGCCAGTCGCATTTTAAAATAAGGTTTAAATTACAGGCCTCGCTGTGGCTTCCCCTCTTCCTGACAGAGCGCAGGCCAACACGCAATTTAACTAATGAAATCCTGCCTGTCTCTGCAGAGATTCTTTACAGATGTTGACAAAGTACGACTATCAATTGTTGGAAAATTATTTGCCCCTGTTTTTTAAGGGACACACATATTAAGGCTTTTTAGGTCTAGTTACTTTTTTTTTTGACTGATTTATTGTAATTGCATTTATGCGTGATTGCATGTGTCTGTCTGCATATTCCTCTCCGTTTCTCCTCAGTATTGTGACAGGGAGAAATCATTTTGCTTTTTCATCCTGACACAAGCTGTTAGCTTCATCTTAGATAAGGATCAATATGCAGTCAATTCTCTTACCACAAATTCATCATCCAGTGGAATGAGCAGCAAAATGACTTGCAAAAGAAAGATACTTCTACAATTATATCCCTCAGTATAAAGAAATGTGTGTGTATGCCTGTGCCTGACTTCCAAGTATTATGTCACTAAAATGAAGCATATGGGATAATTCATCCAAAAATGAAAATTCTATCATCATTTACTCACCCTCATGTCATTCCAAACATGTATGACTTACTTTATTCTTTAGAGCACAAAGGAGTTATGTTTTGACTGCTTTGTCTATACAATACTTGTATGGGGTCCCCATTGACTTTCACTGTATGTTATGGATTTACAAAAAAAAATGTCTTTGATGCTCCACAGAAGAAACATTATGTCATACATGTTTTAAACAAGGGTGAGTAAATGATGATAGAAGTTACATTTTTGGGTGAATTGCCCCTTCAAGTGTTATGTTAGAATAAAGCTTTAGATGCACAGAAAGAAAGAAAAAATTGTTGGCTTGCTTTTGGAGCCGAACAATTTCGACCGCTGCTATTGTTCTAGAGTTGTGAAAATACTGGAAGTGTTCTAGAGTTCTTTGGCAGTTCTCGTCGTGGCATTTCCATTATCACCCCTCTAAGCTCCCCCACCATTCACTGGCTCAGTGGAAGTGTCTAATATGTGGAGGGAGATCTAATATTTGGCACAGCAGGGCAGACAAGACTCCATCCTCTCCTTCCCCCTCTCATTTTGTGGTGTTGGATTAGGCTAGGCGCACAAGCACCAAGAATGCTTTTGCAGGCACTAACAACTGTTATGCATGCAAAACAGAGAACTTTCTAAAGGAGAGGTTGAACGTTCCTAAACATTATCATACACCATAGCATTGCTTACAGAATTAAACTAGGCAGCAAATATGTGATTTGCATGTCTTTGCATACGATCGAAGGGAGTTAAATATGAAACGATAAATAAGAAAAGCAGATGAAAAGATTCTTTTCCATTGACATCTGATAGGTCTTTTGCATTGTTTTCCTATTTTGCATGGTTTTTCCATTGTATTTACTTTAAATCCAGGAAGTTTTATGCAAATCATTATGAAAATGATGTCCTTCTTTTCGGTCTTTTACGTGCGTAACCTTTTTTTTATATATTTGAAAGTACTTACTAAGTGAGCGGCCAGAGAGTCTGAGATAATGATCGTGTATTTCCGTACCCCTCCTTAAACAAAACCTACTTCATTAACAGTGTGTCCTCTGCTGTCTGTTTGGGCCAGAGAGGGTTGAGACTGAGCAGAATGAGGGCACAGGCCCAGGGCTTTAGATCTTCTCCCTCAATAGAGACTGTGAAGCAAAAATAATGCCATCAGTCTGTGTTTGAGTTAATCAGACTGGATAGGCTGGCGGCTGGGGGGTCAGGGGGTTGCGAGCCTTCACTGAGTGGTCAGAGAGCTGAATGCTGGCCCTCGGAGGGGGAGAGGGGGCCCTTGTCGGCCCCGCGCGGAGAGAGAGGAATGCTGAGGCAGGAGCGGGGGGTGTTAGAGTCAGAGATGACAGATTTTGGGCCTGTTAGTGGGGGTCATTGCTTCTTCAGTTTCGGATCCTCTCCTGATAGGATTGGAGATTTAGAGAGTGCACATGTACTGTGTAACATCAAAAAGAATAAGGGAGCTGATATGAGAGTGGTCAAAACATTGACATTACTTGTCACGACAGCACATTACTGTAGAAATAAGCATGCCCCTGGGGCACTGGTGGCTTTCAGAAACACAAAACCTGATGTAACTTTACATTAAAAATGTTTAAAAATCTTTTTTATTTGAAGAAATGTTATATTTAAATAATATTTAATTATATTTAATAAGTATTATTTATTTGTTTGTTTATTTATAGCGACAATGCACATTAATGAACATCAGCATAAAAATACATATCCCTGATTATAGCAACATTGCTTTAATCATTGTTATCCAGTATTATAGTAATATCAACCACAATAATAATGATGTATTTCCAGTTTGTTTTTGTTTTTTTTTACTAATCAGCCTCAAATTTGGACAAATTAAGAATAAAATAAGTGAAATAACTTGAGTTTTATTAAATTAATTACATTTCAATATTTATTATATTTATTTACAAAAAACTAATTTGTTTTATTAATTAGTTTATTTAATAGGGACAATAAATGTTAGTATATCATCAAAATGTAAACATGGCAGATTATAGCAACATTGCTAAAATCATTGCTATCCAGTATTATAGTAATATTAACAACAATAATAATAATGTCACTGTTTCTGTTTTTTTTTTCCACCGGTCTCTTATTAAATTAATTATAATTATTATATGATTTTACAATAAATAGATTTTCAATACTTTAACTAAATAGAACAATACTGTACATAGCAACTCTTTTCCTGGAAATTTTTTTTTAAATAATATTTGTTCTTTGATTTGTGTCCTTTTTTTGAAATTCAAATTTCTTATGTTTTTTTTTCACTCCACAGATGCCAGTATGTCTCCCTCCTCCCTGGCTCAGAACCACTGGTGTAACGTGGCATACTGGGAGCTTCGTACACGCGTTGGCCGTCTGTACCCAGTTCATGACGCCTCTCTTAGCATCTTCTATGACCTACCTCAGGGTACAGGCTTGTGCTTGGGCCTGCTCCCCCTCTCTCCACGTTCCACCTCCATCCAGCGCACCCGTGGCAAGATCGGACACGGCATCCTCCTCAGCAAAGAGCCAGATGGAGTTTGGGCCTACAACCGCAGTCAGCACCCTATTTTTGTGAATTCCCCGACTCTGGAACATTACCCCTACCCGAGTTTGACTGTAAGGAGAGTCATGCCAGGCTACTCCATAAAGGTTTTTGACTATGAGAAGTCGTGCCAAATTCAACCCCCCAGTGATTTGGTGCACATGGAAGGGCCATACGACCCAAACAGTGTGAGGATCAGTTTTGCCAAGGGCTGGGGACCATGCTACTCAAGACAGTTTATAACATCATGCCCATGCTGGTTAGAGATTTTACTGAACAACCACAGATAACGTATACACATGAACAAATGCAGACATATACATTGCTCTTACCACACCCTGCACACACTCACTACAAACGCTCAGACGCCAACGCACAGCCACAATCCCAAATGTAATCTATCTAAATTTAATATAAAGTTTTATATAAATGTATTATATGGAATACTTGTAAATACTGAGTCATTTTTACAACATAATTATTTATGTATGGTGCAATGTCTTTATGGATGGACAGAGGAAATTAAAAAAAAGAAATGTGGAATTTACATCTCTTGTAATATTGTACTAATTTAAATATATATATATATATAATATATATAATATATATATATATATAAAAAAAAAATGTGTATGCTGTTTAGATGTGGATTAAATTTAACTCAAAAATCTACTAGCGACCATTAAAGGGATAGTTCACCCAAAAATGAAGATTTGATGTTTATCTGCTTACCACCAGGGCATCCAAGCT
>NW_015552540.1:142947-146221 GCF_001515605.1 Sinocyclocheilus anshuiensis
TGCTGCCGTTCTCAGCGCCATCAAAATAAAAGTCCCGCCTCGAACGCATCGGCCAAACAGGAAAACTGATCGGCCGATTCCGATATTTAAAAAAATGCCAAATATCGGCCGATATATCGGTCGACCACTAAATATAAATATATATATTCACACACTGATTTTTGTATATATATATATATATATATAAAATAATGCAATATTACAAAAATCTAATATTGATTTTCATATATATATATATATATATATATATATATATATACACACACACATATACATATACACATATATATATATATATGTGTGTGTGTATATATATATATATAAGAGAAATTTAAACACATAGGACTATTGTTTCACCATATGAAATTTTTTTTTTATATGATCTGTAAAAAATAAACATGGCAAAATAATACTTTTCATATTATTTAATATTACACATGATTAATATCAGTGTTGAAGTATGTTTATGTATGTTTTTGCTGGCTGCTATCAATCAGAAAATGAGCAAAAATTTAACCTCTAATTTAATTTCGCCCTTATTATCAATGCTGAGCTTACAGCGATGAATTTATCACTGGGTCTTTTGTCTTTGATGATAGATGTTTGATGTTTGGCTGACGTCATGAATAAAACTATTAAAATGTTATGGGATATATAAAATATTTGCCAATGAAATGAATCAAGGCTGTTATCTAGAGATCATTTGGAAATTTCCAATTAGCTCAAAGCTCAAGTACTTCATTTGTCTGTAGAACAGGGCATATAGTGTTCTTCAAACATCTCATCTTTTCATTCCATTTTTTAATGCACAATGTGACCATTACTTTGCTTGCACATCACATTAAGTGACACAGCTCTCTGTTTTCAGTGTTGCAATGCATCGGGGTCCAGGGAAGCTTTCTTTTAGTGCCGTTGTTTGTTCTAGAGGGCGACCGCGTAGTGGCTAGCTTACTCAGCAGTCTGCCTGGCCCCACCTCATCCCTTTTAAAACAGGACTCCCAGAAAGCAACATAGACATTATCCCTGCGCCACGCTGCCCGGCCGCCCAGCTCCAGACACATTCTTCAGCTCTGTGAGCACCATATTATGACTGTGGAGACAGAAAATAAAAAGTGCCTTTGAACATTTGTATCTGTGCAGGGAAATGGAAAAATGGAGGCATTTGCATTTAGCATGTTTGTCTCCTCAAGAGCTGATGCTGCTTTTCAGGGAGGATTTGAGTAGATTAAACTTTTCAAATCAACATTGCATTCTCCCACATTTCTCAGGGTTTCTCAGCAGTTAACGTGATTGTGCATAAAACGACATAATCAGCTCAAATAATATTGTCTGTTCTCTTATATGCATGAATGTTTTTTAGTTTCTGTCTCTAATTGATCTCATTTGTCACATTCTCAAAGCAGGATCTCTGGCTCTCAGCTGTGTTTCTGCGTGAGGTTTCTAGCCGTGGTGTTTTTAACTCCATGGTGGGCTGACCTCTCAGTGAACTGGATTTCTGAGTGAGTGTGGTGATTTTGGCTCAGCCAGTGCTGCTCTAATTCGGTTTCTACCACACCAGATCATACCAGTTTGCGATTCAATCGTTTAACTTGCAAAGAATGAACTCAAATACTTGCCCTTTGTATATGTGAACAGAGATGATTTTCCTAGAGAATGTTCTGTACACCCCATTGAACTACGACACGCTGTAAAATCAAACAATTGCCTGTCTTTGAGATGGCTAATGTAATCAACTTGTGTATCTCATTTTGGCGATCTTGTGCTTTGAGTTGAAGGTACATTAGAAAATAAAGAAAGATAGCTGAATAGGATAAATTAATTACAACACAAATTTTTCATATACTTCTGTTATTAGATTTACAATACAGCAGTCACTAATTTGAGTGACAAACACTAGCCTTTTTATGAAAAGAAAGATAATAATTTTTGGAGGAACTTAAGATAATCTACTAAAATCAATGAATGCATGGTTGTTAATCACCACTGTAAAGTTATTGCTCGTTGAATTCGTGGAAAAGCCTTCCTGATTAAGGCTCGAAAGATCAACCTAATTAAATCTCAATGGCACAATAGAGATGTGAGGCCTTTAGGAAGAGAACTAAAGCAGATTAAACCAATAAAAAAATGCAGAGATGCCATTTGACGTTACAAAATACATTTAATAAAATTTTTTCCCACATGTCCCTACTTCTTATTCTTTATTCCCATACAGTCTTGAAAATACATGGTGAGTGAAACAAAAGTAGACAGCATCATAAATCATTCTGTCATCAGGTAATTATCTAAATATAATATTTAGCCTTTATTTTCTTTCACTCTTTTTCTTTTTATTTAAACCATTCAGCAGCCCTATAACTCTTAGATTGTTTAAAGTCCATGTATATATGTAATGTGTCTGTGATGTATACGTTTATGTGTGTAGAGTTTGGCGTGTAGGCATATTGGTGTTTATTCTTAATCCTGTCTCTGTTTTGTTTCTGTAAGCACTATGTCTGTCAGCCACTGTAGTAATTATAGTGAGACTGGAAGCCTGGCTCGGGACGGCCCGCTCCTTAAACATCCTTCAGACATAACACTGCTAGACCCAGATCCTGAAACCCTGCCAAAACCATTTCCCTACCCCTTCGCTTCTTTTCAAAGTCCTCTCTCTCTTCATCTATGTCCCCCTCTCGTTTGAATCTCAAAAGCACTTTGAATTACCCCAAACCGTTGGATAAGTATCTGTCTATGGAGGTGGTTTTCTTTTTGGGCTGTTTTGCTTGCTGAGGAAAAATATTTGTCTTTGCTCCATCATATAATTTTAAATTATTATATTTTTATAGGCTTGCAGGTTTTTTTTATCAAGTATAAACTGTGTACTTTATGAAAGACTGAGCCACTGTAGACTGTCCAGCATTTCCTGTCAATAGCTCTGCAGCAGAGAAATCAATATAGTCCCCATGGAGCCAGACACAGTTCTGTTGTTCAGCTCCAGTGTTTATCAGACAGGCCACAGTGATATATAAAGAAGATAATCCATTCTTCATTTTATTCCTGATTGGCACATAGTGGCGTTCATCTGTTTGTGTGTGTGCGTGTATCAGTGGGTGACTATTAACTTTCAGAATTCGTTGATAGCTTTTCGTTCATCAGTAATACATTGATATATGAACATGAATATATATATATATATATATACACAGGTGCATCTCAATAAATTAGAATGTCGTGGAAAAGTTCATTTATTTCAGTAATTCAACTCAAATTGTGAAACTCGTGTATTAAATAAATTCAA
>NW_015552540.1:146600-153754 GCF_001515605.1 Sinocyclocheilus anshuiensis
GCCACTGTCAAAGAAACCTGGGCTTCCATACCACCTCAGCAGTGCCACAAACTGATCACCTCCATGCCACGCCGAATTGAGGCAGTAATTAAAGCAAAAGGAGCCCCTACCAAGTATTGAGTACATGTACAGTAAATTAACATACTTTCCAGAAGGCCAACAATTCACTCAAAATGTTTTTTTTTATTGTTCTTATGAAGTATTCTAATTTGTTGAGATAGTGAATTGGTGGGTTTTTGTTAAATGTGAGCCAAAATCATCACAATTAAAAGAACCAAAGACTTAAACTACTTCAGTCTGTGTGCATTGAATTTATTTAATACACGAGTTTCACATTTTGAGTTGAATTACTGAAATAAATTAACTTTTCCATGACATTCTAATTTATTGAGATGCACCTGTATATAATATATATGTATGTATGTATGTATGTATGTATGTGTATATGAAGAGTTTATTTGCAAAAAACAGATAACTCAATTTTTTTAATTTTCAAAAATCATGTTTTTTATTATGTTATCATGTTTTTATTGTGTTAGTTGGCTAGTATTTTTTAGTTATTTTTTACCTAATCAAAATAACCCAACTGCAGTTTGATTGAGATTAATTGGAATGCACAATGAAAAAACATGATGTTGTTTTTTCAATTGAACTCTTCATATGTATATGTATTTTTTTTACAGTGTATTACTGATGAATGAAAAGCTATTGACGAATTCTAAAACGAAAGGTTAATAGTCACCCACTGATTTCAGACTTTCTACTTCAAAATTTCATTTTTATTTCAGTGTGTTACTTGCTGTTTCTTTAATTATTTGTGAAGTTTAGTAACAATTTCTGAGTCAAAACTGTTTCAAAGTAAATCTTACACCATTTTCATTGCACATTCTCATTTGACTGACCTTTTAAATATATATTTATTTATATGTGAATTTTTGTTAAATTTTTATTCTATTCTATTTTATTCTACGGTGTTTTAAAGGTGGGGTAAGCGATTTCTGGTAGCCAATGTTGACATTTGAAATCACCAAAACAAACACGCCCTACCCCAAAAGGGTCTCGCCCCTATTTTGATATCTCCGCCCCACACATACGCAACCCAGGCAACGATAAGTTCTGTGAAACAAAGCAAAACCAATGTTACGCCGTGTCTACACCGGACGCTCGGCTCGCTAATGTCCGTCCTGTGCACTGAACGCTCTCTCCTCCACATCATGAGTAGACACGCCCCTTACTGCTGATTGGCTACAAGTTTGTTTTGCTATTTGGCCCGAATCAGTTTTCTAAAGCGTTTTTGAAAAATCGCTTACCCCACCTATAACTAGAAAATGACTGCATTTACCATCTGTCATTCATAGTTATGATTTCAGGATGTTTAATTAATTTTTTTTTATCTTGCAAATATATTACAGATATATTTTGCATGATTTATGAAGTATGATGCATGAACAGTACTTTTTACATTATTAGGTGACAAATTTGATGTTGTAAAAAAGTGTTAGTATGTACTCCACCCCCAGCCAGCCCCTATCTCTCTCTCTCTCACACACACACACACTCACTCTCTTTCTCTCTCTATTTTCTCACCTTTGCTCTCACTCTCTCTCTCTCTCCACAGGAGGATCGGATGTTCTCGAGTCTCCAGGAGGGCAGTCGGCCGGCAGACGGACTGGCTCCACACTAGACTGGGCATCCGTACACAGTCAGACATTTTCTCGTCAGTTTTACTTTCACTAGCCTCAGCTAAACATGCTTGTTGCTAGCAAACATTTTCACACATACATATGTATAGACACACATATATACACACAAATACATGAGAAACCACATGCATGTGTTTTCCTTCAAATTCATTTATGGTATTCATTATCTTAATCTATATATATAGTATTCCCCTCAAGTCTAAGTAATGCAGCACATATACTGGACATATATATACAGCAGATGATATTTAAGGATATGATGACAGAAAGTTATTCAATTATTTAGGCAGACACACAACCATCTATCCACACAATGCCAACATATGATGATATGAAATGTAACCTATAGGCGAGCAGACAAGCACATGCTACCAGGAGTTGAGTTTTTTTTTTTAATTAGCTTTTTATCAGGATTTGTCAAAATAATACAGACTACTTTAAACATTATATATCGTATGTTGTAGTTATGTTTCATTCATTCACGGGGCATTTTTTATTTATTTATTTACTTATTTGTTTATTTTTAATTACAGTGGATTAATGAGTCTAAGTAAGTAAATAAACAAGTAATAACTATTGTAATTAATTGTGTAACTTGATGAGGTTCATACTACAAGACAATGGTATAATATGTAAAGTATGTTAGTCTGTGTTATTTTGACAAGTCCTCATAAAAAATTTAATTTTTATAAATCATCATCATCATCATCATCTCTTGCTCAGTGAAACTAGAGCAGGGGGCATTCCTTCCTAAAATGGCTCCCTCTTCCTCTGTCTCATCTTGTGGTGTTATTGAAGCAGTATTTCAGGCCTGTCATAAAGTCCCTTAGGGATAAAGTATCATAACTACCTAAATAAGTGTCTCCAGATGATTAGGTAAGTCTTAACACCTCAAGATTATAATAACATAAGGTCCTTAATTGTATTATATTTAATTGTATATATTTTTCATACTTCATTACATGACATATCATAGGTTTTAGAGTCAGCATAAAATATTATTTTCTTATTTTTAGAAATATTTCTGTTGGGGAAAGGGGATGGGGTGGGTGTAAAAACTTATTCTGTTATCAATTGCTGCCACCTGGTGGCGTCTGAACTAACTACATGCCCGTAAGAACCTTTTGGAAGGAGCAGGACAATCCTCTGGCATCATGTTTTGGCTACTGGCCATGCAGCTAGTCAATATTTTCCTGGAAGACACATTAGATGTGAATGCTCACTGGAGCCAAGCAACCTCATATGTTTTCTTTTGCCGTTTCTGCTTCCATTCATGAGGAGTTGGAGCTCAGCCCAAATAGCTGTGTGATCCGTTAGTGATTTATAACTGTGCTGTATTGTTTAATCTCCTAAATTATACTAGCAGACACTGGAAATGTTTCCACGGTTTTCTAAACGCTGCCTAACCATGATGAATTTTTTCAACCCACATGCCTGGAGTCTTTTGCCTAAGACGTGAGAAATACATTGAACTATTCATAATAGTCTAATCAAATAGTCTGTCAGCAATTTTCTTGTCTGCCTTCCTTGCTGAAAAATCCAGCTTAAAGTGATATCTGTGTTTTAGAAGAAGGTAACTGGTTTCTAGCTGGTCTAAGTTGGACATTAACTGATTTAACATAGTAGGCATCACCAATAAACTTGTGACCAGCTGATCAAACCAGCTTAAAGGAATAGTTCTCCCAAAAATGAAAGATTGCTGTAAATGTACTTACCCTCAGGCCATCCAAGATGTGGATGAGTTTGTTTCTTCATTGGAACGGATTTGGAGAATTTTAGTGTTACATCACTGGTAGATCCTCCACAGTGAGTGGGTGCCGTCAGAATGAGAGTAAAAACAGCTGATAAAAACATCACAATAATCCACAAGTAATCAACATGACTCCAGCCTATTACTAATTAACATCTTGTGAAGTGAAAAGCTGCGTGTTTGTAAGAAACAAATCCACCCTTAAGATGTTTTTAACTTTATATAATTGCTTCTAGTTAAAATACGAGTTTTTAATATTGCTTCCTACTTGTGGATTGCTTTTCCTACTTGTGATGCTTTTATCAGCTGTTTGGAAATTCAATCTCATTCAATCCACTATAAAAAAACACACAAAATGTGATTGCTATGAGGTGCATTTCTCTCTGTGCATTTATTAGTAAATTACAGTAAATGTAGCCTACTATTCTAATAAGTGGAAAGTTTTAGGAGTGAATTGCGTGTTGGCTTTTGTCACTCTAAATAAAGGCTTGTGCTTAATTAAAGAGTATTCCGTGATCAAGCTCTTCTGTAATGGGGTGTTTATCCCTCTCCATGTGTGAGGCAACAGCTAAAGAGACTAGACTGTTCAGACCCCGTGTTTGCTCAAGTTATATTTTTAAAGTCTGTTATTTCCTCTTAAGAATATTTGCAGTGCACACAACAGTATTTAAGTATGGATTAAAGGGCACTTGTAAAGCTGCTTCGAGCCCCTTCGGAGCCTCTGCTTCTCAGACCCCACCCAACAGCAGCAGACCTGAGCCGAGTCCTTCATCCACTCACACTAAACTCACTGCGACGGCCCGGCTCTCAGAACTGCTGAGAATTTAATGCGCTGGATTGGTCCATCACTCAAATTTACTCTGACTTAGCAGATGACAAAAGTAGACAGAAAAGGGGAAATCTAAAATAAATAAGCTTATTAATGGATAAAATTACACTTTTTAAAAAAGATAACACTATAACACTGTTGGGAAAAAATGGTTTGAAAAATGGTAGCTGCCTTCTAACTGGTTAAAACTGATCATTAGCTGGTTGACTAGTTATCATGTTACACAAACCAATGACTACCTAACAGTATGACCAACTGGTAACTGGTTTGCCCCATAGCAAGAAAAAAAATGTAATACACAAGAAAATTGTGAATAATGCAAAAAAAAACAAAACAACATCAACAGTTCAGACTTTTCTGAGTTCAACATAACCCTATTAAAAATATTAGCATATATATATAAAATAACATCTATATTACCAATATATTTTTGTTGTATATTTTGAAATATATATATATATATATATATATATATATATATATACAACAAAAATATATTGGTAATACAGATGTTATTTTATATATATGCTAATATTTTTAATAGGGTTGTGTTGAACTCAGAAAAGTCTGAACTGTTGATGCTGTTGTTTTGTTTTTTTGCATTATTCACAATTTTCTTGTGTATTACATTTTTTTTTCTTGCTATGGGGCAAACCAGTTACCAGTTGGTCATACCTGTTAGGTAGTCATTGTTTTGTGTAACATGATAACTAGTCAACCAGCTAATGATCAGTTTTAACCAGTTAGAAGGCAGCTACCATTTTTCAAACCATTTTTTCCCAACAGTGTTATAGTGTTATCTTTTTTAAAAAGTGTAATTTTATCCATTAATAAGCTTATTTATTTTAGATTTCCCCTTTTCTGTTCGCTTTGAATAAAAGCATCTGCTAAATGACTAAATGTAAATGTATCTTATATATTATATATTTTTACCACATGAAGTTGGTGGTCCAAGGTGGTCTACCAGTAAGAAAGCAGATAAAATGTTCTAAAACATGTAGTTAGCTGGATTTTCCAGCTGGAACCAAAAAAGTAGCAACTTCAATAGAACGTCTTCGCCACCAAGTGGCGCTGGTTTGCATGTGAATCCTCAAATAACAGCTGGTCCTACTGAATGCCGTCTGTACTATTAAGTATACATTTTGTACAACCAGCTGAGTTATTGTAAAAACAATTGGGGGTCAAGCTAAAAAGACTTTTGTGTGGTAGCATCCCCTATATGATAAACTAATTAGATTATCTTCAACTCAGTCCAAATGAAAAGTCAAGATGGCATGGGACAGTGGCATCATCACCATTTATGGTCTCTGTTAGATTTCAGTCAGCGCTTGCTGATCTGTGTCATTCTGCCCTCAGTATTTCCAACACACAGTTGGCTATTCGCTCTGACTCATGGGTGCTAAGACCAGTATGCATCACACAATAGAGGAGTTAGATCTCCAGCCTTGTGCACGCATCAGCACGTGAATCATGGTAATCCTCACATGGGTGTGGATGCTTTGGGCCCGTATCAGCCACAAAATATATGCCCTCCGTGCTGGGTCTGCACTCTTTTAGTCCCTGTTACTCACACAGATAAATCAAACAGTAACATACACACGGTGAGTCACTGGTGGTTTTGCAACGCAGCACACTCCTTCAATAATACAAATTCAGAGCGTCATATTACGTAACACTGGAGTGTGGGCTGGTGTTGACTAAGTGGTGGTGACCAGATTTATCACAGCCCTCAGAGCTTATCAGTGTCTTTCCACAGACAATCGGAGTGACTACAGCAAGCAAAATAACTCAGCCAATCATATGTTTGGGTTATCTTGTTTATCGTTTTATTCCAACAATGAATGCTTTAAAGGGGTCATATGATGCAATTTCAATTTTTCCTTTCTCTTTGGAGTGTTACAAGCTGTTCGTGCATAGATAAGATCCCTAAAGTTGCAAAGACTAAAGTCTTAAACCCAAAGAGATATTCTTTATAAAAGTTAAGACTTGTCCACGCCCTCCTAAAACGCCTCGTTTAAACACGCCCCCACATGTCTACGTCACGATGTGGGAAGATTTGCATAACACCGCCCTGTGGATCGCCGGATCATCACGTGGTTGCCGCAAGCCCACCGGCCGCGCCGTTCTCAAGCCCGCCGGTGTTCTCACAATTAAGGCTACCTATCAGATCACGTCTTTTTTTTTCCTTCCTCTGCATGACTCCCTCTGCATATTACAATAATCACTGGACGTGTTTTTCTAACACTCACATCGCCGCTGGACACACACTCATACTTAAGGCGAACAAGACAGTATGACATTGACAAGAGAAAAGGAAACACAAATGTCTTAGTGTGCACTAGGGCAGGGCGAAATATTAAATATTAAAGGGGTCATACGATGCGATTTCAAGTTTTCCTTTCTCTTTGGAGTGTTACAAGCTGTTCGTGCATAGATAAGATACCTAAAGTTGCAAAGTCTAAAGTCTCAAACCCAAAGATATATTCTTTATAAAAGTTAAGACTTGTCCACGCCCTCCTAAAACGCCTCGTTTAAACACGCCCCCACATGTCTACGTCACGATGTGGGAAGATTTGCATAACACCGCCCTGTGGATCGCCGGATCATCACGTGGTTGCCGCAAGCCCACCGGCCGCGCCGTTCTCAAGCCCGCCGGTGTTCTGACAAATAATGCTACCTATCAGATTATGCTACCAACACTGTATTTATCCTACTATAAGGGTAGGTTTAGGGTTGGGGTAGGTGTACATGTTAATAAAGCCTCACACCTTATTAGTTTCATGCTGGAAGCAAAATCTGATAGGTAACACTTTTCACTATCGAATTATGCTACCATCTGTTTTAATGGGAGGTAGCAAAATCTGACGATTTG
>NW_015552540.1:153959-159336 GCF_001515605.1 Sinocyclocheilus anshuiensis
GTACGTTTTTTATATATAAAGAATTTGCCACTGACGATTCAAACGTGAGTTTTGAGTAGTGTAGAGTAGCACTTGTTGTTTGTCGTTTCTCCGATCACAAATGCAGACATGGTTTTATGTTTACGTGGCGCGATGCAATGCGCAAAAAGACAGTATAAGTCATTATAATCATTATAATGTGTTTTTTTAACCTAAAACCACATAAACGCATTGCATTACACCAAATACACAACATAATGTTCTTTTTAGCAACGTCATATGACCCCTTTAAAACAGCATTTACTCATTGTTAACATGACATGGAATGGCTGTATTTTAATGGATGCAAAAGGTGTTGATAGGCTTTTAGTTTCATTGTGCTCACACTCAGGTAACATAATTATATATAGTTTGGGTCTTTATGACTTTAATAGCTGTTTTTGTGCTTTGGCGAAATAAAGAATCAAACATAACATCACTTTAAATTTTCAGAGCAAAAGCTGAAAATAGCATGATGAGTCTGAGTTTGACCTTCTCCTGCTTTTTTCAGTTCAGTGCACTGCAGAGGTATGACCTTCGTTCTTTGTGTACCGTATGAAGACTTCAGGATATGTGTCTATATGACAGCATAGTGAATGTTTATGATGCTGACTGAGGAGTGGCTTTTCTTCAAAGTTAAAGGTTTTATGGTGGTGTGTGTGTGTGTATGTGTGTGTGTGTGTGTGTGTGTGTGTGTGTGTGTGTGTGTGTGTGATTGCATATGCCTGTTGCTGTGTGGACAGATTGATGGATTTAAAATAGCAAAAAACTTGGGTTGTTTTGCGCTCTGCTGCCTGGAATCTTCATGCTGTCGTGGTGTGACGGCTCTCAGCATAACACCCTACTTATGTCTGCCATTAAACATGCCTTAATCACAACCTATGGAGTTGCAAATTTCTCAGGTACGCTCGTAAACACACACACACACACACACACACACACACACACACACACACACACACACACACACACACACATTTTCTTAAGCAATGCAGTGCAAATGGGAACATACCATAGATTTCTTTGGGTTTTATATACAGATAATTATGAATAACTCACATGCTAAACCTAACAGAAAACTTTTTAGAATTAAAACAAAAAATGTATTAATACACTATCATTGAAAGGAGTATGATATTTGAATTCATCATAAAATTACAAAATATTTCTATTTCAAACAAATGCTGAACTTTATATTCATAAAATAATCCTGGAAAAATGTATCCCAATTTCCACAAAAATATTAAGCAGCACAATGGTTTTCAACATTGATAAAAAAATATATATTTATTGAGCACCAAATCAGCATATTGTTATGATCAAATAAATGCAGCATTGGTGAACAATAGAGACTTCTTTCAAAAACATCAAAAAGACACCATTTTAACAATAATATATAGCATTTTCATAAGAATGTCTCAGATGTTCTCAAATGCAGGTTTTGTCAGATTTAGCTCACTTCCAGGAACAAACCTGCGCCCAAAGTATAGCTAAGTATGTACACACATAGGCTAAAAGACACATAGTGATTTTGGTAACACTTTAGTATATGGACCAGTTCTCACTATTAACTAGTTGCTTATTAGCATGCCTATTAACATATTGGCTGTTTATTAGTACCTATAAAGCACATATTCAGCATGACCATATTCTACATCCCTTATACCCAATACCTAAATTTAACAACTACCTTATTAACTAATTCATAAGCAGCAAATTAGGAGTTTCTTGAGGCAAAAGTCATATTTAATGGTTTGTTGATAGCAAGAATTAGACCTTAAAATAAAATGTGACCATGATTTTACACTGGAATAAAAACTCTAACATATAAACAAAAATGTATGCATGTAAACAACATAGAGATCCCACCACGCAGAAACAGTGCTACTCAGAGCTTCACAGAACTAGCTCTTGGCAGAAATATTTGTTTATCTCTCAGTATCTGTCACTCACAACATACTGGCACAAAGTCATCACGTCAGAACTGTTTTCCGAAATGATTTAGTGGCAATTTCTTTCCATCTGTCTCTTTCAGCAGTACACTTTATACGCATAAAGTTATCTTGTGAGAACACTATATCAATGCAACAGAGAAAAACATGTTAAACAAAAGAACCCATTATATACTGAGAAAAATGCTTATATATGTTTAAGATAATACTTAATTGGCCTAAATAACAAAAACTAGTCTGACATTGATGCTGTTGTCCCGCTGAGATGCTCTACTGCTGTTTTCAGTTCTGCTGAACATGTACAGATGAAGCCGAGGTCATTGCTTTCTTCCAGCTGTCCTTTATCACATCGGTACTAGTATTGTGTTAAACACTGTTGATTAGACATAAGCTTCATCTTATCACTCTAACACATGTCCTCCACTGGGACATAGGTCAGCTCCCTCCGACCCTCTTTACCACCTTATAGCTCCCCAGGGTCTCTTGAGTTCAAGTATGCACAATACCCTCATCAGCCATCAGATTGTATAGGACCATTACTCATTCACACAGCCTTGCCTTTTGTGTGAGACAATTCTTCAGACGAATGCATGCACGCACGCACACACACACACACACAGACATATATACCCTCAAATCCCCCCACTTCGCTCTTCTAGACCCCATCTGCCTCCTACCCCCACACATCTACAACTACAAGCCCCCTAGGCCCTGGACTTCATCCCTTACTTCACCCCTAAACCAGCTGTCCAGGAGCCGAAGCCCCTGAGGGAATAAACAGGTGCTGAGCTTGTGCTGGCCACTGCAGTCAAGCTGCACATTTTAATACTGGCAGCCTCCATCCTGCCACACGCTGTCATGCAGATACATGATGAACATGAACACACACACACACACACACACACACACACACACACAGGTTTGCTTAGCTAACTACATGAGGATTTATCATACAGACCTTTATAAAACTATATAGTACCATTCAAAAATTTGGAGACAATAAGATTTTTTTTCTACTGTTTTAAAAATAAGTATTTTATACAATACAGTATAAACAGTCTTATTCTGAAATATTAGTAGTAATTTAAAATAACTGTTGTCTGTTTTAATGTATTTTAAAGTATAATTTTTTTCCTGCGAGGGCAAACCTGAATTTTCCACAGCAATTAGTCTTCAGTGTCACATGATCCTTCAGAAATAATTTCAATATGCTGATTTGGTGCTCAAGACGCATTTCTTTTTATTATAAATGTTGAAAATGGTTGTGCTGCTTAATATTTCTGTTCAGAAAAATTCAGAAAGATCGCCTGTTTATACATCAGTTTTGAGTATATATTGACTATAACCATGTGGGAGGACAAAAAGAAAGGAAATGCTATAAAAATATACATCAGATGTTCTTTAAAATAGATAAAAGACAGAAACAGTGCCACGCTGAGCTGAGGTCCAGAGTATTTTTAGCACAGCTAGCAAACTGTTTTAACAATGTACCAAGGGTTGCCATATATAAATTTAACAAAATTTGTGGCCATACACTAATGACCAGCAATTTAAAACTCTCCAGATTGAAATGGTTAAAAATTCTTGAAAATTGCCTTGATGTCTTATAATTACATCTTAGTAAATTTAGAAATTGACATTAAACCTGCACAATTCTTACTTACTGCTTCCTTCTTGCGTAATATGTCATGTGTAAAGGGACAAAAATGTTGGGCTCAATCTGATAAGGATAAATCAAATCTGACTAGTGCAGGCCCTTGTGTTTTCATTTTGTATGTAACAGCTGGCCCTTGGCTGCACACACTTCTCTTGACACTTCTGACCTAAACTCCCACTAGCATATGTGTGTGTGTGTGTTCCCCAAGATAATGGTCAGTAATAATAACTATATACGACAGACACCAAACAAAAACCATTTAGGTTAAAACCTTATAACCTAAAAAAACCCAGAAATAATTATGTTAATGATGTTAATGATAAAATATTATCACAAGGCCACACAAGAACTAAAAAGTAAAGGAAATATTATAATACCTCATGCAATTCTTAGCTCATCTTAGCTAACTGTTAACACAACAAAGTGCCGTAAAATCTCCCCAGTCTTCTATTCGGAAAAAGAGCTATTTGTTGAGACTCATTTATTGTGCTTTCAATGAGTCTGGTGCAATGCTTGTGTGTATATGAGTTTACTGCTCATTGGGGACATGTATGATTGCATGTTGTTGTCATCATAATGAGGCAAGGCCGCTGCATACTCAGCGTTGTGTCTTTCATCCCCACTCCCTCACACAAAAATAGAAGCCCATGCCCAGTATCAGATTAATTAAACCCGTATACTCATTTCGGTGGGATGTCCCCCTTACTCATAGACTGTCCTATGGTGAGAGAAAGAGTGTGGGTGGGAGAGGTAGAGAGAGTAAAAGAGAATGTTTAATTTTGAGAATTAAACTGCAAATGATTTAGCTGATTCTGTGAATGATAAGGTTTTGTATAACTTGCTTCCTGTGTGTCACTGTCTAAGAGTGGTTATTGGGCGGGTTTTATGAGTGTTTTATAATAGCACAGGAGGAACAGAACTATAAAACTGTTCAGGAGGTTCAGCTTAGTCCCTGTTTCAAATGAATGACATTGCTCGTAAATCTATGACATTTTTTACATAGTCTTTGTGTATGTAAGTGAGTTGGTGTAGCAATGTGATGTCACCCTCAAGAATGGATAGACCAAAATAAAAAGTGCTTTTATCAAGATACTGATGTATGACTAAAGTCCTTGTTTCATGTGATTGATTGTACGTGATTTTAAACATATATTCAAATGTACTCCTTATTTCTTTTCGGGGTAAAACTTTTTGATGAGGAAAAATTACTATAAGTGTACCTTTAAAAGCAAACGCAAACCGTCTCAGAGAGCCGCAGCACACATCAAAGCGGATGACATAAAACTTGAGTAAACCTCACTTCTTAAACAGCGACAGCACAAAAACATACGCTATATTACAGACATATGAGGTACTGCATAATGTATTTAAATATATCTGCTTTTTTCTCGCATAATGTGTTGTCCAATTTGTCCAGACGGGATGAAGGGAACTATTTTCCCGCGCGGAGTGATATGAATGGCCTGGCGGTGGTGTGTGGCGCGCACTATGCTTGATGATCGAGAGAGCGAGAGAGAGAGAGAGAGAGAGAGAGAGAGAGAGAGAGAGAGAGAGAGAGAGAGAGAGAGAGAGAGAGAGAGAGAGAGAGAGAGAGAGAGAGAGAGAGAGAGAGAGAGAGAGAGAGAGAGAGAGAGAGAGAGAGAGAGAGAGAGAGAGAGAGAGAGAGAGAGAGAGAGAGAGAGAGAGAGAGAGAGAGAGAGAGAGAGAGGGAGAGAGCGAGAGAGAGAGCGAGAGAGAGAGAGAGAGCTGA
>NW_015552540.1:159383-164203 GCF_001515605.1 Sinocyclocheilus anshuiensis
GCGACACGAATAGGAAAGGAAGAGGAAGTCTGTAGGAGGGCCAGAGATAACGAGATCGAGAGAGCGAGAGAGAGAGAGAGAGAGAGCGAGAGAGAGAGAGAGAGCTGAACGCTGAACTTGAGACCGTGTCTCGGTCACGTCTCAAGTGCCTCTCACTTTTCTCAATTTTACTATTGAGCCGTTTATTTTGATTTACCGCCTTCGGATTACGCTGAAGATAAAAAAGTATCCCGAATTTCTCTTCGAGTTGCGTGAGAGACTGCGCAATAGAGGAACGCCTAACTGAATTCAACATGTCAATTTTACCGTTCACTCCGCCGATCGTGAAGAGGTTGCTGGGCTGGAAGAAGGGAGAGCAGAACGGACAGGAGGAGAAATGGTGCGAAAAAGCCGTCAAGAGTCTGGTGAAGAAGCTGAAGAAGACGGGACAACTGGACGAGCTCGAGAAAGCCATCACAACTCAGAATGTCAACACCAAGTGTATCACCATACCACGGTGAGTGCATTTAAAAGCATCCTCGACTCGGAAACATCGGCTTGTGGTGAAGTGGGCTGTTTTACTGTCGTGATTTTAGCAGAACGAGTCCGCATAGTCTTAAAGTGAAGCTAAAACACCTTTGAAGAACACAGTAAAGTTGAAGACAGCAGCAAAGCCCCTTCTGTTTAGTAATCAACTCTTGTGTTTCCTACATAGATTATAAACAGCATCTCCATCCATTGTGCAGTTACTCGTATCTCTTTATATTATCAAATTCCGACACTCCTGTTGATTTATTATAACTTCATACTCTCCTGTGCTTTCATAAACCCACATCTGCCTTGCCTGGGGTTGTCGTTTGGGTTGTGATGAGGTTATATAACCCGACCTTAATCTGGGCAGCGCTGGAGCTGCTGTATCTGGGCTAAACGGTGTTATGAATTCTGTGCTTATATTGTGGATGGTGGGGTATATTTGGCGCAGGACGTTCAGGTCTGTTATTCCTCATGAGTGTGCGTGTGTGTGCATAGGTGGATATGGGATGGACGTTGTTGTCTGACGTTGTTTTTTCCTCTCAGTTTTGCAATGACTGGTTAATCTTGTTATGTCACAGTACGATGCTGGCCAACTGCTCACAGGTCTTGCCCCTTCGAGCTACATGAGGGTTGCCTACAAGCCCTTACTCTCAGCAGATCTTCAGTCTCAGCACTTCAGTACAGAGAAATACGGCATAGGCACTGGTTCTGTCATCCTGTTTATTGATGTATTCAAACGTGCAAATCCAGAACTCGTTTATAGAGGTGTTGTAAATTATGCTTTTTGTTTCTGTAAAATGTGTTCTTATTGAAAGACTTTCTGGCATAGGGTTAGAATAGCAGATAAAGGTCAGTTCTTAAATTGCATTCGCTAATAATACATTTGCATTTGAGCCAAAGTGACCTATTTATAATGTTACAAAAAGTAATATTTTAAATAAAGGTTGTTCTTTTGACATTTCTATTCATTAAAGGATTCTGAAAGAATGTATCACTGTTTCCAAAAAAAAAAAAATAAGCAACTGTTTTCAACATTGATAATAATAAGAAATGTTTCTTGAGCACCAAATCAGCATATTAGAATGATTTCTGATTGACCATGTGACACTGTCGACTGGAGCAATGACTGCTGAAAATTAGAATCTGCCATCACATGATTAAATTACGTGCATTAAAAAAGAAACCATTTAAAAACATTTTTAAAAATCCAACTGCAAACTTTAGAACATGGTGAGATGGTATATTGTCATTATATTGGTCAGTCGGTATCATCAAGATCCCTACATATTGTCTCCAGCATATACTTAAACCAAACATTTTACATTATTTAGCAAATCTTGAAAACACAGATGAAAATTTCCAAATGATTTTGTCAGTCTGGTAAAGTAAAAATAATAAACTGTTGTATTACACATCCCTATTAGAATTCCAACAGTAAAAGATGCAAATAGAGATTAGAATTTAGAAGTGACAAAAAGGGAAGAAAGTGTCCTCTTCATGGACAGAGAGACACACACACGTGTGTGAGAAAGTGAAATAATTCATGGGATGTTGGTTTTTAAATCAGGTCACCAGATCGCAGCGTCTGTTGTCTTTCTCACATTATAAGATTAGAATAAAAAGTAAGAGTGGTTGGAAAGACTAAAAGAGCTCTTGAAAAATCTTTTTGTGATATCAATATCACATTAAGCAATGCAAGATTTGATGTAAAATAACTAGAGCATAATGGGAATTTACCACCAAGTCAGTCAAACGGATGGATAATGATTATTTGTAAAGCAACCTCTGACTGTATTGCCATTGAAAAACTCATATTTGTGTAGATCAACAATTTCACTTCATAGTTATTTTATTCATAGTTTACACAGACGATAAAGACAGATCACCTTTACTGTAAAGGCCACAAAATCTCACCTATCTGCAGTCTTCAGCCTTATAATCACAGGTAGCTCTCTGAAATGGAACAAGATGCGACAGAATTACTAAGCTGGTAAACCTCATAGGAGAGTTTATTCATGAGCTATATGCCATTGCCTTGACACATTTGGGTTGCTTGACTAAATTTACTATATTTACTAAATTGGGTTGCCTAACAAAATTTAATTAAAAACTAGAAGACACAACGAAGAACTATGTAACCTTATAGTCAACATTTACATTTATAGACATAAATAGACATAAATAGAGTCCCTTTGAGATTTCCTTTCCAAATTTGAAGTTTGCATAATTGTGTGGCGTTACAGGGCCGAGCAACTGCGGTCCAAGCCTGCAGCGCTGTTGTATTGGTTGTTGTTTCCAAAGAACAGATAGCTCAGTGAAAGCAGGGCTCCCAGCCAGAGATCAGGCTGAGTCACCCCGGAGGGAGAGGGAGTTTGAGCCTGTGGCTTTGTGGTGTGACCCACTGGTGCTTCTCTGGTAGAGCTCGGTGGTGACAGAAACTGTAACAAATGAAGACTTCAACTATTGGGATGTGTGTACTCTGGTTTTGTGCATCACAACAGTTTTGGCTTATACTTCAGTTTTTTCCCTTGTTGTTAGAGTAGTGTAACCTGAATCTGCACAGCGTCCAGTCCAAGACTCTATTCTTGGCCAGATCTGTAGATGGTAGCCTTCACAACACTGCCTCACCCTGCTGGAGGATCCAGATTCCTCAGACACCCTCGACTCGCTTCAGGCCACACTGAATCCTGTTTTGCCCTCACATGCAGCTTACGCTGGAAGCCTGTCCCTGCCTGCTGGAGATCCAGAGAAAGAGCGATAAAGAGATAGAAAAGGCAGCCCTCTACGAACACCTTGGCAATTGAATCGCCATTGGCTAGTAACCAAAATTTTCATATCGGTGCATCCCTAATTTTTAGTATTTATTAGTTTGTGGGTTGACTGAAAGACTTGCCCTAAAGGGCTATTAGTCTGGTTTGGGGTTCACCTGATCCTGAATGTGCAGCGTGCAACTGAATGTGACAGTATGCAGGAGACCAGACACTCTTTTAAAAAATGTGACTATTTTTTAAAACGCAATGTTGTGGTGGGGCTCTGAGACACAAAACAGCCTGAGACACAGCGCAATGGCAAAAGACGTCTGTCTGAATGTGTACGGCTGTAGCGGCAGTGCTTAAATAGCATTCATGCAGCTCAAACAGTAAAACATGATGCTAGCAATGCCAAGGTCATGATTTCAAGGGAATGCATGAACTGATAAAGTGTATACCTTAAACGCAGTGTGTCACTTTGGATAAAATGCATTTACATAAATATAAATGGATGTAAAACACAAAACTTGCATAAAAGTTTGTACCATGCAAATAACTAGCGCAATGTGTTGAAGCACAGCTGCTATAATATAAAAATAGACACATATAGAATCTAGATCTCTAATAGATGGTCCACAACCAACTAGTCCGACCATTGTAATCTACCCCTACTTTAGCTGTTAAAAATATAAAAGTAAAAATTATGCACGATTGCTTAAAGAATATACTTTTATTCAGCAAGGATGCATTAAATTAATCAAAAAATCTTATGGACCCCAAACTTTTGAACTGTTGTGTATGTAAATAAAAATCTACATATGCTATTCAACACCACTAATCACTAGGGATGTGCGGGTCTAGTCGACTAGTCGACTAAACGGTACAGATCCTACTAGTCGACACTGAAAACAATAGTCGATTACACGACAGAAAAAGCCTGCGACTTCAGTTCCTGCCGAGCGCGTTTTTTAAAATGCAGGAATTTTATTGTTAATCGCCTCAAGTCCTGTCTTTCACCAGACCACGTTGATAATGTCACTGAACAAATAACGCATGTTGAGTGTATGCTCTTCTTGTTTTGTTTTTTTTAACGACCGCCTAAAATGAAATGATGATAATGCGAGGCAAGTGTGTGGCAAGCGGAATTCATTGAGGGATTCGACAGTGTGATTCATAGATTAAGTATTTCAAATATAGGCTATTATATATGCTACACGCACGCACAGAGTTTTTTTTCTTTTTGGGTGGTTTCTTGCTTTTAGACTAGTCGACTAGTCGGATACAAAACTTTAGTTTAAACGACAGTCAAATTAGTCGTCGCGCACATCCCTACTAATCACTAGAGCCCGACCGATATATCGTTTTGCCGATATGATATGACGATATGAGCCTGTCGCCGATATATTGGTATCGGCGAAATGCCGCCGATATGCTGCCGATATGAACATTTTTTTTTACAGAACATATAATGCAGATAAAACGCTTGAAATGGTGTAATTACTTAGTTTGTCCAGCAGAGCGCGCTCCATTGTTTGCTACTGGCGACCTGGATGAAAC
>NW_015552540.1:164527-169484 GCF_001515605.1 Sinocyclocheilus anshuiensis
AAATTAATTAAAGTAAATAGTGTAAATTACATCACTAATATCATAAAATAGCACATTGTAACGCAGTGTTACAACATGCCTCATCTGCGTGACTGGAATTTAAAACTGGTTAGTGTCTTCTGCTAGTAATCAAAGCATTAAAAAACTATCTGAACTGATAAATAACAGATTGGAGATTAAAATAATAGCAGATTTGTCTCATTTTAAATGAATAATAAAAACTGAGATAAAAAATTTACTTAAGCCAGAATTTAAATGTTACTATGGTAAAATAAATATTCAAACCACGTGTGTTACAACTAACACCCCGCTACTTTGTGCATCGCACTCATCGCAAGTTTATTGTTAAATTTTTAAATGCCCTTACATATCTCTGTCACCATTATAAGTGTTTGATCACCACATTTGCAAAAAATTGCAAAAAATGTGTTTATGTATATATATTCTGTTTATGTATATACTGTATTCCATATATAGTACCAGTCAAATGTTTGGACACACGAATGGGAAAGTGTCCAAACTTTTGACTGGTACTGTACTATAATATACACAAAGAATATCGGCCGATATATCGGTATCGGCCTTTTTTTTTACTCCCTAATATCGGTATCGTATCGGCCTCAAAAAACCCATATCGGTCGGGCTCTACTAATCACTTAGTTGGTTGTTGGACAATTAATCAACTGTTTAGACCTACTGAATGCAGTTGCCTATTTAGTGTAAAATGTAATGCTGTCTGTGTGCATGAAAGTTGTGTTCATATTTGTGTCCTGAATGACTGATGGCGTGTCTGTAGGTGCTTGTGGATTCCTTGAGGGTATTATGATTGCTGTAGCACCCAAATGATGGAGAAAGCCAAGTGTGCCAAGTCTGACTGTGGTTGTGGTGAAGATTAGTGACACAGTTTGTTTTCTGTGAGTTTGTGTACACTACAGTATGTGTTTGTGCGTTTCTATGTTCTGGAAGTGAGTGCACTCATTGTGTACTGTATGTGTACACACACCGTTGTTGTGTCTAAGCAAGTCTGTGCATTTAGAGCAGGTATTTGAGTGTTAGCCTCAACACACACACACGTCTCTCCCGTGTGTGTTGTTTGAGGCGGGGTTAGTCAGCCCTCAGGAATGCTCCGTCTGCCAAGGGGAGGGCGTGGGCTGCTTCTGGGTTTGTGGCTCCTGCCGGGGTTGAAGGTTTAGAAAAGCTCTATGCCGCCTCCATATCTGCTGGAATAATAGACACTCTGTACAGCAGACAACAAGACTGCTTTGTGCTAGTCTGTCATCACTAACCCTACTGCTGAACCTCAGACTGTTTCTGACCTCCATGAGAAAATAACTGTCCTTCAGTCGTGAACTCTGTGTGTTTTTTTTTAAGAAGAGCGCCAGTGTAGACTTTGCGCAGGATGTTTTGAAGTTTGTCTGAGAGTTTTGAGAGACTTACTTTAAAGTCTGCCATGAATGTGCACTGACACTGATCCAAGTTAATCGCTGTGGTCTCTAATTTTAAGACTGAGGTGTTTTATCTGAGGTGGCTCTGTGTAGGCTTGGACCACAGTTAGGGATGGGTGATATGGTGAAAAATTAAAATCTCGATTTTTTTTTCCCCAGAACGTTTGACCGATTATCGTTTTTTTTTTATTTTTTTTTTACGATTTTTAACTAGTCAACTTGAAAATGTTCTACAACATGATTCAATTAACGTTTTCTTTATTAACCCTCTAGTTAAAGAAAATTCTATTCCAAGTGCACCACACATGTTGTCAACATGATGTAAATGTTAAACAAATCACTTGTTAAATATCTTTGCAGAAAAGATGCATGAACTACCCTTACATCTTGTACAAACTTGTCTTAGACATATTATATGTCCAGAAATAATACGAGGAAAATGCTTTAAAAAAATCTCAAAAGTCAAGGTAATTCAAATTCAAAATGACTGAAGGTAATTTTCTTTGTAAACATGGACGCGTTTGACTGTTGCACTCGCATCTTTTGCAGCGCTTTGACAGATATGCGTGTGCGTCCTCAGCGCAAAAAACTTTCAGTTAATGGTCATATCCTTATCTGTAAATGTCACAAATTCACGCGAGCCTTTCCATTTTTGTATAAAGGCCTGCCCTGACAGTCTGTGTTAAGCTGAAATCTTTACTGAAAGAGCGCCAGCACGGCGGGCACGCGCGTTAAACAGACGGAACACAGTAGAGAGGGAGACAATATTCAGCGCAAAAACATTCATTGTGCTGAAATATCTGTTGTTGAACATTAAATTTAGGTTTAAAAGTCAAGATGCAGTGCGAGTAATTTATGAGAGTAAGAACTGTGAAGGGACAGCAGCGTGTAATTGTCTGAATATAAATGTCAGTCGATTTTACAGGATAAAGAAATGACAGTAAGAGGAGACTGACTGTGATCAAAGTGCGCGTGACACGTGTTCCTGCAGAACATTACTGTGATTTTATTCGTCTTTATTATCTTTATTATTTTAATTTTCGATCTAGAGATTTAAACTATATTCACTATATAGCCTACAGTGATTAACACATTTATTAAAACAAATTTATGTAAGGTTTTAACCAATTTTGTAAGGTTTGTGCCACTGCTGCTCTTAAAGGGTTAGTTCACCCAAAAATGAAAATTTTTACTCACCCCAGAGTCATCCTAGGTGTATATGACCGTCTTCTTTCAGATGAATCCAGTCGGAGTTATATAAAAAATTGTCTTTGATCTTTCAAGCTGTTTAATGCCACTCAGCGGGTGTTGCATGCATCAGTCCAAAAGAAGTTAAATAAAAAGCGCCCATCCATAAAAAAAAAAAGTGTCTCACACGGCTCCGGGGGGGTGAACAAAGGCCTCCTGTGGCGAAACTATGCGTTTTTGTAAGAAAAATATCCATATTCAAAACGTAATAATGGGTGAACTAACCCTTTAACTAACAGTATTGGTAATTACCAAGATCATTTTTTAGCTTTCTGTATTGGTTAGTCCTCCAATATGCATAAGCTCTTTAGTAACAGTATATAATATATAATATAATTATTGCTGTTATCTATGAAAGAAAGGCAGAAAAAAATAGTGAAGTGCTTTATAGTGTTTTTTTTATTCAGATACCCAATTAGTCAAAAAGTACATAAACAATGCCAGCAAGCATGCAAGCTGTTATCAAAGGCAAAGGAGGCCATTTTTGTTATTTTGTGAATAAATACTATTTAGTTGTTTCGGTTTGTTCTTTGCCCAATAAATGACAATAACATTTTTAGATTTAAACAATTTTTTGACAAATTCCTAAAATATTTGTGTTTTCTCTATTATGACAGGTGGTCTAATAAATTAAGCACTGTATGTTTTCATAGCAGTTGGCACATTTGTTTGAAGGACATTGGGCAGAATGTGGAATAGTGTGTTTTTGTCAATAAAATTAAAATAAAGACATTTTTTAAAAGCTGATTAATCGAAAAATAATCGGTCAACTAATCGATTTTCGTTAGTTGCAGCCCTACTAAAAATGCGGCCCTCAAGCTAAAAGAAGTTCACTCCCATCTTCTTGCATGTTTTTCCTATTTCACTGCCCATGTCGCATTTTTGTCAACACAAAAATGCATTCTGTGTGATTGGCACCTAGCGATATGTGCGCGTCACACATGAGCGGTTAATCACATGTGCCGACATGCATTTGTATCGTTCTTTTCTCTTTACTGTTATCATTGGCATATTGTCAAAGTGACTAATTCTAACGTTTCGTAATATTTCTATTCAAAAGTGCGATTTCTCGATTTCTACAAAATAAAATGATGGCAAAACATTAAATTTGAATGAATCAATAGAATTGGGAAAATCGCCCAGCCCTAACTGCAATACATGGAAAGTTCATATCTTTGATTTGATTGTTATTGTAAACTAATAGCTAGGGCTGGGTGATAAATTGATAACGAAAATTATCACAATATAATTTCCCTCGATAAAACGATAACAAGATGTGGTTATAATGTTTATGCACCAAAAGCGGAACAAAACGGCTATAATAATTTTAACTGCGCCATACAGAGAGTTTATCCGCTCGACATAAATTTCAAACAGCAGCGCGTGTGAGCTCACTAGAGCAGATATGTTAAGACTAGGGTTGGGTACCGAACTCGGAACTTTTAAGGGTACCGACCGAATTGCGTCGGTACTACCAAGTACCGATTCACGTTAAATCAATCGGTGCCAAATTCGGTACCTGAGAACGCATCTGGGTGCATACGCTACAGAGAGAGAAAGAGAGACCCTGTGACATGATGTCACCCCTGCAACTCGTTTAAACAACACACAGGGCAAGCCGAAATGTTCTGAACCAGTGTGGTTACATTTCTAGGGCCATATGGTTTCTGTGAAAACGCGGACAGGATCGTGGAGTCCATTTATAAAAACGTAATTTACTCTATTGCGCGGAATGCCACGGAATTAGACCATTTTGGACGAATAAATCAAAAGTAGGTCTGCCACTTAATTCGAATCGCGATATGAACTAGTGTCTGTGAATATTAAAATGCAAAAAGACGGTTTAAATATGAATCCTGCATGTTCCGCTTGCTTCTGTATGTATGAATGGCGGAAATGCGGTTTTGTTTACTAAACAAATACTGAAGCACGTGTGACGCTCGCAGTGATTTTCGGCCTCTGCGTCTCACTATATGACGGCATGAACACAAAAACTTAATCCCGAGCTGCTGTGAGTCACTTCGCGAGAATTTTACTGTTTGATAAAACTAGCATCATCATCATACTGTATACACACAGAAACTTCATGGCAACCTGTCAAAATAAAAGTACGGTTTAACATGTAACAGAAATATATTACTCTTGTATTACTTTTGTACAGCATAATGTACATCTTTAAATGTTCCATTTTCTATCAAATGTAAATAAAACCATTAAATGATAAAAATAAATTACAACCAGATTAATCCCTTAATTGTAGAAAA
>NW_015552540.1:169502-170583 GCF_001515605.1 Sinocyclocheilus anshuiensis
AAAGCCACTATCGGTCGACCTCTAGTTTAAATATCAAATATCCAATGACAAACTCATTGTCGACTACTTGTTAACATGGCTAACCTCACAGTGTTGTGAATACTGGAATTTCGCAAGAACTGCGGCATGACTAGGGTTGGGTACCGAACTCGGTACTTTTAAGGGTACCGACTGAATTGCGTCGGTACTACCGAGTACCGATTCATGTTAAATCAATCGGTGCCAAATTTCGGTACCTGAGAACGCATCTGGGCGCATACGCTACAGAGAGAGAAAGACTCTGTGACGTGATGTGATGTCACCCCTGCAACTCGTTCAAACAACACACAGGGCAAGCCGAAATGTTGTGAAGTGTGGTTACATTTCTAGGGCCATATGGTTTCTGCGAAAACGCGGACGGGATCATGGAGTCCATTCATAAAAACGTAATTCACTCTATAGCGCGGAATGCCACGGAATTCGTCAATTTTGGACGAATAAATCTAAAGTAGGTCTGCCACTTAATTCGAATCGCGATATGAACTAGTGTCTGTGAATATTAAAATGCAAAAAGACGGTTTAAATATGAATCCTGCATGTTCCGCTTGCTTCTGTATGTATGAATGGCGGAAATGCGGTTTTGTTTACTAAACAAATACTGAAGCACGTGTGACGCTCGCAGTGATTTTCGGCCTCTGCGTCTCACTATATGACGGCATGAACACAAAAACTTAATCCCGAGCTGCTGTGAGTCACTTCGCGAGAATTTTACTGTTTGATAAAACTAGCATCATCATCATACTGTATACACACAGAAACTTCATGGCAACCTGTCAACATAAATGTTTAATGCCTTCATTTGATTTTGTGAAAAATTAAAACAAGAATTTCTGGGGAAAAAAAAAAAAAGTTTGTAGGGCCCAATTGTTCAAAATGTTGAAATTGAGACTTTTGGACTTATTTTTTTCACTGAAATAAATGTTTTTGTAATTACACAGAGAGTAAAGTACCGAAAAAAGGTACCGTTAGGTACCGGCATCGAAATTCAGGTACCGATACCGGTACCATACCGGTTAAAATGTGAACGGTACCCAACCCTACT
>NW_015552540.1:170729-170981 GCF_001515605.1 Sinocyclocheilus anshuiensis
GTACCGGCACCGAAATTCAGGTACCGATACCGGTACCGTACCGGTTAAAATGTGAACGGTACCCAACCCTAGTTAAGACTATTCACTGATGAGTCTCGGTTATGTGAGCACTAAACAGCGCTGTAAGATCCAGTGAGAAGCACTTGAATTCAGCGAAGAACACAAATGACTCAGTGATTTAAACTAGGGGTGCTCCGATTGATCGGCTACCGATCACTATCGGCCGATAATCGCTTTGGGATGATTGATCGG
>NW_015552540.1:171434-174367 GCF_001515605.1 Sinocyclocheilus anshuiensis
AAGTGTTCTTAATCGCAATACTGCTTTGTCCACGGAGGTTACGGAAACAGCTCTATTTCAGCTTTTCCATAAGCGCCATCTGCTGTCAGCGAGTGGATTTACAGAGACTTATATTTACATTCAGCCTGTGTGCAGTTTCTGTCTGGCCAAAAACGGACCGAATTTGCATGCCCTGCTGTAAATTTTGAGGTTGTTAAAAAAAAAAAGCTTATGTGGATTCTACACATTTAAACAATTCAGATAACTAGAATTATTTATGGAGCAGATAAAATACATATAATCATTTATTAATCAATTATCATTTTGACATATCTATTTTTTATTTAAAGGCTGAAATGTGAGGTTTACCTTTTTATTAAACTTTTTCAAAGCTTTATTTGAACATTTACATTAGATATTTCAACATGCTATTAAACTGTTGTCAGTCAAGTTGTCATTTAAAATCTGAACATCATTGGTAATGTTAGTGTTTTAGTGATTATGCAAACAAAAAGTCATTTTATTTGTTGTTTGTTAATTTTTAAATATAAAACTTGGTGAAGTGATTTATGTGTCGGTACTTTTTGAACATCTCCAGCACATTTGAACAATACCGTGATAATACTGATAACCGTGATAAGTTTGGTCACTATAATCGTGATAAGAAATTTTCATATCGTTACATCCCTAATTCAGAGGCTCCGTAGTTTACGTGATTACGTCATCACATTTTGACAACATTGATTCGTCAGAAGAAACCAATGCATTTCGGTCCTCTGAGCCAAACAGGAACGATTGTTGACGCTTAGTCCCACCCCCATGCCCAGATTGGTTCAAACTGTCCCATATTCAACCAATAAACAGGTTTTGGTCTTTTGAACCACCATTTAGGATTTTTCATTGGAAATCTGAACAAACGCAAAGTGAAAGTAAAGTCTGCCATGTGTGCATGAAAACAAACTCAAAATAACACATTTGCATGAGAGAACTCTCTGAAAAAGCACAGAAAAACACACGACAGAGTACTTTGACATAAAACAAACCACAAACAAGGATGAAACAGCGGTAGGCCTGTCGCGATAATTAAATAACCGTCTAATCGCGATTATTTGATCTAACTTGATCTAACCGCGGTTGTCTGAAACAACATGATTATTGTGCTTTTTATATGACACAAGGGGGTCATACACCAAAAGAAACAGAAGAGTACCAGTTTGCTTTTCATGCACTGTATAGCCTATACAGGGCTCCAGACTCATTCTTCCCACTGGTCGCCCTTTTGCAACTAACTTTCTCAGCTGGTCACACCAGCACATGATTTGGTCGCAATATATTTATTTATTTTTGCGCTACAACATGGGATTATTCAATGCATGCTGATGAACTTTTATCATAGTTTATAGTTATATGGAAACGAAAGTTTCACAAGTTCACATTCAACCCGTTCTTTATCATCAGTAGTATTATTTGTGATTTTAATTTTGTGAATGGGAGTTTCTTTTGCTGTGTTAAGCCGCGGGCTTCGGATGCTTTCGCTTTCAAATTCGTGATCTTGTTGTCACTGTTTTGCTTACACATCTACACACCTTTAATTTTTTTTAAAGACTAAAACAAAAGATGGATTCGTTGTTATTCTTAATTAAAAAGCACAACAACAATAAATCAGTAAGATACAATGACAAACTAGCTTACAAAACGTTTATTAACAAAAGCGAATAAGATGAGGCATGGCACACATCACATGTTGTATTATATACCGACTAATAAATTACAGAACGTTTAGCAATCACTGAGGAATCAAATAAATAAATAAAAGAGAGCCTCCATAGCGTAATGTGAGGTAAACAGCAAAGATAACAAGTTTTTCAAAAATGAAAACAAAAAGAAAACACTAACAGTGACAGTGCTTGCTCTCTCTCCAAGATGATATATTCCCATTATAATACTTTAAGTTTAAGGAAGGAAGGAATTATCACAAACAGAAAGATTATTAGAAGCCTTTCTTCTTCTCATGATTTCTATATTATATTCATTAATGTATTTTGTAAGAATACAAATAGTTAACAGAATAAACATGTTTAAATTGTATAATGTGCACCAAAGATTTTTTCGTGCTCATGTTAACGGATTAAAGCGTTAACTGCACACAGTTGCGGTCCGGCAGTGCGTTCAGGAGCGGTGCATCTGCACTTATTGCTGCACTGCATTTATTTTTCAGGCCCTGAATAAATGTCTAAAAATCCTGATTGGATTATCACTATAAATAGTTATAAATGATAAAAAGAAGGCTTTAAAAAGATCGGTATCGGTGATCGGTATCGGCAGATACTGCTTTCTGTGATCGGCAATCGGTGATCGGCCTCAAAAATCCTGATCGGAGCACCCCTAATTTAAACTAGTTTAAAGGCACATAAAACAGCGCTGACAAACAGCAGAAACAATGTGCACAACGATACAGTCAGAAGGCTTTACAATCTAAAAATCACCATCATTTACCATCATTTACTCTAGTAACACTAACTACACCATGATATTGTGGCAGAAATGTTATTATATTATTTATTTAAGCATATTAAAAGAGTAATGGAATATTACAGTATTTTTTGTGATTAACCCTCAAAGACCGAGACAGCCGCCCGCAGCTAAAACAACTATTGTTCTTAAATGTTTAATTACTTTTGAACCGCATCCTATCTGAATGCTTTAAAAGGGGTTACAAAGCGGAGATTCTCCACTTTTCGGAGATATCTCATTCGTCTTATTTGGATACTCAGAGTAGGGATGTAACGATTACCGGTTTGACAATAAATCATGATAAAATTCCCCATGGTTAGTATTACCGTTTCATCTTTTAATTATCATTAAAACCGTATTAGATTACCGAGATTTGAACAACTCACGATAAATAAATACTGTCCAGCATAAAGCACAGTTTTAAGTAACAGTCTCACGGG
>NW_015552540.1:174844-179798 GCF_001515605.1 Sinocyclocheilus anshuiensis
TTCATGAATGTATTTTGTAAGAATACAAATAGTTAACAATAAATATGTTTAAATTGTATAATGTGCACCAATTTTTTTTTTCAAGATATTGTTTTTGCTGCTAAATTATACAGTCAGCTAGTTTAATTTCATAGATTATATATTTTTATTCAAATTTAGTTTTTCTCTGTAATGAGGAAGTGAGTATTTAGTGGATTGCGTTTAAAAAAGGGTTTAAAAGAGTGACCATTAGTTCCACAAACACAGTATTGATATTCTGTAGTGGTGTAGAAAAAAAAATAGCGCTGGTGTTGGATCGGAATTGACCGATTCTTAGAATTTGGAATACTCTATGTAATCTTACACTGCAAAATAATAACTCAAAAAGATTAAAAGATAACATCATAATTATTTACTGATCCCTTAAATTAATCACAATTATATAATGAAAGCCATAAAAACAGACAATTAATCATGATAATCGGCATAATCGCCAAAGCCCTAAAACAGACAATTAATCGCAATAACTGTGACTATTTTTAGGCAATTAATCCTCAGCCAAATTTCATAATCGTGACAGCCCTAAACAGCGGTACATATTGGATAAAGCACTGGAATTTATGTCTTTGTGTCGCTAGGTGATGTCCCGGTAAAATCGATTCTGATACAGATACAGCCTGCGGATCGATCCATTTATATTATGTATATTATGTAAATAATTCTTATTAAGTTCATAAAGATCATTTTCACTAGTTTTTCTGTTGCACTCTGTGTATTTCTCACTCATTTTGTGTGTAGTTTGTGAATCATTTGCACTGTTTGTATTTTTGTTGCAGAAGACAATTTGTGCAATTGTTTTCACTAAATAGCTGCACGGTTTGTGTTTGTTGTTGTTCATACTCAGATTGAAAATATATTTCTCTGAATTTTGAGTTCAGAGTTGTTTTGTTATTATATAACACGGATTCCATTTTCTTTATACGCATAACTTTTGTATCGTATAGGCGTTTCTTCCACACGGATCCAGCGTTTTGGGAGAGTGAAACCGATATTTTTTGAAACCGGGTCCCAGAGTGGATAAATCTGAAAATACCGCCCTTGCGTTTTCATGTGGACAGCGAATCCGTATATTTTCTGAAACGATGATGTCATCAGCCCACGTCTCGCCCCTAGTCAGACACCGATACCTTATGTATCACCAACAAAAACATGAACAAACATTGAACGATTGTCTTTTAATTAACTAACATTAACACAGATTAATAAATGTATTGTTCCATGTTCGTTTGTATACTGCGCGCAAGGTTTATGCGCATAGTCCAAGTATTCTTCTCCGTTTTTTGTGTATCTCTGTGGCAGAATTACAGCGCCACATGCTGGTCTGGCATGTATACTACATCGTTTTGTGTTGGTTTCATGGTTTCGTGTGGACGCAGATATTTCTTGAGACGAGGGGAAAAAAAAGATCGGATAGGGAAAGCTCTGGCTTCGTGTGGACGTAGTTTTAAAACCAGTTTTAAGTCTTAAAATCTCAATTTCGAAAAATTGACCCTTATGACTGATTTTGTGGTCCGGGGTCACATTTCAGTTTAAACAACTTGTAAAAGTGCATGTAGCATTATATGACCCCTTTAAGACATTTATTTTGTTAAGGAAAAATTACTGGAAAAGTGTATATTATTCAAAACCATGAAGTGTTTGTCATGTTCTGACCATAAAGAGTAGCTTAAAACCACAATTAAAAGTCTGTTTTTTACAACTTTCACTTGGGAGCAAAAATTCTGCTTTAAACTTAAAAGAAAGAAATAAAGATTTGAAACTTATCATGATAATTATCGATATTGACTGATATGAAAAATTTTTCTGGGCCATATCGCCCAGCCCTACTAACCGTTTTAATATTTAATAATTTTAGTAACTCTTTACATTACATTATATTCTGGGAAAAAGTTAAACACACTTGTTCGGGGGTAAATGGGTAATCCTGTATATGACTACTAAAGCTCAAAGTGTAGGCTACTTCAGTTTTGACATGAACATTTAGTGTATGCCTACAGCTCCATTTCATAGCGTGCTCAAACCCAGACAATCGACACATGCAGAGTTTTATCCTTGTCCAGTACCTGCACTATCTCTTACAGAGGTTTTGTGCAATTAAAAACGTTTTACAACTCCTTGCATGCAACTCTATCCCCTTACACTAGCGCTCGTCAGTGCAGGTCTATTGGTGTTGCCATCTCTAGAATTGGTTGCTCTGACTGTTCTGAGCCATTTCTTTTTTGAAACAATGGCTCAGGTCAGTGTTTTCACCTTGTGGACAAACTAATTAGTGCATAAAAAAAATTGTAGGTGCTTGTGCGAGCTGAGTGTACACTTTGTGTACGGTTAGAAAAATCTGTGTGCATATAGTATGTGTGTGAAGGCATTCCCTAATGTACATTTAAAAAGCGAAGTATACTTTGGATTTAAGTTGAGTTAAAGTCCCCCTGTAGTCAAAAATGCTATCCTTTAAAACTCATCTTTGATCATCAAAATGACATATTTAAATGTTTTTTCTTGTGAAAATAATTTTGTCTCAAATGCAGCCAAGTTTGTGATTCCAAATCGCACTCGCGATCATACGCGTGTGACGTGCGGATGTCAATGCGGGAGAGGTGCGTCTGACTCCGGGCTACTTTTACACTGCTGCCGCGGGTTATTATTCAAGTTAGCAGTTCTAAATACAAATAAATAAATGCTAACAGCACATGACATCTTGAAAATAGGGGGAAATATTAACAGTTAGCGAAACATCTACAGAAAAAATATAACTGTTACCGGATTAACCTGGCTGCCTTCTCACTAGACCCTCTGCTTTGCAGCACAGTTAATGATATGCTAAGGATAGGATCCTTTGACGCGATTGGTTATTGAATTTTGTGACGTAGCAAAAAAAAGGCTGTTTCAAACCGCGTTTCTGTGACTGCCTTTGGGAAACTACAGTTTTAAGGAGAAAATACTCAGCAATGGTGTTGATAAATGGATTGGCACATGGTTTGTCTAAAAGCATATTAAAAACAACACATAGACAAATAAACAACATAAAAAACTTGATTTTCACCACAGGGGGACTTAATTCTGCATCTTGAATTACTGTGCCCAAGAGCCTGAAATACAGTTCTACTCATGACAATGTGAATAATATGTTTTGTTGGCTCTTTCTTCACAGTTGTCTTTACACTATCTTCACACTCCGTTTTCTATGACACTACTCATGATGTATCTAGCCAGCTTTAGCTATGTGTTTTCAACAATTCTCATCACAATTTTGAAAAGGTGGGATGGGAGTAGGGATGTCACGATTAGGGTTGCAAAAAGGTGGAAAATTTCCAGGATTTTTTTTTGAGTACTCCAGGGATTTTTGGAAAGTTTCCGGAAATTTACCAGAAATTTTCCACCCCTTTGCAACCCTAGTCACAATACCAAAAATCTAGCAGTCAGTACCGATACAACTAAAAGTA
The DNA here is from genome assembly GCF_001515605.1 of Sinocyclocheilus anshuiensis. Classification (NCBI taxonomy): domain Eukaryota; kingdom Metazoa; phylum Chordata; class Actinopteri; order Cypriniformes; family Cyprinidae; genus Sinocyclocheilus; species Sinocyclocheilus anshuiensis. The sequence continues at coordinate 178,324 of NW_015552540.1, forward strand.
GCTACATGATACTGGATACCAAGTCGATACCATGGGAAAAAAAATAACAATAATACTTAAACATTAACTCCTTTATTTAACATTATAAAAACACAACATTAGTGGCACTTGGCCTTCAAATAATATACACACACACACACACACACACACACATATACTTGCGCACACACGCACACAAACACACACACACACACCTATACTCTGAATGCAAGCATTAGATTAAATTCAGACATTCTGGCAGGCCAAAAATATTTTTTAAAACCATTAACATAAACAACAATTATTTAAACCAGTAATATTAGCCAATAATGTTAATAAGGATTATCCGCAGATGGATACACAACGAATAAACAAGCTGTAAGCTGTCAGATATTCAGTAACTATGTGTGTGCGTGATCATGCGCAGCGCTCGTGCTTTCAGAGCTGTGCGCTCTCATTTAAATCTCACACAATCCTATTCATATATCGTCGCTGTCTTCCATGTGTAGTTCTTCTGTGTGCTTGTGGGTGTTTTTTCTTCTTCTTTACCCTTTGAGGACCGACTGAAACCAACCCTCTACATTGCGAGTAAATCACTCGCATATGCGACTAAATCTTACTCTGGGCGACTAAATGATGTCTAATATTAGCCAATGGCTAATAAATTCTCCAGTGTTTAACCATTCAGCGCTCGCACACTCGCAGCGCACACACATAATGCCAGGTTCACACATTACTCCATTTGCAGTGCGTATTCTTTCCGTGCTCATGTTAACGGATTAAAGCGTTAACTGCACACAGTTGCGGTCCGGCAGTGCGTTCAGGAGCGGTGCATCTGCACTTATTGCTGCACTGCATTTATTTTTCAGGCCCTGAATAAATGTCTAAAAATCCTGATTGGATTATCACTATAAATAGTTATAAATGATAAAAAGAAGACTTTAAAAAGATCGGTATCGGCAGATACTGCTTTCTGTGATTGGCCTCAAAAATCATGATCGGAGCACCCCTAGTAATGGCATAGGCCTGTTGAATTAACACACATATTTAGCCTTCTGTAACAGGTGCTCCAAGATCAGGTATATATGCGAAAACGAGCTTTCTTTACACAGAGAGAGAGACCAAGAGAAAGAAAGAGAGAGATACGGTAGCGCTGATTCACTTGTGCTGTTTGTAAAATTACAGTTTGACAAAGATTTCAAAATTGATCTGGTTTTCCTGCATTGCATGTGCAGAGCTTGCAGGAGTAAAATTATATGCAATACCCGCAATGCCATGTAGAAATTCAAACTCTTTTTAAAGATTGATATGTGTATCGGTACAATATCATTTAATTACTCATCCTATCTGAATGCTTTAAAAGGGGTTACAAAGCGGAGATTCTCCACTTTTCGGAGATTTCGGAGATATCTTATTTGGATACTCAGAGTAGGGATGTAACGATTACCGGTTTGACAATAAATCATGATAAAATTTCCCACTGTTAGTATTCCCGT
>NW_015552540.1:181082-183430 GCF_001515605.1 Sinocyclocheilus anshuiensis
ATATATATATATATATATATATATATATATATATTTAAATATTTTTTTTATCAGTCTGGCGAGTAAACAAAAACATTTACTAGCCAATGGCGATTCAATTGCCAAGGTGTCTGTAGAGGGCTGGAAACACTTCCAGGCGTATGCTCTGCCTGCCCCCGTCAGTTCTGGAAGAACTGCAGCCTCACTGGTCATTACCTTCGGTACCATCGGTACTTACGCTACTGAAGAAAAACAAGTACCGGCAGGATTTTAAAATGTTTATACCGACTTGGTACCGTAGTATCGGTTCTTGTGACATCCCTAGATGGGAGGATGTGAAGAATAGGCCAGACACAGCAGCTGTCTGTGGTCAAGCCACTTCATAAGTGATGCAAAAGCTATCAAAGTCAAACAAACGAGTTTTAAACAAGCTCTAGTCTAACTCGTCAGTTATCTTTAAGATATCTTGTCACACATATTTTGCAGAGTTGTTGGTTACCAGTGGCCAGAGCCTAATTATGACAGGATCATAAGTGAAAAAGCATATTTGCAGAAAATGTACCTGTCAAAATGTAATAGTAAAGAATAATAACATGGACATGTACTCATACACTGCTGGAGAGAGAGGTTCAGAACATACTGTATGTATCAAGTGACCTTTACTCAATTTTGATTTCGAACCTGGAAGAAAATATCATTGTCCCCTTGAATATTAATGTTGCAATTAAACTAAAGTAGTGCCAAATATTTTGTTCCACGTTGTGAGATACATCTGAGTGAAATGGATTATTGAAAAATATTGTGACTTGGTTCTGTCTCTCGGTTGTTGATTGAATGGAAGCAGAGCTGAATGCGAACTTGCAGTTGGTTATAAGAAAGGGGTGGAGTTTAAGTTAAAGGGGTCTTATTGCTAGATAAGTGACTTACTAGAGTGTTAATTTGGGCCCGTGCTGCATTTGTATGATGGTTGTAATGTTTCTGCTATAGTCCTACTCCCCTGCAGAGAACGGGCCCCCATAACCACATCCAACCACCTGCACATGAGACCCCTGCAGGGCTCTGTTTACTTAGGGAAGGCCTTAATGACTTTAGCAGAGGGAGGAAAACCATAGCCTTTCAAAAAATAACAAGTTAAACGTGATATTTTACCCACACGCACATTATGAAATAAAGGATAAGCAGGTATACTTGGCTTGAATTAGAAAAAAATATTAGCCTATAAGAGTTTCCATTTGAGTTGAGTTTCTCTCAGACATGCAGTATTTTTACAGTCAGATTTTCTATATTATCAGCTTCCAGATGTTATTCCAATACAGATATTATGACCAGTCAATCCACAGTTGAATTACTGTATGTTCAGACATAAAAAGCATAAGTTGGTTTAGCTTTTATCTTTAGCAGTAACTGTGTGCTCAGGTATGTGTCTGTCATCACTGCACTGCACAGTGTCGTTTAGTATTAACTCTGTTGTACTGCTGTGTGCCGTCTCGGTTTAGACTGGGGGAAGGGGGAATAGCAGTGGTCTTAAAGTGTTTTTAAAGGGGGGTTGTGGGGGCTGGGTTGGGGTATGTTCCACAGGGTGAAATGGTCCCACAGACAGTCTGGTCTGATGTCGAAGTTGCTTTTGTCCTTCTCTCCCTCTGCATCAAATTTGCATGTATCACAGTTCACTGAGTTCGTGTTTTGTCAAACTCACTGATTTCAAACAGAGGCATGCAAGTTCAGCTTTACAAACATCCACGCTAAAGGCTCTTTCACACCAAACGCAGCATGAAAAAGTAAAATGAAAGTTGAAAGTTAGTTAGGAAACATGTTTGTCTTCTTGTGTGCCAAACAAATGCATCATGTTGAATAAGCTGTAGTTTGACTTTGTATTTTTGTTGCTCTGTTTAGATTTGTGTTTAAGCAAAACTTTGTGAAAGTTCATGTTAAGTTGAAGGAAAAGATCCAGATCAGTAGACCTGATTAGGCCTGTCATGATAACAACTTTTTGTTGTGTGATATATTGCCCAAGAAATAATTGCGATAAGCGATATTATTGTCATTTTAAAGACCATTTTATGCCACTGAATATATAATCATAATGTAACAGCATAATAATGCAAGAAGGCCTACACACTTTCAAATGACAACAAACGTTTAATGTTTAAGAATATTTAGATCATGGAAATTAAGTATCAAAATATTATATACCTTAAAAAAACCTGAATAAACAGTAAATAAAAATGTTCTAACAAAAAGTGCAAAGTAATAAGTAGAAAAAAAGAAAAATGCACAAAGAACTTGTCTGGAGATTTTTCCATCTACAGATTTTTCCCTGACCTTCTTTTCTCTGTAAATGAAGGGTGCACACTATTGCTGAAAAACAC
>NW_015552540.1:183481-185469 GCF_001515605.1 Sinocyclocheilus anshuiensis
TGTTTCACACAAATGCTGGCACAGACGTGCATGTTCGGCTAGAGTCGCTTTGAACTCGTGCATCTTCTGAAACGGAGCTGCGTGGAAAGTTACACATGCCTTGTCGTGCAAACTGCCACGTGAAACGACGTCGCACGCACTAAAAAGCGAACTTCCGCCAACACCGCGAGGACATCATATTTGCCGTGCGCACCTAAGTGAACTTGCGGACGCGTTGAGTATAAATCAGCCTTACGTATTGTATCTTGGCCTCTGTATCGTGATACGTATCGTATCGTATCGTATCGTGACTTTGCTGGTGATACACAGCCCTAGTGTCCAGCGCATTTTATGGAGGACTGTTTCCTGATCCTGGAAGAGTACACTACAATGCCGGCTGTTCTGACTCACAGACTGTAAGTACGTTTTCATTTAAATATTGCGCGATAAGTCGATATATTGATTATTGTGACAGGCCTAGACCTGATTCTGATTTATGTTGCGCATTGAGTTGAGTATGATAATGCTCAGTGGAAGTGTCAGTGTCATGGTCAAGTCAAGGCTGCATGGGCTGATCCAGAAATTGCCCATCTGTGTTTTACCCTCCAGATTAAATATGCCCAGTGTGGTTCAGCCTGTGTCAGAGCCCTCCATCCCTCCAGCTCACCCCTCTACTCTCTTTCTCTTCCTCACCCCCTCTCTGTTCCAGTCTCACCCCTCTCTCTACTCAAGTGACAGCCGGCATGCGGATGGGGGGGTGCGGGTTAGACCCGCCCTCCAGACTGTGTGTGTGTGTGTGTGTGAGAGTGTGCGCGCATGTCTGTGTTTCTGTTGGTTGGATGCGCCTTGCTGCTGACCTAATTTGCCCTCTGTAGGTCAATCAATAGTCATTCAGTGCTTCCTTTTCATATGAGGTCTGCCCACGCAGCAGCAAACATGGGCTCTCTCTCCGCTGAGTGCTGGAATGTAATGGAAAAGTGAAGAACTGACGGTAGATACAATATTTTCAGACTGATGCATCTAATGAATGCCAGAGCCCAAGGACTGATCTCATCGCAAACTTTGCCGTTTCTTAAATGATCCTAATTGTAGTTACCTGTCGTATTTCTTTTTATCTAAATTATACTTTTTTGTATATACACTACCGTTCGAAAGTTCTGTTTCAGTATGATTATTTTTTATTTTTTACAGTTTTTTTCAGAAATGACACATTTAATTGATCAAAAGTGTCAGTAAGAGTCAGATTTATTTAATACATGCTGTTCTTTTAAACTTTCTATTCATCAAAGAATCCTAAAAATGTATTTCCACAAAAATATTAAACAGCACAGCTGTTTTCAGTTCAAGTCAATTCAGCACAACTGTTTTCAGTTCAATTTGATAACAATTATAAATGTTTCTTGAGCACCAAATTAGCATATGTGGCCCTGGAGCACAAAACCAGTTTTAAGTCGCTTGGGTATATTTGTAGCAATAGCCAAAAATACATTGTATGGTTCAAAATTATAGATTTTTCTTTTATGCCAAAAATCATTAGGATGTTAAGTAAAGATCATGTTCCATGAAGATATTTTGTAAATTCCCTACTGTAAATATATTAAAACTTAATTTTTGATTAGTAATATGCATTGCTAAGAACTTCATTTTGACAACTTTAAAGGGGTCATATGATGCGATTTCAATTTTTCCTTTCTCTTTGGAGTGTTGTTACAAGCTCTTAGTGCATAAAGAAGATCTGTAAAGTTGCAAAGACTAAAGTCTCAAATCCAAAGAGATATTCTTTATAAAAGTTAAGAGTCAACCACTACCAGCTGCTTGTTGAGAAAGATAATGTAGCTCTTGATCGATTTAAGCTATTTAGTTGATAAAACTGCAGGGCAACGCTAAAAAGTTTGTTCCTGAATGTCTGAGTTTGGCCGCAACGTGATCTGTGTGAGTGACTGCACTTAACATCAAACTGCTTCTGTTTCACACAAATGCTGGCACAGACGTGCATGTTCGGCTAGAGT
>NW_015552540.1:185678-193370 GCF_001515605.1 Sinocyclocheilus anshuiensis
TTAAAGGGGTCATATGATGCGATTTCAATTTTTCCTTTCTCTTTGGAGTGTTACAAGCTCTTGGTGCATAAAGAAGATCTGTAAAGTTGCAAAGACTAAAGTCTCAAATCCAAAGAGATATTCTTTATAAAATTTCAGAGTCAGCCACACCTACCTAAAACGGCTCGTTCTAACACGCCCCCCCATATCTACCTCACTATGTGGGAAGATTTGCATAACGCCGCCCAAAAGTTCACACAAAGAAAGAAGGCGTAACTTTTTATTCTCGCTGTAGTATTGTTGTTGCCGCCGCCGCCATGACATGAAGACGCTGTGTGTTTCGTTGTGAAAGCGAAACTACTTTGTTTGGCCTTCCAAAAGAGGATGATAACCGCTTCGTCATGCCTAGAGCTGATCCGTGCTGGTCGCTGAGGGAATACATCAACTTCGTGCTGTGGATCGCCGGATCGGCTAAAGGTGATTTTCTCAGTATTTTAATTTTTTTGCACCCTCAAATTCCATATATTCAAATTGTTGTATCTCGGATATTGTCCTATCCTAACAAACCATACATCAAAGGAAAGCTTATCTATTCAGCTTTCAGATGATGTATAAATCTCAATTTCGAAAATTTGACCCTTATGACTGGTTTTGTGGTCCAGGGTCACACACACACACACACACACACATACAAATTTAGCTTTGCCATCACAGGAATAAATTACATTTTAGCATATGTTAAAACAGAAAACAGTTATTTTGAATTGTAATATTATTTCACAATAGTGCTTAGATAATAAAATCACAATAAAATTTTCATATCAGTCGATTTTAGGGGTGTGACGAGATCTCGTGGCACGAGATCTTGCAAGATCCAATGTGTCTCGCGAGATCTGACTGGTCTCGCGAGAACATGACGATATCCTCGCGCAGACCTTTCAGATATATTTGCATTAGGCTACACTGGCTCGTTCACAAGTGGTGGTATGTAAGATATTTTATGTTCACATCAGGCAAGTGGCCGCATGATAAGCGGGAAAATTACGCAGTGTAGTCTTTATCCAGTCATAAAAACAGAATTAACAGTTTAACGTGGAATGTCACGGAATTTGTCAAATTTTGAATGAATTAAGCAAAAGTAGGTCATTACAATTAAATCAAATCACGATATGGACTAGTATCTGTAAATATTACGCTGCAAAAGTCTATTTAAATATGAATCCTGCATGTTCTGCCTGTCTCTGTTGATGAATGGCGCAGACGTGTGGTTTCATTTACTACATATATACATACTGAAGCACGCCTGACACTCGCGGTGATTTCAGCATCTGCCGTCTCACTAAATGAGGACGTAAACACATGAACAACATCTCCAGAACTGCTCTGAGAGTCACTTCATGAGCATTGTAGCGTTTGATTTGAGTAAATCTAGCGTCATATATCATACACAGAACTGTAAATGTATTCACGGCAACCCGTCAAAATAAAAGTCCGGTTTGATTTGAAGACATTGTGCCTATAACTATTTTTCAGTAAAATGTACATAGCCTACTACTACTACTATTACTAAAATGAAACAAACATTATTTTTTAAGGAATAATCACACTAAACATTTCTTCCATGTTTTAATTTTAATAGTAAATTTATTAAATTAATAGTAAAAAAATTTTTTGTTTGCCAAAAAATCTTGTTTGCTTAATTTTCAATAATTAAAAGATAAAATAAGTTTTATGCCTTCATTTGATAACCAGAAAAATGTAAATACACAACACAGAATTTCTGAGGGGAAAAAAAATTCATAAGGCTACTTTAAGAAAAAAATGAATAAATTGGGATGTTTTATGCATTCAAATAATTAGACATGCTAAAACACAGAATTTGGTAACAATAAAAAATATAAATAATATGGTGAGAAAAAATAAAACATTTCATAGGGCCCTAAACATGTAATTTTTGTAAAACTTTTAATAAATTGATGTGAAAATGTATAAGTTTCATGATTTTAATTAATTAGACATGCTTTTTAATTAATAAAATTTAATTTAACTATTAAAAAGGAGTCGAGAAAAATTCAAACGAAAAAAAAAAACTGAATCCAGAAAAATTAAAATGGAAAAAATTGAATTTAAGAAAAAATAAAACGGATTTCATAGGACCCTAACTAACTATTCCTCAGCCTTGCCGCGCCCCCCAGTTTGGGAACCACTGCTTTATTCCTTTAAATGGATACATTAATCATGTTTATTATATATATATTTTTATTTAAGTGGAAATCAGTTTACTAAATAATGTGAACTTGACTGACTGCTTCACTTCCACTTTAAAGGGATATTTATGTTGTTTATTATTTATTTTTATTTATATTTAGAATTTTTGTGGAATTACTTGCCTGTCAGTTGAGTTTGTGGCAAAACATTTCGCAGTGTTTACATGTTGTTTATTACTGCATAACATTTATTAAAATAGATGTTTCATTTCATAAAGTACAAGTTGATTTCAAAATGCACCTACTTTTTTGCATTTTGTGTTTTTCAGTTGAATAAAAGACTATTTTTCCCTATATATTTCATCATTGAGGATTTCTTTAAAAAAGTCTAAAAATCTCGTCTCGTCTCGTTCTCGTGAACCCAGTCTCATGTCTCGTCTCATCTCTTGGGATAAGTGTCTCGTCACACCCCTAACGATAATTAGCACGGAAAATGTCAAATCTTTATTTCTAAAAGTAAAAAGTAAAAGTTGGAGAAACCAGCCAATTAATTTTTTTTTTTTGACAAACACTTGTAAAACAGGTGAACATTTCACAAATCTGAGGTGTAATATTCAAAACATTTATAATAATAAAATATTTTTTCTACATCAAATTATGCATGGATAAACTTAAGTAAATCCTTTTTCATTTTTATCCCCTTAACAAAATATCTTATTAGAGAAATAAATATAATTCATGAAGCAGGTTTGTGTTCCCTGACTCTGATGGCATGATGCAGATGTAAATTTATGTTCATTAACAAAAACAGTAGAATCTGTAAAAATTGTAATATCCTTATAGGGTAAAAGTGAAACATTCTGACTGTTTGAGTCAAGACTCGACTCGACTTTTATTAAAATTAGCCATTGGCCATCGATTTATCACACAATTAGATCATGATAACCGAAGGTAAAACCACACATAGCACCTCACTACCATGGTAAAATGAAACTATATGGTTTTTATGGTATTTGTATGAAAAACAGCAGCCTAAATAGGCATACATTTAGTATAAATACAAATGCGCCAATGCTATAGCATTTTAATACATTAACACTGTTTCGTTCCACTTTTGGCACACAAACGTTATATCGAACATGTGTTATTATCGCTCCATCGAGGGGAAAATACAGTATTAATTATTTTTAACGTTTTATCGCCCAGCCCTAATATTGCTATTTTTTCTGTATATTTGATTTAAAAAAAATGCAGCCTTGGTAAGTATAGGAGATCTTTCAAAAACAGTAGTGTATGTCATAAAAAGTTCAGTGTACTATGAGTACACAAAGAGTTCAGTGTACTATGAAAGAAGACTATAGACAGCAAGTTTCAGAACTTTGATCCAAAAATCGTTAATTTCTGATGTCAGAAAACTGAATGCCATAACACATGGCCGTTATTGTCACATGTCAATGACACCTATTTTGGTAACAACACTGTGGCCCACCTAGTCACATTGCGTTCATAAGGAGGAAGTGGGATAGATATTATTCATAAACACCAGATACAGTGTTATTTACAACTATCACAAAAATAAAAAAGGTCAGTAGTGGCTTAAATACTGTATACAAGCTGTTGTATGAACAGGACATTTGGAGAGTCAGACCTGTTATTAGTATCAAACACTGACTGAGTAAATGCAGCCATAGAAGTATTCAAGACACAAATAAAAAAATGACCCATTTGATTCTAAGCATCACAGAGAGGAAGGTCATGGAAAACGCATCATGATCTGTTTTTTATTGCAGTACAGCAAACCAAAACAAAATGATGTGAAATGTATTATATGACCCCTTTTAGAGGTGTCTGGTAAGGAAAGTTCACACCTCTTTTCTCATTTCTTTTCTTATCTCTGCTTTATGGAGTGTGTATAAGGGATGAATAGTGTGTTATGAATGGTATCTGTGGCCTGGATTCCTCAAAGGGTTGAAAAGCTTTGCTGACCTAGTGCACAGCCCTTCTCTCTCTTAGCACTTTGGCTGCTGTTGCATATTTCAAGCACACAATGTAGCAGTCATGTATAATAGAATGCTCTGAGAGGTTTGGACCATACTGTACGGCCCCATTTTTCATCACACCGGAGCAGGGTGTGCATTGCGTCAGCGTGTTTGATCTGATCTCAATCACGAATGTACCGTTATAGGAGGCTGCTACCATTGTCATCATGAAAATGTTTTAGTCACTCAAAAGCCCTTGAATGTAGAGATAAGCACCGTAGGCGTAAAGAATGAGGTTAGTGTGAAAATGTGTTTTGATATGATGGTGTGCTCGATTTTGTCTGCAAAAGTCCTCTTTTTTTGGATCGGTGAACAACTCGCCTCAGACGTAAAAAGTTCACTGTGCGGTTGTTCTCCCTTGCTCGAGGCCTTCACTGCGTTATTCTGAGATTATTATGCCTTTTTCCTTTTCCACATGGGGCCATCCAAAGAAAAGTCTGAGTTTATTTGCCTGAAGTTAAAAAGCGAAGCAGGTAAAAATACGATGTGTACTGGAATGTTTTTGTCGTTCTGTTCGAGTTCTCTCCTCTTCCTCCACTCTCTCTCGTCTCCTTTAGCCTTAATGTGTCTTTGACTGGTGGGGCATGCATGTGTGAACTGAAGAAAGTGACTCTGTGTTTATGGCTCTGCTGTGTGAGGCCCGTGTGAGCATGTGTCACAACCATAAAGTGAATTGTTTGTGCCTAAATATTCTTGTTTATCCTTCAGATTTTATTGCATAATATTCTCTTTTTTTGGTCTGTGTTTTTCTCTCTCTTTTTTTGTAAACACACTCTCTCCATGGGGTGTCTGGATTTTGCATAATTTTCCCTCTCGCAATCTGCCTGTGAAGCGAAAGAGCTGCAATGAAAAATTCAAAGCATATTTAGCTGCTGGGAGAGCCACAGAAGGCCTTGGGCAGGCCAGCCTGGCCCGTGCCGCTGTCTGGGCCGGGATCGGTGGGTGTAAAAAGGGGAGGGGGTCTGACAGACATGCTTTAAAGAGCTTTTGGGATTTGCATTATTTGGCCTGCACTACATTTGTGTGTGTGTGAGTCTACTATTGCTTTCCTATGGCTATATCAGTTGAAGCTGTTGTTAAACTAGAGCACAGTCAACCCCCCTAAACACACACACACTCACATACATTGTTTTGAAATACAGTTTTTTTTGGACTTCCTCTTCCTCTTTCTTCACCTCATTCACATCGCATGTGACGTGTAACCGAAAGCACCACATTAACAGGAAATTGGGCCACTTTTACTTCATCTGCGGTCTCACATAATACCTTGGCATTGTCCCTGCAAGTCTTTGAGCAGTGAGTGTTTATATTGTGGTAATTTAAGATTTTACACAATGTTTCTTACTCAAGCAATAATAACATTTCCTCTGTATTTCTGCTTTAGATTTTTGAGAATGAGCTGCTGGGATTGTTTCTGCTGCAGTCACCATTATTAATGCCTATTCTTTTTCTTTCTTTCTCTCAGATCACTAGATGGTCGGTTGCAAGTATCTCACAGAAAAGGACTCCCTCATGTGATCTACTGTCGTCTTTGGCGCTGGCCTGACCTGCAGTCTCATCATGAGCTCAGAGCCATTGAACTCTGTGAGTTTGCCTTTCACATGAAAAAGGACGAGGTCTGCGTCAATCCCTACCATTACCAGCGAGTCGAGACACCAGGTAATGCAGCCTGATTTTTATGAAAGCACCAAGCACACTATCAGACAGTATCATTCGTTTAGACCTGGGGTTGATCGCAGTACTGCGGGGGGTCTGCCAATTATTATATGATCACAAACATGTTTTAATGAAAATATGAATTAAGGGGTGGTCACATTAGATTTTGAGAATGCACTTTTTTTTTGCACAATGCAACAGATGGGATGTGACATCTTAAATGTAACTAATAAACTGAGCTTTGGCATGCTTTTTGTTTCTGATTTCCTGCATTTGTATGTGTTTGAATGGAAGTCAGAGGAATTAAAAGTGTAGTGTTAAGTGTAGTGTGACTGCACAATTAAACAAAAAATATGATAATTAACTGTAATTTATAGCTTTACCAAAGCTAAAAATGTTTTATTTAATAAAAATGATTAAATAACATTAAAATGTAATGACCATGTAATTGACTCTGCAATACTCCCATCTCCATCTCTTAAATTCCTGTCCAGACTCTACACTGTTTTATCTAAATAAAGGCAAAACACCTAAAAACTATTTAAAAAAAATTGCTGTTTCATGCTGTTATGATCTTCTGATCCTTATATTACTCAACATATTTAGCATTGGGGCTGTGCGATTTAATTGAAATCGCAATAAAATCATAATAAAGAATGCACGATTTCTAAACCACGAAAGCATGATTTCGTGTTATGCCAAGTTCTAGTGCGAGCATAAAAAAGACTTATGGTTACGACATGGAGAAAGCACAGAAACAGGGTACTTGTGTGCTGTCTGAGACGGTTTTCTGTGCACACACACCCAAAGCCGTTTCTCAGAACACCGAATTTAGCTCTCTTTCATGTCTTTTTGCGCTTTCTATGTTCAGGTTTTAAGCTAACGTAAAGAGTTGAGAAAGAAAATGCAGGTGTGTCAGTATATGAGATCCGTGCATGAGATCTTAAAGGGGTCATCAGATGCAAAATTCACTTTACATGTTGTTTGAACATAAATGTGTGTTGGAAGTGCGAGTACACGTCCACCCTATAATGATAAAAATCCACCCATTCAACAATCCATTTTTTTTAAATCCATATTTTAAAATCCCCTTTCTCAAATCAGGCTGTTCTGAGATTCCTGGCAGAGTGACGTAGTTCTGCACAGTCCCCTCCCACGACAAGGTCGTCTTACCTTAGACCCGCCATGAGTGAGCTGTGAGCTGTCCGCCATTGTGTCGACTCTGGTGCAGGGGAAGACAAGAATGTCTCTGATTAAGTGATTGAGGTGTTTTGTTGTAGGATGTAATAATGAACATAGCAGTCGTCATTTACTCACGACATCTGAGCCGCTGAAGACGCAGAGGATTAACGTCACTTTCGCTTTTGAAGGGAATGCGCTAATCCCCCATCTGCCTAAATGCATCTATGTTCGTGCGAATCATTCTTGATAACTTTAATAAGGATTAACCTAAACTAATTTATACAATGAAGACTATGCAATGTTGTTTTACATTTGGTTATTTAAAAGGGTCATATGGTGCGATTTCAATTTTTCCTTTCTCTTTGGAGTGTTACAAGCTCTTGGTGCATAAAGAAGATCTGTAAAGTTGCAAAGACTAAAGTCTCAAATCTAAAGAGATATTCTTTATAAAATTAAGAGTCAACCACGCCTACCTAAAACGGCTTGTTCTAACACGCCCCCACATGTCTACGTCACGATGTGGGAAGATTTGCATAATGCCGCCCAAATGTTCACGCCGGCCGTTCCTCACTTTATCCCCCGGCCTCTGCTCACTCTAGGCCGCCGTGTGTGACGCTGTGTTTCGTTGT
>NW_015552540.1:193410-195718 GCF_001515605.1 Sinocyclocheilus anshuiensis
CTTCCTCTTTCTTCACCTCATTCACATCGCATGTGACGTGTAACCGAAAGCACCACATTAACAGGAAATTGGGCCACTTTTACTTCATCTGCGGTCTCACATAATACCTTGGCATTGTCCCTGCAAGTCTTTGAGCAGTGAGTGTTTATATTGTGGTAATTTAAGATTTTACACAATGTTTCTTACTCAAGCAATAATAACATTTCCTCTGTATTTCTGCTTTAGATTTTTGAGAATGAGCTGCTGGGATTGTTTCTGCTGCAGTCACCATTATTAATGCCTATTCTTTTTCTTTCTTTCTCTCAGATCACTAGATGGTCGGTTGCAAGTATCTCACAGAAAAGGACTCCCTCATGTGATCTACTGTCGTCTTTGGCGCTGGCCTGACCTGCAGTCTCATCATGAGCTCAGAGCCATTGAACTCTGTGAGTTTGCCTTTCACATGAAAAAGGACGAGGTCTGCGTCAATCCCTACCATTACCAGCGAGTCGAGACACCAGGTAATGCAGCCTGATTTTTATGAAAGCACCAAGCACACTATCAGACAGTATCATTCGTTTAGACCTGGGGTTGATCGCAGTACTGCGGGGGGTCTGCCAATTATTATATGATCACAAACATGTTTTAATGAAAATATGAATTAAGGGGTGGTCACATTAGATTTTGAGAATGCACTTTTTTTTTGCACAATGCAACAGATGGGATGTGACATCTTAAATGTAACTAATAAACTGAGCTTTGGCATGCTTTTTGTTTCTGATTTCCTGCATTTGTATGTGTTTGAATGGAAGTCAGAGGAATTAAAAGTGTAGTGTTAAGTGTAGTGTGACTGCACAATTAAACAAAAAATATGATAATTAACTGTAATTTATAGCTTTACCAAAGCTAAAAATGTTTTATTTAATAAAAATGATTAAATAACATTAAAATGTAATGACCATGTAATTGACTCTGCAATACTCCCATCTCCATCTCTTAAATTCCTGTCCAGACTCTACACTGTTTTATCTAAATAAAGGCAAAACACCTAAAAACTATTTAAAAAAAATTGCTGTTTCATGCTGTTATGATCTTCTGATCCTTATATTACTCAACATATTTAGCATTGGGGCTGTGCGATTTAATTGAAATCGCAATAAAATCATAATAAAGAATGCACGATTTCTAAACCACGAAAGCATGATTTCGTGTTATGCCAAGTTCTAGTGCGAGCATAAAAAAGACTTATGGTTACGACATGGAGAAAGCACAGAAACAGGGTACTTGTGTGCTGTCTGAGACGGTTTTCTGTGCACACACACCCAAAGCCGTTTCTCAGAACACCGAATTTAGCTCTCTTTCATGTCTTTTTGCGCTTTCTATGTTCAGGTTTTAAGCTAACGTAAAGAGTTGAGAAAGAAAATGCAGGTGTGTCAGTATATGAGATCCGTGCATGAGATCTTAAAGGGGTCATCAGATGCAAAATTCACTTTACATGTTGTTTGAACATAAATGTGTGTTGGAAGTGCGAGTACACGTCCACCCTATAATGATAAAAATCCACCCATTCAACAATCCATTTTTTTTAAATCCATATTTTAAAATCCCCTTTCTCAAATCAGGCTGTTCTGAGATTCCTGGCAGAGTGACGTAGTTCTGCACAGTCCCCTCCCACGACAAGGTCGTCTTACCTTAGACCCGCCATGAGTGAGCTGTGAGCTGTCCGCCATTGTGTCGACTCTGGTGCAGGGGAAGACAAGAATGTCTCTGATTAAGTGATTGAGGTGTTTTGTTGTAGGATGTAATAATGAACATAGCAGTCGTCATTTACTCACGACATCTGAGCCGCTGAAGACGCAGAGGATTAACGTCACTTTCGCTTTTGAAGGGAATGCGCTAATCCCCCATCTGCCTAAATGCATCTATGTTCGTGCGAATCATTCTTGATAACTTTAATAAGGATTAACCTAAACTAATTTATACAATGAAGACTATGCAATGTTGTTTTACATTTGGTTATTTAAAAGGGTCATATGGTGCGATTTCAATTTTTCCTTTCTCTTTGGAGTGTTACAAGCTCTTGGTGCATAAAGAAGATCTGTAAAGTTGCAAAGACTAAAGTCTCAAATCTAAAGAGATATTCTTTATAAAATTAAGAGTCAACCACGCCTACCTAAAACGGCTTGTTCTAACACGCCCCCACATGTCTACGTCACGATGTGGGAAGATTTGCATAATGCCGCCCAAATGTTCACGCCGGCCGTTCCTCACTTTATCCCCCGGCCTCTGCTCACTCTAGGCCGCCGTGTGTGACGCTGTGTTTCGTTGT
>NW_015552540.1:195830-198381 GCF_001515605.1 Sinocyclocheilus anshuiensis
TGCCTCATTTGTAATGGGTTTTATTGGTTTTGTCTCGTCGCTCCGGCCGGGACACGGCATCGCAGTATGGTAAGGGGCGTAACATTTCTGTCACACGCTTGAGGTATTCGGCCAATCACAATGCACTGGATAGCTGGCCAATCTGTTTTATTCATTTGTATCTTTGTTCTATTGTGTTTATTTATGTTATTACTTGTAATTTGTTTAGTTGTTCTTATTTTCTTACTAGGTGTTTTCTCTTTAGTAATGTTAGAAATTTATGCTAGTTAGGCTAGTAGTTTTTGCTGTGGTATCAAAATTGTAATTGAGAATTGTGAAATTTAACTGCTATCTAAAATGTTTTGTCACAAAACAAGTGAAATACTATAACACTACTTCAGATAGTCAAGCAGAACACATTTATGAATATAACATTTATGAATGTAAAAGTGTAAGGAAATATTGTGTCAAAATTTATTAAAATCAAAATAGCATTGATCTTGTCCATGTCGCACAGCCTTATTTAGCATTAATAGTAGTATACAAGTATCTGCAGTATGTTGTGCCAGTTGTGGATCAGTATATACATTTTGTTTGTGTTGTAATTTAGGTTTCATGTTTTTTCTCTTCTTCTTTCTAATTCTTTTTCACTTTCTCTCCATCTCTGAAGTTCTTCCTCCAGTGCTGGTGCCTCGTCACACTGAAATCCCCAGTGAGTTTCCTCCTCTGGATGACTACAGTCACTCCATCCCAGAAAACACAATTTTCCCTGCCGGCATTGAACCCCAGAGCAACTACATACCAGGTAGGTGACAAATACACAGTAGTAAGGAGAAGACTCTTGGAGTTGAGGTTCATAGATACCACAGAAAAAACAAACCAAATAATGTCAAGTGGCCTCTAAATTAATATATCGTCATCATCTGCCACAAAGAGGCACAATCTGAAGTGTTTTCCAGGTTTAATAGAGGAAGTTGAGTCTGTAGTCCCAGTGGTCTAGTGGGCAGTGGGTGGATCACTTTACTGGAAGGATGTAGGAGGAGGAAAGAGACCAAACACACAGATACAGCAACAGCCCTGTCCACTGGCCTCCATTCAGGCAGAAGCAATCACTACGTCATTGTGTTACAGTGCTGATGAAGCACCAATAAAGAAAAGTAAACGCATGGGTAAAAAATCATGTTCATTAAAAATAAATCAGAATTGTAATTATGTATAAATATAATTTTTCAAGCAGAATTATTTTAGATATTTATACCTGTATTTATTTATAACTGTAACTTAACTTTGGATGTACTTTATTTGTAGTTTTGTGCTTTTGCAAATGTTGTTATTGGATGGTTATTTTCTTTTAAAATTGCATTTAAACTGCAAAGTTTAAAACTCTTGTTTTTGTCTCAGTGGTTGATTGACAGGTCAGAAGGCAGTCATTGACTTTTGTCCAACGTCTACATTATAAATAAAGTTGTCATATGCATTTCTGACCTCTTGTATATACACCAACATTCAAAAGTTTAGGGTCAGTAAAAAAAAATGTTATTTTGAAAGAAATTACATTTTTCAGCAAGGATGCATTAAAGTGAAAGGAAGGACTTAATGTTTAATTTATAATGTTACAAAAGATGACTATTTCAAATAAATGCTGTCCTTTTGATCTTCTATGAATCAAAGAATCCTGAAAAAAACAAATCCATGTTTCCACTGAAATATTAAGCAGCACAACTGTTTTCAACAACATTGTTAGCATTGAATGATTTCTGAAGAATCATGTGACACTGAAGACCAGAATAATGGCACACACTCATTTCCTTAGACACACACAGAGTACATGTGAAACCTCAGTTGTACACACAAGGAACTCGAAAGAGAAAAGGGCGTAAACAATCACAGCGTTTACTAGTTCCCTTTCAGTCGGTCACTCCCGACGTCACGTCGGATGACCGACGAATTGGGATCTCGCTTAGAGGGACCAATCTACTTCGAGTGTAAACTAAACGAGCCAATGCACATTGGCATGCGATTATTGCATCCAGCTGCTGCTGATCACAGCGTGAGTATAAGTAGGCAGCAGATGCAGCGCATATTCAGCTTTTCGCTTCGGAGCCGAGCGGTTCTATCGTTCTGCTCCTGACCTTCCTACAGTAGTGAAAAACTACAGTCAAGCACGCTCTTCTGTGGGCTCTCGTGCTGGTGGACGGCGCTTCAGCGGCGGTGGTTTTCCCGTGTCGAGTGGGTTGCACACAACAGGCTGCACTACCCCTGTGTGTGTTGCAGACGGCCATCTCCCCTGTGCGCTTCAGCACACTAAAAGAGCAATTTCCATCTAAAAGAGCTTCACGGGTGGAACGTCTTTTTAAAGACGCGTCAGGAGTGCCCCTGGAGCAGGTCTCCAGGCATGCTGTGGTTTGCACGGATGCCTCAACCACCGGCTGGGGGGCCACGTACAATGGGCTTGCAGTGTCAGGGGTTTGGACGGGGCCCCAACTGCACTGGCACCCTCGAGTTGCTGGCAGTGCACCTTGCCCTGAGCCGTCTCAAAGGGCGCTTACGAGGCAAGCATGTACTAGTCCGC
>NW_015552540.1:198973-204892 GCF_001515605.1 Sinocyclocheilus anshuiensis
GAAAGGGAATTTCTCGGTTACGTATGGTAACCCTCGTTCCCTGAAGGAGGGAACGGAGACGTCACGTCCCGTCGCCACAGCTCCTGTACCACCGCTGAGCGGCCTGGTCACCGGCTCGGCTCCTCAGCGAAAACCTGAATATGCGCTGCATCTGCTGCCTACTTATACTCACGCTGTGATCAGCAGCAGCTGGATGCAATAATCGCATGCCAATGTGCATTGGCTCGTTTAGTTTACACTCGAAGTAGATTGGTCCCTCTAAGCGAGATCCCAATTCGTCGGTCATCCGACGTGACGTCTCCGTTCCCTCCTTCAGGGAACGAGGGTTACCATACGTAACCGAGACGTTACTCGTGTTAATCCCACTTACAGGCCTGTTTTCTTCTTTTCTGACCAGTAAACAAATGACTGCTATGGTTCTGTCATTTATTATAATTGTAGGATTAATCAAGAGACATTTAACCGTTGTTGCATCAGGCAGACACAAAACAATTTATGCTGAAGTGATTTAAAGACTGCTTTTGGCTACATAAGGGGAAGATTATCCCATGGAGTATGTATGGAGTGGCTTTGGCCGGGATTAGTTCCTTCAGAATGGTATTTGCTTTAGAGAGGCTGTCTGTTACTTTAATAGAGCGGCGTGTATTGTTTCATATCCTGCTGCTGAACTGAGCTGACCACAGCTTTCTAAATCAGGTGTCTTAATCTGAGGGTGAAAAATAAAATCCTTGTGAGTCATTGTCTCTGCTGCACCTGCTAGATTTTGCCGGATGTGTTTGCTGGCGTTCCTAATCCTTCATCCATCAGCTGGGTCACTGTGTAACAAGTGTGTATGAATTGTGTGTATGCAGGCTAACCTGCGTGTTTGTGTGTGTTACAGAGACGCCCCCTCCAGGCTACATCAGTGAGGATGGAGAGACCAGTGATCATCAGATGAACCGCAGTATGGACACAGGTGATGCCTGTTATACCACCGTGATGTTGCGTTCTTTGATTGGTTGACATGTTGAATTTTCTATAACTGCACGGCTATGAAGTAGTTCCAGGTTTGTTGGTGGCATTTCAGTTCCATATCACTTTTCCACATTGTTTTTGAGTTTCTTTCTGATACTCAATCAGTGGTGTAGGGAAATGGATCTACGCAGAAGAACATTTAGGGATGAAAACCTAAGAAATTTGACAAATGAGACAAACACGTGGTAAATGTGATGGAGTGGAATGGAAGTGGAATAATTTACTCTGCACACTTGAATTATTGGAAATCTAATCAAAAGGGATTTAATCAAAATGCGCTGTGTACATTCATACACCGTTAAATCATTGATCTGTCCTTTTCTTTTCAGGCTCTCCAAATCTGTCACCGAACCCTGTTTCTCCTGCCCACAACAATTTAGGTAACTCTTATTGCTTGTGTGTGTATCATTTGCATGTGAATTCACGGAAGTGTCCTAGCAGAGTAATCACAAGTGCAGTTCATCATGTTAACTATGAACATGATTTACTAACATTTGACCATCAGGTGGAGTCCAGATTATTTTTGTCTTTATCAGGGCTGTCATGATGTCAGATTTCTGTGAAATAATGATTTGCAAGGCAAAAAGATATAGACGCTATCATCACAATATATAGAAATTTAAAAAAACAACAACAAATTAAATTCAAGTTAAATGTATCTTTATCTTGTGTGTTTTCTGCAATGAATCACACTCAAAATACAAGTTTAGGGAGATGGAGTAAGTTAGTAACCACAACTGGCCAATAGCGTACAAAAAGACCTTCTTGTTGATCTTCCTACAGATTAGGGTGTTTAACTCCTAGATATGTATAGATTCCCCATTCGACGGCTCCAGGCACGTAGATGCCACTGCCATCTTGGAACGGTCAACTTGACGTCATTCACCATACTGTAGGTTCTTACAGAGCCGTTGAGCCGTTCTGTGCAGGATTGTGGCATCTTTCGAATATTCAGTGATTACTATGGTGAATGACGTCAAGTTGACCACTACAATATGGAGGACGGCTTATGTATAGCGGCCCATAGAAACAGTCACTAATGAGGCATCTACGTATACATATCTATGGTTTAACTCCCCATATTTTTTATGGAATCTAAAAAAACTCCCTCACTGGCAAGCTAACTTTTTTTCAGATGTGGGTCTCGCTTTTAAATATTGGTGTATTGTGGCAAGTTTAAACAAGATAAGTTTTTTATCATTTAAAATCTAAGAACTGTCTTTTTGTATCATGTTTGCTTGAAGAATTTGCTTGTGCTGTCTTTCTTTAAAATAAATGACAGTTGCTTTGACATTTTGTTATTAATGAAAAGACATTCATGCTTTTTTTTAAATGTGGCTTGAATATCCAAATGCTTCTGGGAGCCACTATTTGTGGGACATCTTCCAAGTCTTCCTGACATTCGGTTGCATTAACAGTTCTTCCTCATGATTCAGATGCTGGTACAACAGAACACTATGCTAAAATACGTAATGTTTCACACACTACTATCCAACAGAGCTGCATTGCTGCTGAATCTACAGAGCCATGACAACAACAACAACAAAAAAGATGCTAGCTGGACAAAGACTGACCACCGCAAACTGATACAAAGACAATAAATAAACTACATACCTCGCGAAAACACAAACATGCAGCACAGACGGTATAGACTGTCGTGAATAAATGACTCGTATGAACTAGTTCTTTTTTTAATGAATCGGACAAAGCAGTCTTGAACTGATGAGTTAACAGTTTGAATCAGTCTAATGACTCACTCTCTGACTCTCAGTTAAAGTAGTTCTTATTCGCTTATTGTAGTCATTATGTTCCTTATGTCCAACTAAAGGACTTTTACTATATTACATGTATTTTAAAGCTCGTGAAACCTAAATCAGTGCACAACTGATTGTTCATATAACAGTGTGAAATTAAAATACACATTTAGTAGAGTGTTGGTAGAAATGTGTTTTTAGTCTCTCAGAGGAAATGGATTGCTGAAAGAATTATTTGTATGTCCCCAAAACAACTTGGATGAAAACCACCCACACTAAACATCCTGTCAGTTACCATCTAAGCAAAGGAGGGCCCGCAGTTCCTTTTGTATCAGATCGTGCTTTTTCAGACAAGCGCTCAGATCCCACAGGGATTTCTCTTCTCCACAACAGTGGTGTGTGCGTATGTGTAAATGCCATAAGCCTGTAATTTTCTACAGTTTTGCGTCCAAGTGATGATGGTATTTCCCGATTCAGCCTTTATTTCTGGGAAGTAACGTTTTGAACGTACTCTTGACATCACAGTGTCGTCAGTTCCCAGCCCCCGTGCTCTGTCTCTTCGGTTATCCCCACCCATCTATTTCTTTTCCACCGCCTATTTCTGTGCATGTCTGTGCCTTTCAGATTCTCTCCTTTTATTGTTCTTTTTTCTGCTTTCTTTCAGATCTACAGCCGGTGACATACTGTGAACCAGCGTTCTGGTGCTCTATTTCCTACTATGAGCTGAACCAGAGAGTCGGTGAAACTTTCCATGCCTCTCAGCCCTCTTTAACAGTAGATGGCTTCACAGACCCATCCAACTCTGAGCGCTTCTGCCTGGGCCTGCTGTCCAACGTGAATCGCAACGCTGCTGTGGAGCTCACACGCAGACACATTGGTACACACACCATCGTTCTAAATCACTCATTCATTAGACGACATCATTTAAAGATAAATATTTTATTTTTTATTTGTTTATCTACTTGCTTATGTGGCAACCATTTGTTTTTGCAGGCCGGGGTGTGCGTTTGTACTACATTGGAGGTGAGGTGTTTGCAGAGTGTCTAAGTGACAGTGCCATTTTTGTTCAGAGTCCCAACTGTAACCAACGTTACGGCTGGCACCCCGCCACTGTTTGCAAGATCCCACCTGGTAAGATAAAACAAGAGACCCTCAACAAATAGCCCTCATTAAGAGAGAGTTCAACAACTGAGCTACTGAATAGCTGTACTAAAAAGAATTAAAGCAGAGCTTCCTTCTTGATAGTTTCATGACATTCAGCTAAATCAATTTGTCTTTGAGTTTATGAACTGTGTTTCAAACTGCTTTGTGTCCATCCAGGCTGTAATCTGAAGATCTTTAATAACCAGGAGTTTGCAGCTCTTTTAGCCCAGTCTGTGAATCAGGGCTTTGAGGCCGTGTACCAGCTCACCCGCATGTGCACCATTCGCATGAGCTTCGTGAAGGGCTGGGGAGCCGAGTACAGGTACAATTACTGCAATCACTTCACTCTTTCCATATCTATCAGCTCGCTTGCCACTCTTGGAATGTGGCCTTCATTTGACTTGCTCAAAGACTTTTGAATCACTTGTGAAGTGGAGTTACCCAAAACCACAGAAGCCACCCGCACTTCCTGTTAAATTCTTTGAGTTTGATTGTCGTAATCAGCTTTTTGTAGAAAAGGGATTATGAATACTCAATGACGTAAAAACATTACAGCTTTTTACATTTAGATTTATTTTAATGTCTTGATTTTAATCAAATAGACCATAAAGAGAAACCATAATAGAAATGTTAAATATTAAGATATTGGTCAGTACTGAATATTTATAATAAGAGATTCACTAAAGATGCTAAAAAACAATTAAAAGTGTTATTAAAATGAATTTGTTTTTAAAGATTAACTTTTAAGTGAGTGTTAGTTTATGGCAAAGGTAATCTACGTGTAAAAATAGGTTAAATAAACATGCGCAATTAAATATCCAGTATTGGCTGATATAGATCCAATAAGGCTGCACAATATATAACCACCATATTTGTCATCAGCGAGTATTATAGTAAATTTTAATATACATGTTCATTTAATTGATCGATTTTAGGTTTCAGGGTTTTTTTTTTTAGTTTTAAATTATTTAGACAAAATAGTATAGAATTCTAATATCATCCATAACAGTTGATTATCTCAAATGTATTCAACTGAAAATGATTAGCTGAAAATAATCAGCTTTTTGGTATCGGCCAATATTTTAATAATATTTTGCATCCCTAATATCTAATATCGACTAAAGCGATAAAGTAAAAAATATAATATCAGCAGATATAAATAGTAGTTGCTAATAAAGGAAGCCCAGACCATTTTACCGCTCCATAGAACAATAGGAGGGAGTGTCGTTTTAAGGCTATTTAAGTATAGACAGGCCTACGGGGTCAAGGCAGGGTCTGACAGGCTGTGGTTTGCCGGTGTTTTTCCTGGTCTGGCTTGCTCTGCTGAAGAGCTCTGACGTAGGAACACAGCCAGTTTAGCGTGTCCTTCATATAAACTGTTAGGTCTGCGCTGGCAAATCATTCCACACCAAACAAACTCACACATGGTGCGCTTCAAAACGTCAGAGTTTCCTGGTCTCTCTCTCTCTCTCTCTCTCTCTCTTTTTCTCCCCCTCTTGCGCTTTTGAGTAACTTCATTGTTTGAGCCCAAGGAACCAAGACCCTAATCAGAAGCAGTTGTGGGTTTTGACCAGGGACATCTGCAACGAAAGCTTGAGAAGAAAGTAGGAAAGAGTAAGACTGGTGTGAGAGAGAGTGAGACTGTGGTTTTCAGACAGCTTGGCGTGTGGAGACACAATCTGAGCTGTGTCGAGTTTCGCCAGACACCCACTCTCTCTCTCTCTCTCTCTCTCTCTCTCTCTCTCACGCCCCTCCACGTCTCCCCACCTTCAGATCCACCTCTTTAGGTGCTGACAAACTGTCCCTGTTGCAGTTTAAAAATGCCATTTGAGCACTTTGGTTGGTTGGACCCTGTATTTGCAATCACGTCAGTGAACATCATGACGTAGAACAGCACAGTGCCTTTGTCTGAATTCAGCTTTATATTCTTTCAGTTGTCTGTCACCTAAGCTGCCTAAGTGACTGTAACTCATGTAGGAGGAGAGGGACCGAGATTCAGGAGAGACTT
>NW_015552540.1:205150-205454 GCF_001515605.1 Sinocyclocheilus anshuiensis
AAGTAGAGCAGTGTAAGGTGTTGTGAACAGCGGTTCTGAGACTGTGTCTGTTCACGTTTGTGTGTGAGCACAAGCGAGGGGACGAGTATTGTGTAAGCATTGTGGAATGTAAAAGAAGTGTGTTTGGCAGCGAATACCGTCCCTGTGAGGGACCAAAGCAGAGAACAGCAGAGCAGAGTTTACACACATCCTTCATATCCAGACAAACCGGTGAACTCTGGGATCTCCTGCTAGTCATTCACAGTGAAGGATGTTAGTGGACAATTCAAGAATCCATACAAACTTGAACAAAAAAATCTATGTA
>NW_015552540.1:205547-216124 GCF_001515605.1 Sinocyclocheilus anshuiensis
ATTTTTTTATATTTTTTTTGCTTGATCGGATGGTGGAAACTTAAAGGGATAGTTTACCCACAATTAAAAATTGTGTTATCTACTTAGCCTCATGTTGTTCTAAACCTGTATGACTTTTTATTTTACCACAAAAGAAGATATTTTGGTGACCACTGACGTGTATTTTATGGACAAAACAAACAAACTTCTAGACATTTCTCAAAATATCTTCTTTTATGTTGAACTAAAGAAGGTAAATCATACAGATTTTAAAAATGAGGGTGTGAAAATGACACAATTTTCATTTTTGGTTGAGCAATCCCTTTAAACCACACTTAATGTTCCAATTTCATTGCACTAGATAATAATGAAATATCTAAACAAGTGGCATTTATTATATAGAATGATAAGCAAAATATTTCAAAAGAGGGTTGGTAAGTTTTAAATTGTAGCACAGTTGACAATTAAATGCAAGAACACACTTTCCAAAAAAAAAAATGTTTTCGTGGTCTCAAAATATTTGTGATCCAAACAAAGGCATGCAACAGATAATGTGCAATGATATTCAAGTGCCAATCACTGAAATTGCTCATTGCTAAAGAAATGCGATATGAAGTGCATATGCATACAAGGGATCTGCTGAGACAAATATTGGAAACCGTGATCTGATGCAGTTAAATTCACATATTAAAGTGTTGCATAAATGTCTGAATACTGTGAGTTTGTTTAATCTCTTTTCTTTCTTAACTCTCTTTATTTCTCTCTCTTTTTAATGCTGTCAGGCGGCAGACAGTGACTAGCACCCCCTGCTGGATAGAACTGCACCTGAACGGTCCTCTTCAGTGGCTGGACAAAGTGCTCACTCAGATGGGCTCCCCCTCCATTCGCTGCTCCAGTGTGTCATAGGAAAAATGCTCCCTACACATATACATCATATACAAACAACAAGATCTGGAAAAAATCAAGTTATTTCAGGAGTGTAAGGCTGAAGACCTTCATACCCACCAACCAATTGGGTTCCACAGACTCACACACGTAGCACACGTGTTTGTCTCATGTTGGAGGAGTGTATTACAGTATATGTATATATATTTTTTTTTATGTTGTTGTTATACCATTATTGATATAAAATATTGCCATTTATGTTATATGTTGTTATATAGCATGTATATGTAAGATCTCTCCTCTGTCCTGTCTTTTATGATGCTGTGTTAGGTACATGTTTACCATAACGGGTATATGAAAGGCTTGATTATTTTTTTTAGACATGAAAAAAAGTGCTTTTTTGAAAAGTGAAAGTTTTTCAAATATCAATTAAACTGTATTTTTGTTCTTTTTTGGTTTTGTCATAATAATGAAAACTTGGTCCATAATGTTTTGTAGTACATATCAAGAGCTCTTAAACTTCCTCCTAAAATCTGACACTTTTTTTTTTTTATAGCAACATTGAAAACCCAAGTTAATATTTTTTCATTTCGAGTCTCCCCACAACATTGAATTTCCATATCCTGTTTTGCCCTAGGCAGTGAAATGTTCTTTATAGAACAAAAAAATACACGTACATTAGCAATTCACCTTTTTAAAATTCACTACACAGAATACTATGTAACAAACTTCAGATACGCACATAACAGTTTATGTAACCCTTGTGAAAGTGTTATCTATGCTTCACAATATCTCTGTTATGTTACGTTGAAATGTTAGGGTCTCATTGAACAGATGCTGAGAGCCTGATACTCTTCCTACAGCAGTTTTCCAGTTGTAGTGTTTTTTTTCCATCTCTCATCAAGCTAAGCATGTATGTGGACATTATTTGAGGATGTTATAACTGTGCCAGCAGTCCTCAGTGAGCGTTTCTCTCATCAAGCTAAGCATGTATGTGGACATTATTTGAGGATGTTATAACTGTGCCAGCAGTCCTCAGTGAGCGTTTTGTAGTTATCTGGTCTAGTGTTGATTTCATCTTTGTCTGCAGTGAACCGGCCGTCTGCTCTGTGTGAATGAATGTGAATTATTGATTTTATAGGATTCATCACTCTTATAACTCCATGTGTTGTGTCGCGCTTTCATTGTTATTCGCTCAGTGTCTTTAGCGAGTGGGTGAGGAGCTCTTCAAGGTCTGGTGAGGTCTCTCAATTGTCCGCTTTGGAGAAAAAGTTTCTCTGTGTGTTGTGGTAGATTTTAAAAACTGGGCATTACATCATTTTGCGCACTAAGAAGTTGGCACTTCATATCTCACAGTAGCGGTTGTGTCTGTGCATACCGTATGCACACACACCTGCGGGTCTTCATGTCCTCTCATCCTCCAGAAACAAAACTGAGTGAGTGTGCCTTCGTAGCAACTTTCATAACAGAGTTTGTAAATAGTGTATTGGAGACAGGCGTTCGTCCGTATTGTTGAGTAAGTGGGTTGTCCAGTGTTGGACCACTCAGGGTTGTGATCTTTTCTCAGCTGAACTTGTAAATATGTTTAATAAATTAATTATGCATGCCTATTTTCTGAAATTCATGTCATTTGTACTGTAGACTCTATTTTGCTACCAAATATTTTTTCAGAAGTGGGAACGGGAAAGTAAATGCTCTTACCTCTGTGTTTGAAAGGTGGGGTTTGTACTGCTGGCAGGTTTTTGTAAGGTTAACCATGTATTTTTTTTATACGTCAGATGCTCATAGGATATGGAGAAGGGCCTGAAGAAGGGAATTGTCACAATGGGCTTTGTGAAAGCCAGATCATGTACAGTACTTTCAGTTCGCCGCAGGTCAGTGTGATGCGCTGTCAATGAGGAGCTCTTTGCATGCCTTTTGAAATCCTCTGATCTCCCAATGTGTTGTACAGGAATCATGGAAGAAAGTATACCGTTTAGGTGCATTATGTACTTTGCAGACAGATGTGTGACATCTGTGTGCATATATGTTCATAAGTGCTGTTGGGTGATTTAGATGCTCTACTTTGATAAAGTCAAGAGTGTTATTGTGTTGAATAGGATTCCTTGAAATGTATTTAAACCTTGATGTCATCCGGAAAAAGACTAAACAGAGGGTACTGAAATTATTCAGGAAATGATTTATTGTCCATTTAAGCAAACATTAAGTGTTTTCTTTGAGAGGGAAAAAAAATCAAATCTAATTTTCTCAACAAATTGTTGAATATATTTGAAGTAATGTGCATTTATTGTGCTTGTGTTAATCTTTCGAATTAAGTAACGTTGTGGCTTAGTGGTGATTGTTGTGCTTGACATTGTTAGATTTCTTCTTTGTACAAGTATATAATCGTTATTATTTCTCTCCATCTTTAAAGTTTGTCGAGAAAAAAATGTTTGTTATTGTTGTACTTTTAATAAATATGTAAATGAAAAATGTCTGATTTGTTAGTCTTCACAAACATTTTCCTCTTTTTATCTGTTCCAGTCAAGTTCGGCTTAGTTTTTTATGATCACGACAATGCAGTTAAAGGTGCGTTACTAGGATACAGGTAACACAACCCTGGGCCGTGACCTACTGCACACTTTTTTCCTTGCTAAAATGCGAAAGCTCTCTTTGTTCAGAAGACCCTAAGGGCAGGGAGGCATTGGAATTCTTCTCAACCGCACATGTGTCCTCACAAAATGTTTGTTTGTCAGTAAAACATAGTTTAAAAAGTACAGCAACTTGCTCACATTGAAGTAGTCCAAGTGTGGTGTCTTAGATCACCTGGTACAAATGAGTTGATGAACACTCACCTCATAATAATCTTTATTCAAACACTCTCAGTATGCAAACAACGTTGACCCTAAATCAGGATCACATAAATCAGTTCAGGCAAATGCTGATATATCTACAACACCATCTAGTCCTCATTGACGGATCAGACAGACACCAGACTAGGAGTTTAGCTGCTTAAACTCTCAACCCAGCTCTGCTGCTGAAAAATTAACGCTGAGGTTTGAGGGTCAAAACCTACTAACACCGAAGCTCATGAATCATTCACGGCTTCTCGAATGTTGTAGGGCACTGGGTCAAGGTTTGTTTCAGGTTCACGAGGCAGCTGAATTTGTTCCCTTACAGATTTCAGGTTAGATGTGGAGTAGTCTGGTGGATTATTTCCGTCGCTCTGGCGCCCTCTTTGGGCAGACGAGAGTAACGCGTGTGCTGTCACGAGTGTATGTTGACTGAAGAAATCAGACGGGCAAGTTTGTTTGCGCTGTTCAATCACCATCAATCATCAGTTTAAATGTCTCTGATTTTTTTTCATTCAACCAAAACACTTCACACCTGGTCTTTATTGTTGAGTAAATCCGGGATTAGAGTTTCTCCGGCTCCACCAACAGCCCTAGTTTTACTGTATAGTAAACACACTAGCTGCGTCAGATTTAGGAATGTACTGTATAGAAAGAACTTGCTTCTTGACTTGAGTTGTCCAAATACGCGACATTCACGAAACAGATGGCGAACAAACAGGATGACCGACCAACTGCATTCTCGAAATGTGCAAACAATGAACACTTTAGTTTATTATCCCATAATGCCATGGGTGCTAGTCATGAGTCAAAGGTTAAAAACTAAAAATGGCGGAAAACTCAACGGACTTTTCAGGTAAAGAAATTTGTTCCTAATTTTTGTTTAACAGCATTCGGGTAAATTATTTTTGTGGTTGTATTTTCACTCTTTTGCGTCATGTAGGCTATTATGTGACCCTGGAGCACAAAACCAGTCTTAAGTACCACAGGTATATTTGTAGCAATAGCCAACAATGCATTATCATGCATTGTATGGATCAAAATGATCGATTTTTCTTTTATTCCAAAAATCATTAGGATACAAAAGCCTAATGAAGTACAGAAACTGCACTTGTTAAACTTACAAATGACTTGCTCCTTGCGTCAGACCAAGGCTGTATCTCATTGCTAGTTTTACTTGATCTTAATGAAAAGCACTGTACAAATAAACTTGAATTGAATTGAAAAAAATATTAAGTAAAGATCATGTTCCATGAAGATATTTTGTAAATTTCCTACCGTAAATATATCAACTTAATTTTTGATTCCAGATTTCCAGAAGTAGTATCTTGGCCAAATATCTTCCTATCCTAACTATATCTACTACCTACTAACTATATCGTCCTATCTCCAAACTATACATCAATGGAAAGCTTATTTATTCAGCTTTCAGATGATGTATAAATCTCAATTTCAAAAAATTGACCCTTATGACTGGTTTTGTGGTCCAGGGTCACATATAATAAGGAATATTATTTAATATTTATGCTATTTCTATTAGCTAATTTGGTATACATAAATATGGGGAAATAACATTTTTATTGAACTTTTTGTGGTTATTTCTATCTTTGGTTTTATTTAGGCCTATTGATTTCTGTTTATCCTAATACACCCCCTTGCTGTATTTGTTAATCTTTAAAACAAATAAAAAGTTGTATAAATGCAGATAAAATCTTTTCTTTTCTTTTAGTAGTGAAAATTACAAGTAAAATTAAACAAAACATTGGTTAAAAGGGATCACTTAAAAGTGCTAAGAAAAATAATAGAGTAGCAACAAATAACTAGAGCAGTAATGTAAAAAGAAATTAGATACTAGGACACTATTATAATCCTATAATCCTTTATCATTACTGTATAATAGTCCTTTAGCATTGCTTTACTGGAGAGTTGTCCTTACAGCTTTTGATGAAAGACTGACAGAGAAGATAAACTGAACAGATGACTCCACTAAACTCTCTCTCATCCGGCTGACAGCATCATGATCATCACCAGCCTCGTGACAGGCACTGCCTTTGTTGGTAAACAAATTAATCTTAAAGGTCACCATTTGCTGTAAGGCGCCACTGTCTGTCCTCTCGTGATGAGCGCGGGAGAGGCCGTCAGATTGTGCCGCTATCAGCATTCTGCTCAGGTGACTCACACCTGATTGCGGCGCTACGCACTGCTGCGTCACAGCTGTCTCCGGACAGAAGATAAGACAGGCCTCGCGTCTCCAGCTGCCGCGCACTGGAACTCTGCCCAACGGCCGATGGGTGTCTCTACTACTGGCCAGCATTTCTCCCTTCAAGCCTTCTGTCCGCGACAAAGATAGATTCTCTGCCTCTCCTTAAAAAACGTGAACACCTGTTCTACACTGTAAAAAATGATATGATGAAAAAGCCATGACAACTTATGTTTTTAAGTTATTTTAACTCATACAAATAATTTAAGCAATTTCAACTTTTTTGTATAAGTTATACTAGATTCAACTTGATTTTTTAAGTCAGTTTAATTTTACTGAAATTCAAAGAGCCCAATTTAGTTCAGTGAACTTAACATTTTAAGTTGTAGCTTTTTGGCACTAACCGGCCAAATCTCTGAACATGGATTCATGCGCAGGAGTCAAATTTGTTCAGTATTCGTTACTAAGTAAAGTTAAGCGTTTTTTTATTATTATTATTATTATTATTTAATTTTGTTTATCAAGCGTTCAAGCTAGGATAACATAAGTTAACTTGAGGTAGACGACGCCCGAGCTGTTTTCTACGACGTCATGAACAAAAAGTCTGTAAAAGTGTTGTGTAGCTTACATCTTTGGGCTTAACTGTAATTAGCAAGTAACAAAAAATTTCCCGTTTACCTCCCTTTGTAGGCTATGACTGAGCACATTACAGTGAGGATCACCATCCATCTTAATATATATTTTTTAGGCAACTCAGGTTATTAAAGGGTTATGAGGTTGTTGTATAGGAAATGCCTTTGCTTGTGTGTTGTTTACAAGTAAATTTAAGTTGAATAATTTTTTTTTTTTTTCAGGCACAAGCTTGTGAGTCTGAGACTGGATGAGGGGTTTTGCATTTCTGTACCAAATAAAGAGTATAAACTATATCTTAAGATAAGTCAATATTTGAACCACTTTAAAGTTCTGTTCTTAATATTAAAACCCTGTTTATAAGCACTGCAAGAAAAAAATAAATTTTAAATGTTTCAAACAAATGTTGTAGTATATTTTTTTTAATCTGGATCCAAAATAAAGTTTACATTATCATAACTAGAAAATGTATGTTAAAAATGTTGAACTTAAGTTGAAACAGCAAATATTGTAAAGTCAAATGAAAATAAAACAATTCAGCACTAGGCAAGATTTAAATTAGTGAGCTGAAATTACTTGTACTTTTAAGTTGATTTAACTTAAAAATTTAAGGCAGCCACAAAACTTACGTTTTTAAGCTGAAAGGGGTGAACATTTTTTGCAGTGTACTTAAGACCTTGACTTGGTCTCCAGAGAGCTGAGCCTCAGCGCAAAGCAAAAATGATCAAGAGCGCATGGACTAAGCAATGAGTGTTAGATGTAGTAGGCATATTTACTGTTAAAAGAAAATGGCCTAGCACACCAAAATTGAGTGTGAGTCACAGGACTGATGCTAAATGTTCTGCTATTTCAAGTAGATACTGAGTGATTGGGTACAAAATATTTTTGTAAAAGATTCTGTTTTACGAGAAAAGACTTTCAGTCCTTATACCTCAAAATAGCACCTTTATTAGACCAAGATGGAATTACTCAAAAGCCTACATAAGATTAAGGTTAAATGGATAGTTCACACAACAATTAAAAATGTATCATTTACTCACCTTCAGGTTTTTCCAAAGCTGTATGAATTTCTTTTCTTCTGTTGAACGTACAAAATATTTAAAAGAATGTGAAAACCAAACAGTTGATGGTAGCCTTACTATGACTGATACTACGATACTATGATACTATGACTTCCATGGTATTTTTTTTATTTTTTTTTTACCATACTATGGAAGTCAATGGCTACCGTCAACTGTTTAGTTACCCACATTTTTTAGAATTCAGCAGAAGATTAAAAAACATGGGTTTGAAACAACTCGAGGTTGAGTAAATGATGACAAATTTTTCATTTTTGGGTGAACTATCCCTTTAAAGGCACTTTAAGGAAGTAATCCTAGTTTACATTGCTTGCATGTTCCTTTCAGTCCAGTCATGTTTAGAATCCGTTTTAAATTAAGTAAAGGAATCTTTTGAATATTTGGAAACCGCAGGCTTAAATGTCTTAAGTGTGGAGTTATATCATCCTAGATTAAGTTTAAAATTCTTTAGATTTTAAAATCTAACAATTCTTAGATTTTAAAATTTTACTTACCATTAAGGCTGTTAATAATCTCACTCCTTCATACCTTTCTAATCTTCTACACCCCCACTCGTACTCTCAGACCTTCTTCATCAGTTTTTCTTACTTCCCCACAGATTTGTTTAGACATTATTGGGTGTAGAGCCTTTAGCTATGCTGCTGCTCATTAATGGAATTCATTCAAAACTGTGGTAGACTATCTTGCAGGACTCACCTAAAAAGGCCTGTTTTTTATTTTTTAATAATTATAATTTTTTTAATTTATGCATTTCGCAGACGCTTTTATCCAAAGCGACTTACAGTGCATTCAAGCAATATACATTTTTTACTAGTGTCACGGTTCATAGAGGCATCGGCCCCTTCTGGTCGTTCTGTGTACTACTGTGGATTGGTTATTAGGTTCAGCTGTGGCTCGTCAGCTGCCCTATATTAGTCTTAGCGTTTGGTCTTGTCTTTGTCAGATTGTTGTCTCATGTCTGTTCTTGTTGCAGTGCCTCGTGTTTTGCTCGGTTCCTGATTCCTGCTCTCTGGTGGATTTACTGGCTGCAGTTTGCTGGATATTTGGACTGGTTACCACTCATTGTCTCTTGCTTGGAAATGTATGCGTCTTTGCTCACTGCAGCCTAGCGTTACCGGAGGCCTGTCATCACTGCACCCACGACTATCTGTTTTCTGTGACTTTACTTGTTTTGTTCACGTTTAATAAATTACCATCTTACCTCACATTTGAATCCATCTTGTATTTCCTGACAGAACAATCTGACCATAAGTATGGATTCAGCGAGTGCGTCTGACGTCAGTAAATTTCTGTCTAACAGTGTTATACGTTTAGACAGACAAGAGGAACAGATGGTGGCTACAGGTCGTGTGGTGCAAGCCTTGGTAACGCAGGTATCCGAGCTTACTACCCAGCTTCAACATCTGAGAACCGATCCTGCGACATTACCCACTGCGCAAGCTCCACGGCTGTTTCTCCCTCAATCATCGCTCACTACTCAACATGAGCCACGTTTACCACCTCCTGCTTCATACTCTGGTGCGCCTCGCCTCTGTCGAGCTTTTTTAACCAGATGCTCGTTTTTTTTCTCTCCAACCCCAGACTTTCTGTACGGAACGATCTAAGGTGGCTCTGGTGTTGACACTACTGTCTGGGCAAGCAGCTTTGTGGGGAACAGCCGTGTGGGAGAACCAACATCAATGCTGTTCCTCGTTCCAAGCACTAGCGGAGGAGATGAAGAGAGTTTTCGACCGTGCTGTGACGGGACGTGAAGCGGCTCGGTTGTTGGCCGATCTACGTCAAGGTGCTCTTTCTGTCTCCGATTATTCCATCGAGTTTCGTACCATGGCGGCCGAGTGCAAGTGGAACGAGGAAGCGCAGTGGGATATGTTCCTGCATGGGCTAGCTGATCGCATCCAGAGGGAGATTTTTATGCTGGAACTACCTACTAAACTGGATGATCTTATTGCTCTTGCCATTCGTGTGGACGCACATTTACAGCAGCAGGAACAACGTGTGTTACGGAGGGCAGCTCCGGTTTCTTCGGATCTCTGTGCTCCGTTCTCTAGTGATGCGGTCAGCTCAGCACAAGATCCAGAGCCCATGCAGGTGGGTAGGGCTCGGCTATCCCGGGAGGAGAAGGATCGTCGTCGGTCCAGAGGATTATGTCTGTACTGTGGAACGGCGGGACATTTTGCCTCTGTTTGTCCGTTAAAAGCCAGTGCCCAGCAGTAGATGGGAGGTTACTGTTGGGTGGGATGTTGCTGGAGAAATCCTCTTCTACCACTCCCCTCCCGGTACGGCTGCAGTGGGAGAGCACTCTTCACTCTTGTCAAGCCCTCGTGGACTCTGGAGCTGAAGGTAACTTCATGGACTATCAGCTCGCTCACCAACTTCACCTTTCTGTGTCCTCTGTCAATCAGCCCATTCTGTCAGCGCTCTGAATGGTCAAGATCTTCCTACCATCACTCACACTACTGGTCTGTTGACTCTTATCACATCAGGAAATCATTCGGAAATCATAAGTTTTTTACTGGTTGACTCTCCGCTCGCTCCTGTGGTTCTGGGTCATCCGTGGCTCAATCTCCATAATCCTCACATTGACTGGCACTCTAATTTTTTGTGAACGGATCTCTGCGGCCATGTATTGATTATCGGGGGTTGAACAGCATCACGGTAAGGAATACAAGGAATACTCCGTTGATGTCTTCGGCCTTCGAACGGCTGCAGGGGGCATCTTTCTTCACCAAACTGGACCTGCGCAACGCCTACCATTTGGTTCGTATAAGGGAGGGGGATGAGTGGAAAACTGCCTTTAATACCCCCAGGGGGCACTTTGAATACCGGGTTATGCCGTTCGGGCTGTCCAACTCACCGGCGGTTTTCCAGGCACTCGTCAATGACGTGCTGAGAGACATGGTAGATCAGTTCATATATGTCTACCTGGATGACATATTGATTTTTTCCTCCTCTCTCCAGGAACATGTTCAGCAG
>NW_015552540.1:217348-253526 GCF_001515605.1 Sinocyclocheilus anshuiensis
TTTCTGTGTACTCTCTCAATCAGCCCATTTCTGTCAACACTCTCAATGGTCAAGATCTTCCTACTATCACTCACACTACTGGTCTGTTGACTCTTATCACATCAGGAAATCATTCGGAAATCATAAGTTTTTTACTGGTTGACTCTCCGCTCGCTCCTGTGGTTCTGGGTCATCCGTGGCTCAATCTCCATAATCCTCACATTGACTGGCGCTCTAATACTCTTTTGTCGTGGAGTGAACGTTGTCATGCTGTTTGTCTTATGTCTGCTTGTTCGTTTGTGTCTAGTTCTGTTTTCCAGAAGGAGTCGGTGGATCTGTCAAACGTGCCCAAGGAGTACCTGGCTGTGCTATAGATTTAGTGCCAGGTAAGTCTCCGCCTAAAGGCAAGCTTTATTCGCTCTCTGCTCCGGAGAGGGAGGCCATGGAGAAATATATTTCTGATTCTCTGGCAGCTGGGCTCATCCGTCCTTCCTCTTCCCCTGCAGGTGCCGGGTTCTTTTTTGTGAAGAAAAAGGACGGATCTCTGCGGCCATGTATTGATTATCGGGGGTTGAACAGCATCACGGTAAGGAATACTTATCCCTTACCGTTGATGTCTTCGGCTTTCGAACGGCTGCAGGGGGCATCTTTTTTCACCAAACTGGACCTGCGTAACGCCTACCATTTGGTTCGTATAAGGGAGGGGGATGAGTGGAAAACCGCCTTTAATACCCCCAGGGGTCACTTCGAATACCGGGTTATGCCGTTCGGGCTGTCCAACTCACCGGCGGTTTTCCAGGCACTCGTCAATAACGTGCTGAGAGACATGGTAGATCAGTTCATATATGTCTACCTGGATGACATATTGATTTTTTCCTCCTCTCTCCAGGAACATGTTCAGCAGGCCTTGACCTCCACCAAAACTGCGTTCAGGTGGTCTAGTGCAGCTCACGCTGCATTTACCAACCTCAAGAGTCGCTTTGTTTCGGCTCCTATTCTGATTGCCCCTGATCCTTCACGTCAGTTTGTGGTGGAGGTCGATGCTTCAGAGGTGGGGGTTGGTGCGGTTCTATCCCAATGTTCTCCTGCGGACGATAGGATACACCCTTGTGCGTTTTTTTTCTCATCGTTTGTCCCTCGCCGAACAGAACTATGACATTGGCAATAGAGAGCTGTTGGCTATTAAGTTAGCCTTGGAGGAGTGGCGTTAAACGTCTCAACTCCAGGCAGGCTCGGTGGGCTCTTTTTTTCGGTCGTTTCGAGTTCTCCATCTCGTACCGTCCGGGCTCCAAAAACACCAAGCCCGATGCTTTGTCCTGTGTTTTCGACCGTTAAGATCGACAGACCACTTCAGAGTTAATTTTACCCGAGAGACTTGTTGTCTCCACTATCACTTGGGAGATTGAGTCTAAGGTCCGCACGGCCTTACAAGGGGTAATGCCCCCATTCGGATGTCCACCGGGTCGGTTATTTGTGCCGGAGGGTTTAAGGTCTAGTATGTGTTCCCTGGGAATCGAACCCACAACCTTTTGCATGCTAACGCAATGCTCTACCTAGGATAATTTTGTATCTAGTGTATTATTGTAGTATTAATAGTATTGTTTGATCCTAGTTTTGATGCTTTTTAGGCTAACGCTTATAAGTTAACCTTAAGTTTTGTAAAAGGCACACACCTATAAATGTATTATTACTTCTATCAGCTAAATTTTGTATATATATACTATACTTATTATAAGTTTTAAAAATAAGAAAGCTATAAAATGTGTTAATATTTGTATGCAGTGTAACCTTGTATATGCAACCCTAAAAATTGGGCTTGACCTTGAATTGGAGTAACCTGAACTTGTGCATGTCTCATTTGTTCATGAACCGTAACACTTTGCCCTTATACAATCACCTACTGTTTAACCCGCTCAGATACTGTTATCCAAGCTAAAAACGGTTTAAAATGTGTTTATTGTCAAGTTCAACTTTAGTTGAATTGTTTTATCAAACCTTCCAACGGTCCATTGACAATTATGTCTGATGTAACGTCACGTGGATTGTGAAAAAGGCCTATTGACTATGTTTTGAAAGCAATCACCTCCCTGTTACACAGACTGGAAATCTAACAGCTTTAGTTTTAGTCCAGCAGCTGCCAGGCTTCTGATTAATGGCCGCTCAATCCCTGCCCAATGAAGAGTAGCCATTTGAGTGGGACAGAAATCAAGACAGCGACCCATTACTAATAACATTCTACTTGAGCAGTCTATTGAGCGCACAGACCACTAGTGGTTATTGTACTGGTTGATGGCTGTGTGAACCATATGTGAGGCAGGGCAGCAGGTTAATAATCTAACCTTTCAGTCTGACCATTCATATCCATGTGCACTGTATACACTTACCTTAGTAATTTACTGCAGTACTGAAGTCTTGATCTTGTTTAGCTCGTGTCTCAAGACCAATTGGTAGTACGTGATATCACTTATCAGTGCTGTCACAAGGTCTTGCTCTTTGACTTTTTAGATTCTCATCGCTTTTTATTATTTAAAAATGGTTTAGGTTATCCAATACATTACATACCAGTGAGAAAAAAAAACAGTTAAACTTGGTTTGCTCATTATACATGTATAAAACAATGGCCCTCCCCTCCTAACTGTGTCATTGTCATTTTGACCAATCATTGCCATTATATTTAAATGCATAATTGCTATCATTCTATATATAGCCTAGTGTACAGTTTACAGTCAGTATAAAACAGACCTTATTTCTTACATAAAGATACAACAATCGTTCAAATATTGGTATAAAATAATGATAATATTAAAGTAAATGAAGAAATTATATATATTTTGAGTTTTATTTGCAGAGGCTCCTGCCTCCTGGATATACATTTTAATGTTTCTATATATATATATGTTAGCTACAAAAGGAAATCATACCCAATGCCAGTTTGTTGATAAAGTAATGCTATATTATTTTTTTAATTTATGTTTAATTATATTTATGTTTTTAAACATATACTGTATTATTCAACAAGGTGGCATTATTACCTTATTAGCTAAAACATGCATAGAAACATTAAATAAAAATTATATAAAATATATAGCAAGATTATAGCAAATCCACAGTGCTGGTTTCAGTGTGTGTATATATATATATATATATATATATATATATATAAAACAATGTTTAAAATATATTTAGGATACTTAGAAAAATAATCTCCATAAGTCCATATAATACAAGTTTATCTGACTCTCAAAGTTGATGCTGCAAAAATGTAAAATATAAGTTAAAAATATAAGTATTTCTATAATTTACACCCATTGTTTCACTTCATTGATTTATCAAATAGCGTTGTATGGATTACCATCATTTTCTTTTTCTGCTGTTTGTTGAAGCATCAGCTTTGAGTGATATTGAATGGATTCAAGGAGATGGATAATTTTTCAAAAAATCTTGTGTTCATCTGAAGAAAGTCTTATACATCTGGGATGGCATGAGGGTGAGTAAAACACGAGAGAATGTTCATTTTTGGGTGAAGTATCATTTAAAGAATTTGACAGTGTAAATGCAGTCAGAGCTACTTTAGGGTCTGATCTCAGTGCTGGTTTCAGGTTTGAGAGTCTTTGTTTGGGTCATGGTCACGTGCAGACTTAATGTAGACAGATGGATTTCAATCAGAGCAACAGTTGCTGATGTTGAGAGAAAGACAAAATAATTTCTTCACTGTTATTAACTTACCAAATGCTGACAGCCAAGTCTCAAGCCAATTTGTTCATTCCAAATTTGTGTGGTATCTCTCTGTCAAAGCAGTTTAGCTGTGGGGAGGAGAGGAGCAGCATCTGGATACTAATGAAGCACTGAGGAGCTAGTGCTGTTCCTAGTTGTGCTGTCATGTCATGTTGTCCCCTTGTCAGCACCACACAGACGTTTTTGTGTTCCAGTGTTCAAAAAGAAGTAAAAACAGCCCAGCTGGTGTCATGTAATTGATCAGTCTAATTTTGATTGGTTATGCTGTGCAATAATAATGCTGAAGAAATATTTAATAACTCAAATCTCATAACAGATGTCTCTGGGTTTTAGAGAAAAGTTTTCCACATGGAGTAAATCAGTTGCTTGGGTTTTGGATGCAGCACCATTGATGTACTATAGCTTTCCAGATATAAGAGAGTACTGCAGCAGCAGAAATATATCAGTTTTACACTGCTTTTCTCTCTGACTTTCTTTTGTCCTTTCACTCTTTCCTCACATTTTCATATATAATATTTTAGTCCATATTTTCAATATATGGGTGTTTCTTCAAAAGTTGGTTTTGTGTTCCAGGGGTGTTTTTTTCCTGTTTGTTTTATATAAAGGTCACAGTAAACATTTCATTTCATTTCATTTCATTTCATTTCCATGCCTTCGTAATTTATTTTGGCTACTTGTTAAATGCCTTTTATGTGTATACATTTTCTATTTTACCCCACCAGAAATTTCAGTCTGAAACTATGAATATATACCACTGTCCTACAAATAACTATTTTTTACCGAATGTGAAGAAAAATGTCCTTTGTAACAAAATATTATATTATGCATAATTTCCATGCAAGCTGTAATTTTGTGCGTATGATACATAAAATGCTAGCTATAGAATTTGCCTTAGTAGGACAAATGAGTTGGGCATTTTATTCCAACTGTTCATTTTTCAAATCACATGTTATCAAATAAATTAAATCATTTGAGATGAGTTGGTATTTGTAAATGACACTGTAGTGGAATGACACAAATTAAAGAATTCATCCTGATATACTTGGAGAGACGAACTAAATAAACTAATGAGAGTGTAAAAAATGTTTTAAGAGCGTCCCCAAAGCCAAAAGTGCCCTTAGTTAAGAAAACACCCATAAATCTAATACAAATACAGTATATGGTGCAAATATGTTTGTGTAGTCAAATATGTATTTATTTACTTGTGAATTTCTGACGAAAAAGAGGGACAGCGAGAGAGTTTTGTCTCATTTACACATTAATACGTTGTTAATTACACCCATAATGTCCCCCTGCTAGCTACACCATGTTGCTGACTAATTGGATATATGAGTCGAAGATGTTTGAAAGCCTGTAACTGATTTAATTAATGCAGTTTTTGCTTTAAGCATCGCCGGTTAAAAGATCTCTGTGCGTCGGCGTGTTCAGGTGTGTATGTTTGTGCGAAGCAGTGTTAATCCTCCTGTCAATGATCAGTGTTTGTCTTGATTTCTGGCAGCTGGCAGCCAACTGGAAACACATCAGGTCTTCCAGGAGGGCAATTCCCTAGCATCCCTCATTATGGATCTCTCTCTTTTTCTCTCTCTCGCCTGCAGGTCCATCACACACACTTGCACACACACACACACAGCCATCACAGATTTGAAGCAGCCTTCTCGTCTTTTTCAAATTGGTCTCGGCAGGAAAATGGGTTCATGATGATGGGGGTAATAACAGTGTAGAAAAGAGAGCGTCTTCAGCTTCAAACACCATTTAATTTGGAGATTAAGCTAATAAAAAGCCATTAAGGCCAATGCCTTGCTGTTGTAGCAGGCCGTAGTGATACACAGTAATTCCTTCTCATTTAACGCAAATGAGCTATAAAAGATTAGGACTGGGCGTGCTATTCTTTTTATGCTTATATGTTTCCCAAGGTTTTTGGAAAAGAATAATCAGCCTGTTTTAATGCGTCGCTTTTTTCCCGACTACGGTTTTGCAAAACACATGGACCCCTTTTTTTTCCAGAAAAACAAAAACTAGCCAGAATTATACGCAGGTTTTAATCAAATTTGCAGTCAAAATGATTAGCTATAATGTCTGATATTATTTAGCTCTAATTACCAGCAGATGGTGTCTTTATCTGCACTTAGGGCGCATGAGTCTTGGAAATGCTGCATGCACAAGAATAATTAAGAAGTTGACTTGAGCTGTTTTTTTCGGGTCTACTTTTGTGAGCTTTAATAGTCAGACTCAGCACCCTGATGTTAATTAGTGCTAATTTGATCATTTGATTACATTTATTCCTTTAAATCCGAGCATTCTCGATTGTTGCTCAATGTGCTTTAGTGGCATAACAAATAATGGTATGTTTGTGTTGCAGTAGCAGCAGTAGCTAGCTCTGTTTCACTCTCTCTCTTTCTCCTCTAAATGCAATTATATTTATTATTCATGCAGTAGATCATCTTGTAAGATCATTTGCAGATCATACAATTCCTCCTCACCTCTGGAGATAGATGGACACTTTTGTGAGTACGTGTGTGTTGTTGGGAATGGGAACAGAGTGCTCACCTGTGGAGAGAGAAGCAGACCAGCTCACTGGGGTATTGATGGAGTCATGCGGAGTTAATCAGACTCAGTGCCAGCACTGATTCCTTCATTTCCTGCGATGCAGAATTAGACGGTAATACGGTCCCTGTTGGAACTTTGGCAGCATATGGTCTTGTGTAATGTGCCTTTTCTGTCGGGTATAGATGCATTCCATAGGACAGAACAGCATTGCCCAAAATGTAGTTGTATAACAGGCTGCAGTGTGTGCTGTGGTGCCCACTATTACCATCTACACAAAAGCTGAATACTGACATTGTATTTCTAATTGGTTTGTCACAGGATTGTATGCATTTGGCCTCTGTCTTGATTGCATAAATAAAGGCAGTGGTTTTTGTGTCGAACTGCATCTATGAGAGATTAATTCTGCTGGTGATGCATTTATATGTATTAACTAATCACATCACACCATGGAGGTTTTGCTGGAAGGTGTAGATCTGATGAAAAAACAGGTCAAACTGTTATCAGTTATTCCCACACATTTTAGGGGAAGTCGCTTGATTGGCAAGCTTGGAGAATAAAACGAGCTTTTCAGGAAAGAAGCCTAAAATGCTTTTCAGTGAGTCATTTGTTAATGATTAAAATGATTTAATACTACAGGATAATTTGCCTGGGACTACATAAATAAAATAACAATCAAAATTCTTATTAATTCATAGAATATTGCAGTGTTTATTAAAATGATTTATCTTACATGAGATCACAGCAATAGACCTTAGTCAGGTTAGACGCCATACTGAATTTTGCACGGATGAAAATGAGGCTGTGAGGGATAGACTTACATTTTTGCAATGGCACACACTTTATCAAGGTCCTAGATTATGTCATTTCATACATTCAAAACTGTCCCATGGAGTTTTGTCTGTAGAAAGGCTTTTGAACGCACTGTATTTCTGTCCCTCACAGCCTCGTTTTCATTCCTGCCAAAAATGACATTTGTCACTTCCCTGACAAACGAAAACAATCCAATCAATTCCTGATGGACAAAATCAACTCCTGTCCTACATCTGAGAAGCCATTTCATTCAGATATAGGTCATAGTGTGGGAGAAAAAACAATAACTTCCTTTTATGCTGACGTTATATTTAGATAAGAAAGCAAATGGCTACTCCCTTCAAATGTAGCAACAACTAAATTTGTCTGGTTCACATTTT
Source organism: Sinocyclocheilus anshuiensis (assembly GCF_001515605.1). NCBI lineage: Eukaryota > Metazoa > Chordata > Actinopteri > Cypriniformes > Cyprinidae > Sinocyclocheilus > Sinocyclocheilus anshuiensis. The sequence goes on from NW_015552540.1 coordinate 224,800, forward strand.
ATTTATTTGACAGCAAATACACATGTAACCACTTACTATTATTTAGGTAGAAACATAATTAACATTTAATCAAAATGACAAAAAATGTTTCAGTGTAGATATTTGTTTTACGTAGATATGATTTAGTAATACAGTGTTCTATTCAAATACTATATAATAGGCCATCACTAAGTATAAGGGAAAGTATGAGATGTTGTGGGCTCAAGTAGCCCAGCAGCTCTCTAGATTTTGTGTTTGCAATGTATTTATGTCCAAAAGAGTGCTTGATGGCTTGTGAGTATCCAGATCATAAAACCTTTTAGATATGTAGTATACATTCAGTATGCTTCTAGAGAATAGATGATTAGATGGGATAATTTGAGTGAAATTTGGACGTAATTATGGAGGAATAAACGAAGGCCTCGCTTTGAAGTTATTGTCTGCAGTGAGAGAAAGTGAGGCAAGCCCTTCATTCTGCTGCAATTACAGGCCCTTCAGTGTAGGGCTTATTTGTGCTTAGCAGTTGGCGGTGCATTGATTTAATATGTAATCTTACATGTATGTAAATTTTTCTGCTACTTACAAAGATTTTCTGTCACACTTTAATTATTACATTTTGCTGCTTGACGGGAACTTTTGCGAACTAATTATGAGGTAATCACGATGTCCTGCAAGCATGTTGTTTATCACTGTTTATAAGTGTCCTATTTTATATATTTTTTACAGTAGAGTCACCTATCATGCAGAACAAGCCGTTAGCACACTGTAATTCTCAGGGTGACATAGTTAGTATCCATCCCATAATTGTAGTGGTATCTGCACTGTTAATTACTGGAGTAAATGGTTGAACTGCTGCCAAGGACCCATTGTGTTGGGGCTTTGAATTGTGTTTTTACCATCTGTAGAATTGGGAAGAGGAGAGAGGGGAGCAGGGGAGCAGGGGAGCAGGGGAGCAGAGGAGCAGGGGAGCAGAGGAGCAGGGGGAGGCTTAAGAGTGAGCTCACAGCCTCGGGGTCTGAGGCCATATGGAGCCAGCATTTCGCCTGAACTTTATTGCACACCTTGCTGTTTTAATCAATGGCAAGCCTGTTCACAGGACACAGAAAACAGAGGTTATTGCACTGTGTCAGTGGGCTTTTACTGCATGTTTGTTTCTCTCTCATGTTCAGAAAACTTTTGCACTTGACTTTACATCTTTTGTCTTGCATGTGGACCATGGTATGAGTTTGTCTTTATATGCCAAATGCATTTGTTAATATACTGTATTTAATATATCTACTAAGTTAGAGGCCATTTTTGCATTCCACTGCACTGCTTTTCCTTCGTTTTTTCATGTAAACATGCACTAGACTAATGTCTTTGAACGTTAAGCTCACATCTCACGTCTTTTGCAGCATCTCACACACGACACTGCATTTTAAAAACACAGCAAAGAAGTTCACCTTTTTAAAAAATGCTTCTCGAGACCTTGCATTTTTCCCATACTACTACCTGTGTCTCGTGTTTTTTCAACACTAAAAGGCGTTCTGAGTGAATGGCCTTTTACTCTGTCTATTTTTGTGCCGCCAGTAAAAGTGGCACATTTGCATTCTTGGCCACTTAAAAGACCATGTCCCAGGTCAGAAACATGACCTTAATGTACTCTAAATCCACTCTCTAATCTCTATATACCCATCATTCTTCATGAGATGTCGAGGAAAACATTCCAGTGTCAGTAAAATGAATTCATTATTACATATAATATTATTATACATAATTTTTAAGCGTTGCACATTTCATTGGTGCAGAGATGAGTATGTGCATTTTGTAAAATGTTTGCAACTACTTTTTATCACTTTAGCACCACAACTACTAAATCGTGTCATGTTGGGGACTACTGAACAGAGAAGTTGATTTCAAAGTACACATTAAGCTCTGTAAACACTTACATTTTACAATATACATGTGTTCCATCTGGTAATCAAAAGTTCTTTACACACTTGAGGCCTTCACCTAATCTCAACAGACAAGTGGTCAAGTGCATTGACTGCAATTGTGGGAACTGGAACAGGCCCAAAGGCCTGTTTTGTTCCTGAATGAACCAGTTGAATAAATGATTAAACAATACAGAATCAAATGACTCCATTTCAGACTCATTGTCACCATTTACTGAAAAAAAAAACTTGTAACCTGTATACACATGACTGTATACCATCGTATAATACCAACACTATTATCAAATTTGTGGACGATACGACTGTGGTGGGGTTGATCACCAGAGGCGATGAGTCTGCCTACAGAGAGGAGATAAAGAGGCTGATGGTGTGGTGCACGGAGAACAATCTGGCCCTGAACTTATTATTGATTTCAGGAGGAAACAGGATGTACATACACCATTGTATATCAACGAGGAGATGGTAGAGAGAGTGTTCAGTTTTAAATTTCTGGGCACACATATCTCAGAGGAACTCACATGGACGATAAACATCACGGCTAGTTAAGAAGGCACAGAAGCGGCTATACTTTTTAAGAATGCTCAGGAAGGTTAACCTGTCACATCGGCTCTTGTTGTCATTCTACCGTTGCTCCATCGAGAGTATCCTCACATATGGTATGCTAGTGTGGTATGGAAGTAGCTCTGCAGCTGACAAAAAGGCTTTGCAGAGAGTTATCAAGACTGCACAGAACATCATCACAAAATAACGGCTGCCTGCCCTGGACGATATTTTTACCTCCCAATGTCTGCAGAAAATACGCAATATTCTGAAGGATTCGTATCACCCTGCACATAACTTATTTGAACTGTTGCCATCTGGGAAACGTTACAGGTCTATTAAAACATGTACCACAAGATTCATGAACAGTTTTTATCCTAAAGCTATAACCATACTGAACACTGAACTGAAAATACATTCTTGACATGTAAGAAGAACCAGTCATGTGTAATTATATTGAGCATTGAGCACTTTATTTCACTCAGCACGGTGTCATCACAAAACAACAGCTGCCTGCCCTGGACGATATTTTTACCTCCCAATGTCTGCAGAAAATACGCAATATTCTGAAGGATTCGTATCACCCTGCACATAACTTATTTGAACTGTTGCCATCTGGGAAACGTTACAGGTCTATTAAAACATGTACCACAAGATTCATGAACAGTTTTTATCCTAAAGCTATAACCATACTGAACACTGAACTGAAAATACATTCTTGACATGTAAGAAGAACCAGTCATGTGTAATTATATTGAGCATTGAGCACTTTATTTCACTCAGCACGGAGTAATTTTATTTTATTTATTTATTTTTCTTTTTTCTTTTTTTTTGTGTTCTTTATTTAATTATTCCTTATCAATTGTTTAAATAATCTGTAGCTGGATACGTTGGCAAATCTATAATTTTGTTGGATGTAAGTACAATGACAATAAATAATAATCTGAAATCTGAATCTGAATCAATTACCCAAATATTGATAAATATCCCAAAATCCATGAAAATGAAGAAAACTACGTTCAATTTTTTTTCTCATCTTGCCTTGCAAGCTTTTTTCACACATCTTCATGAAGAATGTTCCTGTATTTACCGTGGCTGGCACAGCAAAGCTACTGTCCTCATCCTATGGTTTGTTACCTGTAAAATATATGATGATTAGAGGGGTGTCTGTAAATGCACAGGTGGGAATATATCACTTGCAAATGGAAAAGATTCAAAGCATTTAAAATCCATAGGGATTGTGACTTATTTCTGTTCAAGTTCAAGCTGTTGTAACTTATTGTGTAGTTAGACCAAAGACTATGTTTAGACTCCTTCATGACTCATTCATCTAACTAAATGTTAATCATTTTTTTACAGTGCAGTGTAGCCTAGTGTCATTCAAATCAAATGTAGACTATTTGAATGCAAATTAATTTTGTTTAGATTTGTTAAACTTCTGCTTGCAATTAATGCAAATAAATGTGTTTAAGTGACTTAGAACAACATAATGATATTGAAAGTATTTGTACACAGATGTAAAGTAGTACAGTACTATTAATACAGTACTCTCGTAAATGACACTGTCAAATATTATGTAGAAAATGAAACTTCATATAATTCATAGTGCAGGAGCTGGTGATGAAAATTTCAACAATAAGTTTTGTTGGAGTATACTGTATAAGAAAGTGTACTGAAGTTTGGTACAAAAAATACATTTCAAGTGCATTAATGCACATAGTATATTATAGACTAAATACATTTAAAATACATTAACAAATGTAATTTTGGAGAACACACTTAAGTTGAAATTAAAATCAATTATTTTACATATGATTTAGTATATTGTTAAATATATCAAAATAAGTGTACTTATTCAAAACACAATAAAATCATAATTATGTAAAATAGGTTTAAGTAATACTTAATTAGACATTATTATAAAGTGCACTTAAGTATGTTAAGACATATTGTCATTAAGGTGTACTCTCTTTAAGTACACTTAAGTGGCTTTTAATTTAAATTATATTATCTGCAAGTGCACTTTTTAAGATTTAAGTACACAAAAAGTACACTTTTATTACAATTAAGCACACTTCCAGGTTCAGATCTGGGCCCGTATGTATGAAACTTCTCAGAAATGCTCTTAAGAATAGTCTTAAGCTTTGACTTAAGTGTCAAAAAATTCTTAGTAAAAAGTAGGACTTTTACTGAAAAAAAAAACTTGTAACCTGTATACACATGACTGTATACCATCGTATAATACCAACACTATTATCAAATTTGTGGACGATACGACTGTGGTGGGGTTGATCACCAGAGGCGATGAGTCTGCCTACAGAGAGGAGATAAAGAGGCTGATGGTGTGGTGCACGGAGAACAATCTGGCCCTGAACTTATTATTGATTTCAGGAGGAAACAGGATGTACATACACCATTGTATATCAACGAGGAGATGGTAGAGAGAGTGTTCAGTTTTAAATTTCTGGGCACACATATCTCAGAGGAACTCACATGGACGATAAACATCACGGCTAGTTAAGAAGGCACAGAAGCGGCTATACTTTTTAAGAATGCTCAGGAAGGTTAACCTGTCACATCGGCTCTTGTTGTCATTCTACCGTTGCTCCATCGAGAGTATCCTCACATATGGTATGCTAGTGTGGTATGGAAGTAGCTCTGCAGCTGACAAAAAGGCTTTGCAGAGAGTTATCAAGACTGCACAGAACATCATCACAAAACAACAGCTGCCTGCCCTGGACGATATTTTTACCTCCCAATGTCTGCAGAAAATACGCAATATTCTGAAGGATTCGTATCACCCTGCACATAACTTATTTGAACTGTTGCCATCTGGGAAACGTTACAGGTCTATCAAAACACGTACCACAAGATTCATGAACAGTTTTTATCCTAAAGCTATAACCATACTGAACACTGAACTGAAAATACATTCTTGACATGTAAGAAGAACCAGTCATGTGTAATTATATTGAGCATTGAGCACTTTATTTCACTCAGCACGGTGTAAAATAATTATTATTATTTATTTTTTTCCCTTATGTGTAAATAGGTATTTATTTAATTATTCCTTATTAATTGTTTAAATTATCTTTAGCTGGATACGTTGGCAAATCTATAATTTTGTTGGATGTAAGTACAATGACAATAAATAATGATCTAGAAGGAGTCATTGAAAAGTCAAATTGCTAACTGTTGTATAGAATGTTATAGTAAATAAATAGAACTAAAATAAATTGCAAACTTTGCATATTACTTTCAACCAGATATACAGGTTATACAAAGTCAAACAGCCACATCACAGTTTGGCATGCTCATTCTCCACTATTGGTTTAGTGCCGTCATTATGGCTGGTGAAGCCTAATGTTACAGCTTGTGGTAATGGTTACACCGTGTGTAATAGTGTGTTTGTGTGTGAAACTCTTCATTGTAATGTTATAGTTGTGTTAATGGGCCAGACAGCGTGATGTGTAGGAGTGCGTGGCAGGTTCAGTCAAATGTTATAGTTTGTGTTAATGGTGCATTAAGAGTGTTAACTGCTACAGTCCCAGCTGTAGACACAGCTAGGCCTCCCTTGCCCCAGTTATGCACAACCCTCCCCAAAGCTGAGAGCAACTCCTGCTATTCACCAGCCTGTGTGAATATTGTTTAATTATTGGCTGTTCTGGAAGCACCACAGGAGGGAACGCACTGAAACTTGGCCAAATGAACGCAAGGTTACTACTTCTGTACTTTGCAAGGTAATCAAACCACATGTTTTATGATGGAGAGCACGTCAAGTGTGCCTGTTGTTGAGGTGGCCATATTAGGGGGCATATTTTGGTTATTAGCCCGAGGCAAAGAGTGTGTGGTTCAACCTCAGGCTGTTGTAACAGAGCTGCATTTTGACTATAACTGTTCTGGGCAGCAGCAGTGTCCTCAGTTGTATTCATTAATCGCACACTGACTCTGTATAGCATCAGCAGATGGAAACATCTTTCCTTTATAAAAGAGACCAGATTTTTTTTTTATGTTTTCAGTTGTTCTGTTAAGATTTTAAGTGTGGTCTGTTCAAAAAATAAATTGCAAGTCTGTCATTGCAAGTATGTGTATTTAAAAAGTTCACATGAAGACTGGAGTGATAGCTGCTGAAAATTCAGCTTTGCTATCAAAGGAATAAATTACATTTTAAAATATATTTCTGTCATGACAACTCTCAGAGGGATTGGCATGGTAATGTACATGACAATGTTAATGTATTTGGTCTTGGCGGAATAGATCTACGCTCCTGCTGCTGCTGCGGCAGAGCAATTGCCGAGACTTGCTACTGCCAATACATCCACAACATGCTGCTGTGAGCATGTAAGAAATATTGCTGCTGCAAATATAACATACATGAAATAACCCCCATATAGCATAAATGAATCACCTCGTAGCAGATCTATACAGGTGGAGCTGGGGAAGGTGGAGGGTTTCTGAAGCAAGCTGCAACTGCTACGGCAAGCACTAGTCATATATTTGAATGTTGAGCAGCGAGCTCATTGGCTACTGATACAGGAGAGAACCAATCAGATGTGCCATGGATTATGTCATTAGGTCAGACTGAGTTAGACCTATCGGACTGCGCTATCTAGAGTTTCATGCCAGAACTCTGTAATGCAATAGAAAACAGTTTTTTTTTATTTTAGTAATAGTTTACAATATTATTGTTTTTACTGTATTTTCAATCAAATAAATGCAGCTTTGGAGAGCATAAGACAATAAGACAAAAAGCAAAAAAATTTAAACCACAAACATTTGTTTAAAATTAATCAATTTCAAAGTGAGTTTTAAAAATTCTTTAAAAGCGATGTAAATAAGGTCTTAATCAACAATATTCTCGAGGGCATGAAATCTTTAAAAATACATTGCTTTACTCATCAAGCAATTTGCTGTGGAGAATATCAATATTTCCTATGAGAGCGGGTTAACAGTAAGGGCAGCAGCATTTGAAAGCTGATGATCATTATCGCCTGACTCAAGTTATTGAATTGTGAATAAATGCAGCGTGCCTGGAGTCTGCAGGTGTGACCACCCTCAATTACTAACCTGAGGGACCTCCTGCAGAAATCTTAACACAGCAATTAACAACATAATTAAGTGGTAAAGTCATTGTGCCATTCTCCCACAGCAGAAACAAGAGTGCCATTGACCAGATGAAGGAGGACTGGCCTCTGATTGATCGTCCGGTTGACTCGCTTGCACAGAAATATATACATTATTAATTTAAATGTATATATACTTGATATATAAATATATAGTATATAAATATAAATGTACTGTATATGTAATGTAATTAATTGTGCTTAATCACAGAAACCTGTGTAATTAAATAGCTTCGATTCAGTTTTATTATTATTCAGTCGAATAAGAATTTAACAAGTTCTCTATCATTACAATATGAGGTATCTAAACCAGATTAGCCACTATGTGAACTGGACTCAGGATCAAGGGGCCTCAGAGCATGATAACACTTTCTAATTTATATAGCTTCTGTATCTCTCCTTCCCGTGGGATCTGTGAAATGGAGAGGCAAACATGAGGAAGGTTGGAACACTGTGTGATGGAACATCAAATAAACTGCCAGGTCTTATTGTGTCAATAAACTAATTTCTCTTTTAGAGTTTGACCTTTGACCTCTAGCGGCTGGACGATCCAGGGTTGTGACAGGAGAGAAAATCTCTTGGGAAGGAAAGGGGAGAATGAGAAGCAAAGAGAGAGAGTGAGATTCGTATCCATCAAGGATGTGTCAACACAGAATATCTCTCACACATCGATTCTAGCAATCATAAAATTCCTTCCTGTTTCCTTATGTGCTGCATGTTTTACAGATGGATCCCCTGCTACAAAGCAAGCACACCTAATGAGCCATCACCATTTCCTTCCACACAGTCATGGAACGAGGTCTGCTTACAATGGCTTTGTTTGCCAAGAAGCTGTTGTCTGTTTATACGGAACTATGGCCTCTTAGCAGATTCTTTTGAGGTATGTTTTATTTTGTTATGTCAATTTTGTGAGGAGCTCAAGCCATTTCTACCACCAGAGGGCACCGTTACATGGACAGAATGGGAAGGAACTCCATCAGGATCCTTTCTTTCTCTTTGACTGTGACTAGTACATGTTGGTTAAGATTAGTTTCTTCGGCTTGAAAATGACCCTCCGATTTCAGACACAAAACACATATCGAGAACCATAAAGGCCATGTGCCATTCATCGAATATGCCGTCTCTGACTTGCGTACCTCTGCAAGATTGAAATGTGTGGCCGTTCTCCATCACAGTCAGGGGTCACAAGATATGACAGTCAAACATTTCCTGTGTCATTGAGGGTTTTTATAGTCTGAACTTTTACCCTGTAATTACACAAAGGCTCAAGCTAGCGCTACACACATAAAGAAGCACAAAACACAGCATTGTAGCTTAGTCAACAGACCAACATCTGTTTAATGTGCCAGTTATAGATGTTTTCCACACTCTGTATGATATTTACAGGCTACTTTAGAGTATGTAACATTAGCTGCTTATGTGCGGTGGTTCTCGCAGCGCTCTTTAGTGCACTAAATCAGCTTTCTGCACACAAAGGGAGCTGGAGTCTTTCTAAACATTAAAAAAACCCACAGACATAAAAGCCCAAGTGTTGCGTGCTGGACAAACCCAGTTACATTCAATACTCCATTTACATTCAAGCCTTTCGCAAAAACCCACCTCAATTTATCTGTTTATTTAACTGCTTTTTTAATGTTTGAAGGCTAGCGTCAGGTCCTGTGTGTTTGCCCTTGTGTTAGAGGGCTGCATTGTGGCTTTCCCTGAGGCTCAGCTGCAGGATTGTGGTTTTTAATGAAAAAGTGACGCTATAGAGCACAGGTACAGTCCAGGCTTGTATTTCAGTTGCTTTTGTTATGTTTTACAATGAGGCAGTGCGGTTGGATACTTACAGACGCTGTAAATGACCCTCTGGAGCCTGCTCATCATGCCGGCCACTGGATTTAAGCATACAGGAGCTGCTTTAGGATCGATACTGGGCAGAATAGCTCTGGTACATTTATACATTTGCCTGTAGTTCTGTCCATTAAGCCTGTCTTCAAATATAACTGAGATGAGGAAGCTGGGATGTGTGATCAGCCTGATAGAAGAGAAAATTTATACCAGAACATCAATGTTGTGAGAGACCAGATTCAGCTCTAGTTCTAATATCCAATCAAAATCTAAACTAAAACTGAGATACATTTCTAACCAAGTTACATTTTGATTGGTCATTTGCAGCATTAGTACTCAAAAAATGTCTTAATAAAGACTGTTTTCATTGGCAACACTATATAAGACATCAATGAAACCTGTGTTTCATTCTATTCTATATCAAGTAAGGCTAATAAATCAAAATAATTAATCAATAGTTCAACACGCAGTAATTCATTATTGCAAAATAAGCTGCTTCATGATGATGTAAGATCTCTCTGCTTTGTGTTGGGGTGCTAGTCAGTGCTAGTCAGAAAGAAGCACCTTATGCTTATTTGGAAAAAAACATTAAAAACTATTTATGTAATGTAATATAATGAAATATTTTTGTGGAAACCAATTCCCTGATGAATAAAAAGTTTGAAAGGACAGAATTTATTTGAAATAGAAATCTTTACATTATCTCTCTCTTCCTTCGGCTTGCTCCCTTTATCAGGGGTCGCCACAGCGGAGTGATCCACACAACCAATTTGGCACATATTTTACGCCGGATGCAGAAATCTTTACATTATAAACATTATAAATTATAATTAATAATAGTCATTAATTGTCTAGTCAAGTGGAACACAAAAAATGTTTCATATAAAACTACAGACAAAAAATATAATGCATTCTTGTCAGTGTAATCTGTCCTTGATGAATAAATGTATTAATTAAAAAAGAATATTACTGACACCAAACTTTTGAATGGTAGTGTAAATACACAATATGCATTATACGGTACACAAAATATGCAATTAATGATATGTATAAATATGTGTATAGAATGTATATTGTATATATAATATACTGTATAGGTCTGTAATAGTATGCCAGGTGCAATTTTAATGTGCAAGACAGATAGAATCTAGAATCAATTTGAAGTGTAAAATAAGATGTGTGTGAGTGTGCTTTCAGACATGGATTTGTACCGCAGACATTACTGGAGCTCTTAACAGGACTGGGGCTGTCTAAAACAGAAGGAGCGGAGCACTTATTATGTCTTCAGTATAGGTGAGATCTAGAGGCAATGGTGTGAGTACATTAGCATACACGCTGGCAGAACATTTAAGGTGACGAATAGGATAAGCTGAGAGGGCTGTGCTACCTGGCTCAGAGCTATTACCAGACCCCCTCAGGCTTGATTTATCAACTCCCCTCTCGCAGTGTTTCTGCTCTGATATGACTGTGGAAATGGACTAGTTTAAACACAAAACCTTGATCCCACTGACCTCTTAATATGCTTATAATGATCCCATTTAACAAACAGATGTTAGGGCAGTCACGGCTAAGCCAGGCCACAACATGTGGTGTTGGCAGTAGATAGTGAGGGTGTTTGTCAGTTATTGCACAGCATAACAACACATTCTTTGGCAATTACTATTTTGTACAAATCTTGTACTATCTTGTACAAATTCTGAAATGGCAAAGCTAGTTTAGAACTGACTTGTTTGAGATTCAGTGTGTTGTCTCGAAGAGACTGAAGTATTGCAGAACAATAAATGTATTCTAAAAAAGGTATAAAGGTATATAAAAGGAGGTCCCTAATGACCTACTAATTACTCAAAATTAATACAAACAAGCAAATAAACTCCAATTGACTGCTGTTTGTAAATCACTTTCAGAATTTATGCTACCATTCAAAAGATGGGGTCGGTAAGATTTTATGCTCACCAAGGCTGCTGATTAAAAATTGATCAAAATGTTCTATTTTAATATATTTTAAAATGTAATTTATTCCTGCATGGCAAAGCTGAATTTTCAGCAGCCATTACTTCAGTGTCACACAGAATAAAATATATTCCATAAGGTTTAATACATTATTTGGAAAAAATTTTTGCGCAAAAACAGAAAATGTTGTCCAACTGTATTTCTCTTATGCAAAGCGAGTTATAGTTGGTACCCAATGCAGACCCCTCCACTACAGTGATAGATGTGCAAAATAAACAGGTAATGAAATATTAACATGCCAATTTATTATGCATGTGCATCACTACTTTATGGAAGCAATGAGGATCTCATTTACATATTGCACACACTTTAGCCATTCCAATCAGAGTGGTGGACACATTCCAGATGCAGTGGATCTGGTGGGTGAGAGGTGTGACAGTCAATACTGAATGTAGTGCTGATCTTTTACAAACTGAGGAACAAATGTGAGAAGTTTCAGAAATTGCAAGACTTTTTGCTGATTTGTGTGACTGAACTCTTCAGGTTGATCCAACTCTCTGATCAAACCCTTTTCTGAATTTTTTTTTACAAACAATAATATCAGGAAATGTATGTCTTTGTGTGAAAAATAGGGGGAAATCTCACTACCAATTTTGCCGTGATGGAAACATTCCCAGCTTGTCTTTTATTCCTCCTCTTCTCCAGTGCAGAGAGTGAAACCCCAGCAGCTCATGTGTCTGTAGTCAAACTGCTCTGTCTCAGCTAAGCAGCTTGTCGATGGAGAGGAAGAGAGAGAAGACCGTTTGGGCTGATAAAATGTTTTTTAATTACCAGACACTGCATTCCAGCCCTCTCTCTCCATTCTATGCTCATCCTCATGGCTATAGGTCCAGTTTGATTTCTGATAATTGTGTTTGCTGATGTGGCATGTTTTTTTTGTTTTTTTTTAATACTGCACCAGACATTTACAGCAGGCCCACAGAGGGACGACAAACTGCACTTACATCTCTCTTCTAATCAGCACTTTACAGCTAGATACATTGACTCTGGTACTCAATTTCTGTCTACAATTCAGCCTCTAAGTCTGCAACAATGAGACTCAGCCATTACTTATTGTGCTGTGTGACACACAATCAATGTCATGCAGAGCAGCTGATGACTCATTCAGAAAGACCTCAGAGCATGAAGGGTTAACCACTCATTAGGTTTGATTGTGTGTTTATGAGCCACTTGTGTATTCAGCTGTTTATACAAACTGTACATTTTAGAGCTATCAAAACTATTTGGCAATTGTAATACGAGTAATATAATCTGATCATTAAACAGAGCTCTTTGTATGTTTTTACTAGAGGGTTAAAACCTGACTGTTTCAATTGTAGTTTGAGACAAGAATGGCCTTCATTCAGTCAAAGTCAACCCCATTGCGTATTTAAGCGTTTCGCTTTTGTCCTCTTACAGAGTGAGCAAAGAAAACATTTAAGGTGGCATTCTTTCATTGCTCTTTCAGACTGCGAATTTGTTCCACTGACAAGGCAGCTTTAGGGCTGATAACAGGCCATGCCATTGATAGGCTTGAATCACTATTGTTTTAAAGTTTGATGTGAGACCTGATCCTGTTTGAAAGGCCGCGATCATATCATTGTAGATTTCAGCTCGCCATGGGTCAGACTTCGCTTTCATAGCTGTTTATCATTACATTCTAAATCCTGCCTGTGGTCCAGGGTATCAAGGCGGCATTCCCTTACGAAAAAGAAGTTTATTCAAGTGTGCTATTAGTATACTTCTTTTAAACTAAAAATAGGAAAGTATACTTTTAGTCTACTTTTTATGTACTTCTCAGAAATGGGCTTTATGTATTACTAAAATAAACTTGAAGTATACTACTTTTTGGTAAGGGTTAGCTGGACTCTGAGGTCGAAAGAAACAAAACTCTACTTTGCTGAAAGATCAATGTCTGTTGAGGCTTTTGCAATCAGCCTGTGACCATGATTGAGCGAAGGAGTCATCCCCTAAGATAAGGCTGTAATCAACAGCGCACTAAATGGTCTTTGTTGTACATTCAATTACACGCTAATGAGTTGTGCAAAGTGGAAATCTTTAAATACTAATGCAATTTAAATCGTATATAACTAAAGCTGCAAAGAAGTAAATAATAGAGGTAAAATATGAAAGAGATGAAGTAAATAACAAAGGTAAATTATTGTAAAGTAGGAAAATATCTACAGCAATAAAAACGTTGTGACTACATTAACCTGCTTATATCAAATGTATTTAAATATGTATTTGTATTTATATATTTAGTTGAAATGTTTTTTTTTTTTGATGTGAGAAGAAATAAAGCACGTCTCTGCATCAGTTTTGATCAAACTGTGTTTATTTTGTGATAATACCTCCACTATTACGTGGCTACTTAAATATATTTTATATATAAATATATAATATATTTAAGTAGCCTATATAAAATAATTAATATAAAGCAAAAAATTAACTTTAATTGAAAAAACAGCTGAAAAAACAGAATTAACAGACAGCAAGAGAACGATTTTGCAATGTGTTTATAGTTGATTTATGACTAAAATGATGTGTGTGATTAAAATGATACAAACAAATAAAAATACATAATGTATCTAAAGTCTTATGTAGCTACTTCATCGCAATTTTTTTATTAATGCAAGGATAGAATACAGAGTTGACATTTAAAAGATGTTTGTACATAATACACACAAAGTATCAACAATACACATTATGTCAACTGAAAACAAAGAAGTACAAGTACAAGAAGTAAGAAAAAAATAAAAGACAAAAACACAAGAGCTTGACATTTAACCATCAATTAAAGTCATTGCAAAATGAATTAGTTCTACTTGCTTTCTTATTTTCTGACAATGAAACGGTGATTAGATAATTTCAATTCTTTCAAAAAACAAAACAACAACAACAAATAAAAACCCCAGGAAAATGCAGTTTGTTGTTGGTAAATTTTAATTTCTGGATCATCGCAATTTAAAAAAAAAAAAACAAGCTGGCCTACAAAATGACGTCATGACCGAACTCTTTTTATTAATAATTGAATAAATGATTTAATTTAATGACAACATTTTGAAAAAAAAAAACAATTACACGCAACAATAATTGATACAGAAACGTTGCGAGTAATGTCTTGCAGTCAACTAACGTTCTGTGTGAGGCTTTTATGTGCATCGAATGGACGTTCAGCTTCCGGGTAAATGTGAAAACACTTCCGCTAAACTTCCTCTGCTTTACTTTCATTGTTGACAGTTTGTTAACTACTGAAAAAATAGTTAAATGTCGGATTAACAGTAGTCAGTACATCTGTAATGACATGTCGTTCGTTTATTAGACGAGTAGCCGCTGCGTCAGTTGTGTGGGAAATACTTTCATGTTTTCTTCACTGTTAGTGAGCTAAGCAGCTAGCCGTCTAGCCTGCTGCACAGCTGCTGTGTGTCTGGGTATCTGCTCTGAAAGCCAGGATTATGTTTCTCGATGTGCTTCTGTTATGCTGTTACTTGTTTTGAATAACCTGTGCAGCATGGAATCTGAGGGAATCGTCATTCGGATAAAGACACCGGTGGGAGACATGGACTCCTCAGTGGACTCTCCATCACATCTCAACTTCAGTGATTTGCTGGTGAGTTGCTGATTTAACGTTAGTCACAGTGTGCTTTTATGTGGTGTCTCAGTACATTTTAGAGAGCGAACCCATTCATGGAATGTGTCCTTCCCTGATGAGTCGTCAGAATAGTGGTGCTGATTGACAGCTGTCAGGCAAGTGTGTGATTGATTGCTCAGCGATTCTCCTCTTGTTTGGCAGGCCGCGATCAGGGATGTCATGCCTGAAGCCACAGTCACAGCTTTTGAATGTGAGCATTGTTGTTCTAGTCTTTTTTTATACTAATTTTTTTTTAAAGTAAGTTATCAGTATAGCCAGTATAATAGTTTAAAACAACAAGAAAATATTAAAGAATAACTACTGTCTTTTTTCTTTTTACAATGCTGTTATCTTTATTTAACTAAAAGACAGTTGGTCATAAGGGGCTAAAATTTTCAAAAAAGTAAATATACAAATTTGCAGATAAATGATAAAAACGTTTGTTTAAATAGGCAAGTGAGTAGCTGTTAGATGATTCAGATGTGTTCTTGTTTATTTCAGATGAGGATGAAGTTGGCGACCGAATCACAGTTCGCAGTGATGAGGAGTTCAAAGCCATGCTGTCATATGTGAGTATGCCTGATGTATAAATGCAGCTGAGACCTTTAATTTTGCTGTTAAACAGTGTGATTTCAGCATAATGTTTAAAAAAAAAATGTGTTTCATAGCCAGATTGGCAGTAAGGAACTACACTGCCTATAACTGTAAACAAAACTCACCAATCAGAGAAGTCACACAAAACTCTGACAAAAGAGCATTGCATGAAGCTTTTCATATAATGTAACTAAGTCTGTCTCACTGCACTTTTAAGGTACTTATGTATTTGTATATATTAATATTACAAAAAATATATATATCAACATCATTTGCAATACCATGGGATTCATTACAGTACACAGTCTTGTACTTTTTTTCTGATTCTGATTTTTTTACAGTCAAATCATAGTTTGTGATAGGGCTGTCACAAAATCAGATTTTCACTGCATGATTATTGTGGCCAAAAATTTTTTTATCTGGACATCTATTGAAAGTTTGGGAAAAAAACTATCTGTCAAATTCATTTTTAACTATGTTTTCTCCTTTTTGGCCAATAAATCACACTCAAAATATAATTCTAGGGACATGGAGAGAGAGAGAGTTTGTAATAGTTACTGGCACTGTGTGTGTAGTATTAACACAATATTTTTGAAACACCACAGTTGTCGCCAATATATTGCAATACCTCATCCCGGAGCTGGTTGGTTCATAAGACTGTTTAATCACAATGCTGTACTGAAATGCCTATGGAGAAAACAGATAAAAGAAAAGTACTTCCGGAACCAAGGCTGCTGAAAAGTGTGTGGTCACTGTTGCGCTCTATTACAGTCTGTTGTATTAGACTTTTGAATGCTGAGAGTGTTTTTGTTGGAAGGGAAAAGCTATTACAAATCTATTATTCCAGATCTATTCACCCTTGGGGAAAGTGTTCTCATTACTTTGCTGATTGGCAAGGATGACAAGTAGCTACCTATTTTCTTTTTTCATCTATTTCCCTTTTCTGGCTGCACCTCTTGATGTTTCCATGGCAACGTGCGTCTCTGGCTCGAAGCCCCTTTTAAATTATACAGGTGTTAACCAAGCAAGATTAGCAAAGGGAAAACTGTAATAATAAAATCCTGTTTATTTTTTATCATTCATTATTTTTGTGTTGACTCAGGCAGTGGCCTCCCCCTGTGACCAGGCACAAATTGAAAACGCAGAAAATATTTGTCTCACGTGTTTAATAAAAAGCTATCGTAAACTTTTGCCTGATTGCCTATTCAAACAGTCTTTCTTTTCAAGTCCGGGAATTAGGGTTGGGCCGATAGACGATGCCATCGTCCATCGCCGATGGCTGACATCACGATGTTAAGCTGACATCGTGATCCCCCCACCACCACCCCCTCTCCCGCAATCCGCCGCATCCCAGTTCCGTGTTCGGAAAGGAAATGAAGTGTACTACGGAAACCCTAAAGGGAATAAATAGCCTACGAGATGGGAGGATGAAAAACATATTTCAATACTTTTGTAATTATATCGTTGGGTAAGTATATAAACTGTACTGTATATAAATTGTGGGCATCAGGGAGCCGCTATTGAAACCGCTTTCGATTGCACGCTCTCATTTTACTTTCACTTTCACTTTCGAGATTCGCGATCACAAGGACTCTATACTATGGAGCGGCAGTACTTACCACACATTTAACAAGATTAGATGTTTGTCATTGGTGCTCAGGATCTGCAAATCATTCACCATCGTCCTATCAGACATTTCTCCTTACTCTTGTATGTGGTAAGTGAACTTTCATGTACTGTAATGCAACAGGCTACCGCTAGCAGGCGGCTAAACTTTTAGTGGCTCCGTAGAACACGTTATTTGTTTCACGCTTCGGGCACACCACTAACCCCACCCCGCCCCCCGATGTCATCATCCATTCACTGTAGACATCGTCCGATGCCAATTTGGTAGACATCGCCCAACCCTACCGGGAATGTTGTTGCCTACTCTTGTTTCCTCTCTTCTTCATCTTGCTCAGATTTCGGTTTGTTGTTTTTAACGTTCTTCTTTTGAGACAGCCGTAGAAGTGCTTTCAATACTTACTGCTCACATTGTGGACACCAAGCGTAATGACTCGTAATAGTTTTTCCCCCTGTGATGTACAGTGGAAGTTAAATGAACTATCAACTTTTATTATTTATTATTCAGTACTTAAAGTTTCGCCTCATTAGAAGCACAGCCCTCCTGGGTAGAGGAATTTTTCAAAATCCACTTTCAGCTGGTGTTGTCTTTTACCCCCCATCAGCTCTCAATGACTCTCAAGTAGCCATGGGCTTCAAAACCACCGCTTCTGCAGGAAATGAAATCACTTAGATTTGATATTTATTTATTTTTAGATGCTTTATCAAAGTGGTACCTCTCAAGGCCATTGCAGTCATTAGCCAGATTAGGCCAGAAGGTGACACACTGACAATGATGTCTCGCGGGTGTCCTGCACTGCCTGAGTGTAATTCAACTTTTTTTCCTGTCTTGATTAATTCTGCGGTCTCTGTGTGGCTGGTTTTGAAACGCACATTCTGACATTGGAGATATCTGCGGGAATGCAAGTATTCGTGACAATCTGCATTAATGCTTATGTACTTATGTTCCTCCTAAGGAACGTGCCATCGCACATCACCAAAGAATTCTTTGAGGCCATATTACTCTGACAGTGTATATTACCGCGCATTGCAGATTGCCTCCACGTCACATTTTGGTTAACAGCACAACCGAGTCCACTTTTTCTGAAAATGAGTTTTTCCTCCCATGATGCCGTTTGCTTCTCTGGGGAGAGCGCAAGCTGCTGAGAAGGGGGAATTTAATATGCGTGTAACATGTTTGGAAGATTGCGCCTACATTTAACCGATCATTGTGGTCATATTTCAAGCGTGTGCCCTTTGCCTTGGTGGCTCTTGGGGTCTCTGTGGGGACCTTTATAAATTTGCTTCAATTAATTCCATGTGAAGGGATCTACCATTATGTAGACTTAATAGGAATTAAGAGATGACTTCTTGCTTTACAGGTGCGTAAGCTAATTCGCTGAGCTCTCTGGTGGAATCTGACCTTCAAACTGTCTTCACTCACGCTTTTTTTTTTACTCCAGAAGCGATCATCAGTCTGAGGTCTCTGAGATGTTCTGGCTCCCCGGTGAGCTGCTTCTTACCGTCAGCCTTTCCAGGATGTTAGTTCAAAGTTAAAGACTGACCCATGTCAGATGTAGCCTCGCTAGCACACACAGACACACACACAGGCACTGATCTCCCAGGCTGGGCCGGCTAATTACGGAGCGTTTTACTTGGGGTGTGTTAATGATCGGGGTCCAACAGAGCGGAGGTCCGACGACTCTGTTCCCTCCAGCTCTCAAGCTGCCTTCCTGTGATCAAACTGCCTTTAGTTATTGTCCAACAAAGGGAGGTTTCTTTTAATACACTGGTACAGATTAGTTAGGTAATTGCAGCCCTAATCGATAAAGCAACCGAGTGGAAAATTAAAGGTGTGTGTTTTGGTAGAGCTACATGGTTTCAGTGCCTGCAGGCAGTGCAGAGAGGTGACAGTGATAAATAGGGTATTTAATAACAGCTGCTCTAGCACTGCTTCCTCTGCATGTCCTCGCGCGCGCGTATTCATCACGCATTCGCACGCGGTGGAGGGACGGTGCTGTACCGCCGGCCCCTCGGTTTGGCTTGCTTTTGACCTTTGTCTTGTTCTGCCTTTGTCTCTCTTTCTCTCGGTCTCTGTCTTTCTTTCAAACACTGACACTCTCCCCTCCTCTCTTGTCCATCTGGATCTGTGGTTTTTAATGGCTTTATTGTGTGTGATGGGGGCTCTGTGTTTGGACACAAAGGTTTCGTGCTGGACTGAGAGAAGAGGACGAACGTCCAGATGGTTCTGTTAACCGAAACATCAATTGAATGTTCTTTTGGCAGGAGACAAAAATCTCTGCACGGGTTCGAAAGAGAGTAGAGTTCTTTTGAAATAGAATCAGCGAAAGTGATAGATGACATATCAACTGCAAAATCACCTTAAAAATATTGAATTTTTATACAATAATATATAAAATAATAAATAAAATATACGATTGTGTGTGTAATCTGTGTGTATATATATATATATATATATATGTATACATCACATGTAAAATACACGTATTAGACAAGTTTCTGAAAAGTTTTAAAATGGATTCAGCAAAAGTGACTACATATCAACTGCAAGATCAATTTGTAATTAATATTGAATATGTATGTAAATATAGTATAACTCATTATAAATAAATAACAACTAACAAATGATATAATATGTAGTTCATGTTTTTTCGTGTGTGTGTGTGTATATTAGTGCTGTCAAACGTTTAATCGCGATTTAATGCATGCAAAATAAAAGTTTTTGTTTACATAATATATGTGTGTGTACTGTGTATATTTATTATGCATATGTAAATACACACACATGCATGTATATATTTAAGGAAATATCTTGTTTATATATTAAATATATTTATATATAATATCAATTATATGAATATAAATATATACATGTAAATATTTTTAAAATCTACACAGTATGTGTGTATTTATATATAAATAATAAATATACACGTAAACAAATTTTGTTTTATTTTGAATGTGATTAATCACGATTAATCTTTTGACAGCACTAATATATACATATGTACACACATATTTATATATAATATCACAAAGTCTCATGTAAGTAAATGTACAGTGTCGTTACAAAACAAGTCTTTACAATTTCTTTATTAATGGCATAATTAACAGAAATTAAATAAATTATCATCGGATTAATTAAAGATAAAAATAATTACACAAAAAGCTTGCCATGACATTAATAATATCATATAATATAAGGTTTATAAATGCCAGACTCCATTTCAGCCTATTATGCAGTATAATTAATTAATAGGCAGCCATTACTGGCAGATTGCTTTTACGTCAGACTGAAATGAGAAAACTCAGTGATTGGTCTGCGTCTGGCAGCCATTACAATGGATGAATTGATACAGAGGCTGACTGGTGTTTCAAAAAGATTACCTGAGCAGGGTACCCGATTCATTTAGCATCTTTTCTTTTCCTCCCAAAATGCAAGTGACTCTGAGACAAAGGGAATGTGTTTTTTGATATAACATTGTTTTTATGTACTCCATGGGACTTTTTTTTATAAAAGACCTTCATTGAGCATAATATTGATTCTGTGTGTAATATACTGAAAAAATGAACAGGGCTGTTTTTAAGAGTTTTTAAAACAATTTTTATCCACTTTATTCTCTGCAGTATTGCAACACAGTGATGGAGCAACGCATCAATGGACTGTTACCTGAGCCTTTACAGATATTTCCACGAGGTGTGTATTGTGTGTGTTAGTGTGCTGGTCCAAATTACAGTTCAACACTTCAACAGTAAATGTGCCCGAGGCCCACCTAGAGCCTAGATCACAGATTAAAACCCCATACTCAGCAATGCCCTGCTCACATGTGTTTGTGTATGAGCATTTTCTGTTAGCAAAATCCCACTTTATTTTATCCTCAGTGGCTTCTGTGAGAGGAATAAATATCAGTTTGGTTTAGTGAAGCAATTTCTTTCTGAATATATACGCATTCACACACGCAATATTCTTAGTTAAAGGCTCCCTAAGCTGTGTCTCAGTATGTCTGTTTTGCAATGATGCAGATAGAATCATTCTGTCATTTTAAACATTTAATATATTCTGCTCATGTTCTTTTTCTCTGGCCTCACGTGATCCACAATCTAGTCAATTTTCTTTTCAGCCGGTAAGACCCCAGGGATCCGCAATATACATGGCCTGAAGGTATGTGTCTCAATGATTGTTTCAGCAGAGTTGGGCATGGATTGGTTATGCTGTGTAGCACTTATTGAAATGTCAATTGAAGTCAACAATCTGTCTATCTGTCCCTTATTTTCTACCCCCTCAATGCTTTCATTTGTATTTTTTTTATCTTCTAAAATAAGAATTATTTGTTCTGCTTTCTGTGTTACTCAATTAGAAAACATTATACAAAATTATGCAAAGTTGTTAAAACAAAAACACATTTAAAGCTTGCATGGTGATTCCAAAGTTTGGGGTTTGTGCATTTTATTTATTTATTTATCATTTTTCATGTTTTTTTCAGTCTTTTATGCACACCACAGCATTTTATGCTTCTTATGCTCTTTTTATGTTCTTGTGCATCACCACGGAAATATTATGAACTGTTATTGCTATTTAAAATGCCTGTTTTGTATTTTATTATAGTTTGCAATGTAATTTACACCTGTGATGGCAAAGCTGAATTTTCAGCAGTCATTACTCCAGTCTTTAGTGTCACATGACCTTTCAGAAATTATTCTAATATACTGATGTGGTGATCAAGAAACATTTATTAATATTGAAAACATTTATACTGCTTAATATTTTTTTGTGGCTTTGATTCTTTTTTTCAGGATTCTTTGATTAATAGAACGTTCTTTGGTTAATACAAAAGAACATCATTTATTTGAAATAGTAAATTTTTGCAACACTGTAAATTTCTTTACTGTTACTTTTAAATAATGAATGTGTCCTTGCTGAATAAAGATATTCATTTGTTTTAAAAAACCTTGCTAACCCCAGGCTTAGGGTGATGTAGTTTCTGTTTATTTAAATAGTATGATACGGACCATCTTATTCTTGTTTTGCAATTGTTTTTGTTTAATTCTGGATTAATTGGCTTTAAGAGAATAAAAAACCCCTGATAAACCGATCTAAATGAGGTCTTCATAGACACTAATTAAGAAGAGAATCACTGCTTTACTGCATTACACTATACAACCTACAGACCTCAATTAATCTACTTATTTATATAGAGACTCTCTTTGAGCTTTTTCCTTCATTCTCCCACTGTGATCTGTTAGCATGACTCTGACAATAAGCAGCTTCATGAATCCTCTTTAATGACAAATAAAGGACATGATGTTGATTCATTCTTTTTTTTTTTTTTAATTCAAGGATGATCCCAGAGTTATATTTAATTTCGCCTGATAGATGAAGTGACCCCTTTCCTCAAGCCTCTCGCTTTATTTCTCTCTGTCTCCCTCACAAAAGCCAATTAACCTTGCGGCCAATCCAGGCAGTTTGCTGTTGAATCACAGGTTAATTAGCACAGGGCTCTGATTGTCTTTGTTTGCCCGCAGGTGAACACGCGGCCCGAATCCTCGAGTGGCAGGGGCTCCTCTGCGGCTGATTCCCGGTCCAGTGATAGGTGAGTGATCCCAGATCATGCCTGCCCTCAATGAGAGAAAAATCTTATTTCTAAGATTTTTGTTTATAAATACAGATATATTTACAGTTTTTACAGTAAAGTAACTGCATTAATAATTCATTAGGAATACCTTTACGAAATCAATAGTTGACTATAAAATCTATTTGGATCTGTTTTGTTGGATGCTATTAAACATACACTGAAAAACAATTCTAGATGCCTCAAGTTTTCCATATTTCTTGGTCAGCTTACAGTTATGACATATATTACTAAGCAGTGGAATCTGATATTAGTAGCAATGTTTTTTTTTTACATTTATAATAAAAATAAATGTTTTTGAGCATCAAAGCAGCATTAGAATGTTTCTGATGGATCATGTGACCAATGTTCCCTCTAAGCTGCACGCATGCGGCTGATGCGCACTTCTTCCACCACGGCCGCGCAGAAGAAATAATGTGCACACACAAAAAGAGTTGGGAAAGCCAATAGGGTATATGTCGAACATCACCTGACCAAAACCGGAAAACAGGTCTCGTTGCTTCCGCTTGTCGGAGAACGTGTTAACAGCCGTATTAAATAATAGCGATATCTATGGACTTTTAAGATAATAAGTTAAACTAGCTAGCTGTTTTTATTGTTGACGTTTTATTCAATTTTTATATCTAAATGTGAAAAGAATAAAAATAAAAAAAACTTGTAGATATCAGTCCGCATATGTGATGGACATTGGTTATGATCATCATTGGTATCTACTTTGAAGGCATCTTGAGTAAAACTGCTTCATATTTAACTAAGCATATGCAAAACGCTTGAACCGGAAGCGAGGAGACCCGGTTAACAGAATACGGAAGTCTGTTGCGCATAACCCCTATTGATTGAATTCTAGTAAAAGAGAAAGATTGCAATGCTCGGGCAAACCGCTATAGAGTTGATATCGCTATAGAGTTAGATCCGGGCAATGCGGTTTACAGGTTTCCTAGAAAGAGAATGATGTGCGCCAAATGAGGCGCTGTAGAAATCCAATACTTCAATGGTTGCGGACGAAATAGCTCAACACGAGAGCAAACGCAATGACATGTGAAATAAAACGTCATCATGTATTAAAGAAGAGTAGCTTGATTAAGTGCTGGAAATAGCGGATGATGGGCACAGAACGGTAACAAAACTGAGACATTTACAGTTCCACACAGGTGTATTGTGCAAACTGTACTTCATATGGATGTTTAGATAGCTATACAAGAATTCACGTTCACGTTTTTTGAAAATATTTAGCTTACAGTTCTCAATTTAAATGCTTCAGATTGTTTTCTATTGTATTCTATTCAATTCTATTCTATTGTATTCTATCAGTTTACATGCTTCAGTTTGTTTTGATATATTATGTTATGTTATGTTATGTTATGTTATGTTATGTTATGTTATGTTATGTTATGTTATGTTATGTTATGTTATGTTATGTTATGTTATGTTATGTTATGTTATGTTATGTTATGTTATGTTATGTTATGTTATGTTATGTTATGTTATGTTATGTTATGGTAGGCCTATATTATAAACCTAATAAATAATTGACCTTGTTTTTTTAATGGGGTCTCTTATGCTCATCTGTATTTATTTGATAAAAATACAGAAAAAACATTAATATTGTGAAATATTATTGCAATTTCTAATATTGGTTTCCTATTTTAATATACTTTAAAATATAGGCTAAATTATTCCTGTGAAGCAAAGCTTCAGCTTTCAGCATCATTACTCCAGTCTTCAGTGTCACATGATCGTTCAGAAATCATTCTAATATGCTGATTTATAATCAATGTTGAAACTGTTGTGCTGCTTAAGCGGAGCAGCATTTATTCAAAATAGAAATATTTTCTAACAGTATAAGTCTTTACTATCACTTTTTTATCCATTTAACACATCCTTGCTTAATAAAAGTATAAAGAAATAAAAAAAATAAAGAAATAATTCACTGACCCCAAACTTTTGAATAGTAGTGTATATTGTAACACAAAATGTATATTTTGAATAAACACTGTTCTTTTTAACTTTTTATTTATCAAAGAATCCTGAAAAATTATCACAGGTCCCAAAAAATATTAAGCAGCACAACTGCTTTCAACATTGATTATAAATCAATATTAGAATGATTTCTGAAGGATCATGTGACACTGAAGACTGGAATAATGATGCTAAAAAGTCTGCTTTGCTTCACAGGAATAAATTATATTTTAAAGTTTATTAAAATAGAAAACTTTTGTTTTAAATTGCAATATTTCAAATAGATACAGCCTTGATGAGCATAAGCAACTTCTTTAAAAAACGTTACTGATCCCAAACTTTTGCACGCTGTAACACTGACATGTGATGTGACACTGTAGACTGGAATAACGGCTGCTAAGAAAATTCAGCTTTGCCATCACAGAAATCAATATAATTTATATTCAAATAAATTTTATATTCAAATAAAAAAGTTATTTTTAATTGTACTAATATTTAACAATACTACTGTTTGTACTGTATTTTCAAACAAATGCAGCCATTGTGAGCCTTAGATACTTCTTTTAAAGGATCATCAAATAAAATCTTACTGACCCCAAACTTTTGAACTTTAATGTGTTACCAATGTAATTCCTGTTTATTTATGGATGGTTTTTCCCATTATGGTGTCTTTGAGCTTTGGAAATCAGTCATGATATAAGTAGAAAACGTTTTAAAATAAATTAAAGGAATTAATTTTTTTAGGAAAATAAATATTAATCAATTGGGCCTTGTTGTGAACAGTTGCAGTTTGGCCGAATTAAAAGTGATATTCATTTATTTTGTCTCAATAATGTCATTCTCTTTACAAGAGAAAGAGAAATGCTAACAGGAGTTTGCCGTCTTCATGCCCTGAACATGCAGTAAAAAAATGTTTTCAATATTAATTGGATTCTGTCTTAGAGAATGAAACCCCCTGGCACAGTACAAAGACCTCTGAAAGTCTTTGCATTCTGCATTCTGAAGGCCCAGTGTGTGTTATCCGGCAGTGATGTAGGGAAATGAAGTGCTGCAGATCATACTAGACAAATTATTCTCATCTTACATTTCTAACGTGAAGAAACTGCTCTAAACTATTTACTCATCATGTCAGATTTTTGCAAAGCATTATTGAGTCATCTTTACAAAATGTCATACCTTGTCTTTTCACTTCAGCAGTTTAAAGAAATCTTCAGCTGAGCTTAAGAAGATTTTGACGAATGGACAGGTATAGTAGCCCTCCCCTCACAACACACACTTTTACTTCTGCATACATTTTGATATACCGCACTGTATTCCCACTTCAATCGAATCTGATTATCTTGTTAGTGATGCTGTTCCCACTCAACCAGTGATGCTTGATATCACTTATCCCATTTAATTTGTCACCATAGCCCATGTGTGTGAATGTGCAAAAGCATCTATTGATTGCCCCTAAAGGGCTTTCTGACCCTTTCTCTGTGGTATGGTTGAGATCTTTATCTTGAGTGATCAGAGCTGTATCTGTGTGTCCTTCTGCTCACCCCTCCCCATTGCCCTGTCACCCTTTCTCCTCCCTCCACAGGCCCCCAGCAGGCCAGTCTGTCAATAAAAGTGTGTCAGATAGACAATTAAGACCTGTAACATGCACAGTTAATGGAGCACTAGCATCCTCCCTGCACTGGGCCCCAGCAGTCAGGGTGTGGCCCATCAGCAGAGCATTGACTTCACATCAGGTCCAGTTCACAAGAGAATTACTTCCCCTACAATAACACGTACTTGTTCTCGCATATAGTTCTTGATATGGTGAAATTATATCATATTACTTGGTAGAAGATTTAATTATAATTAAATATAATAATATACTAATGAAAAATGCTGCTGTTGATAATAATAATAATAACAACAGCATCTTAATTATTATAAAATGTTTATAATTTATTTGAATACATATAAATATAAATAATTTATAAATCCACCTTATTTTTCAACACGGAAGTAAGCCTATAGGTGAGACTTCCGGTTCGTTAGCCTCTATAGAGAAATAACGAGAAAAATAGCAAGGTGCAGTAAACAATAAAACTGTTTGCATTACGAACAAGTATGTTTATAATTAAGATAATACATTAAAATAATAAGGTAAGACACACCAATTTGCAATATCAAGCAACAAAACGGGCTGTTTTGTACAGCTAAAAATAGCTGGATGTGGATGAGACCGGAATCCAATCCCATAAAAATTACAAATGGCCTATTTTTACGGCAAGAAAAAGGTGGATAAAATGTTATCTCATTGCTTTAATGTGATTCAAAAAGATATGATTCAGTAGAAAACAGAGTTGTTCTGAACTCTGTTCAAGTGGGAGTTCATTTGTTACCTGGATGCATCAGTTCAAAGCTGGATCTGAAAATAGTCCTCCGTAGCTGGAATTAGCAACTGCATTTACAGGTCAGGTCAGAAGATTACCAGAGTGATCTTCACAGCATTTTTCTGCTTTGTCAGCCTCAGAGATACTCTGGCCCTATGGAATCTGCTTCTGGTTTTTACAGACCCCTTAAGTTATGAAAATCTATAGTGGTTAAACCATTTTGAGGGGTTTGTTGCAATTGGCCACTGACATTTGTGACCCTGGACCACAAAACCAGTCATAAGGGTCAATTTTTTGAAATTGAGATTTATACATCATCTGAAAGCTGAATAAATAAGCTTTGTTAGGGTAGGACAATATTTGGCCGAGATACAACTATTTGAAAATCTGGAATCTGAGGGTGCAAAAAAATCTAAATACTGAGAAAATCGCATTTAAAGTTGTCCAAATGAAGTTCTTAGCAATGCATATTACTAATCAAAAATTAAGTTTTGATATATTTACGGTAGGAAATGTACAAAATATCTTCATGGAACATGATCTTTACTTTACTTGAAAAATTGATAATTTTGATCCATACAATGTTTTTTTTGGCTATTGCTACAAATATACCCCAGCGACTTAAGACTGGTTTTGTGGTCCAGGGTCACATTTAGTCTTACTTGAAGGTCTGAGGATTATGATCCTACAGCATGTGTTTTATTTTTATATTCAAATCAAGAGGTTGAAATAAAAATGGAGGGCATTCCGATGTCCATAAAACTGACTGAATGTGAACGCGTACCAGTCCTTCTGGCCTCTTGGTGTCAGAATGGTCTGTATTATATTACCATTTTGACAGCTTTTATCAAAGCACAAGCCATGGCGCTCTCACACTACACATTCTCATTCTAATGTTCTCACGCAGTGAAAAATACATCGCGGAGCAAAGAGGAAACTGACAAAACGCCGACAGACAAGACAGAGTAGGTTACTTCTTGTATGAAACAAGGTCTCAGCTTTCAAATTTTGTCATTTTTTTAAGAAACTCAAACAGTTAATACCATTTTGTGACTCTTTAATGTGTCGTGACAGATCACTGTAGCACCTCAGTTCAAGCAGCACATGAACTGAACATCTTTTCATATTTACTTAAAGCACGAAATAAACATGAATGAACATCAGAACGTATTTTATTTCAACTGCAGAAAGACGTCAGTACACATAATTTTTGATCACCTGTCAATCAAGCTCTTTGCGAACGGTCAATTGACCTTACACTGGAATTTCAGTTTTTTTGGACCTAAGTAGGTTTTTTTCCCACTTGGTGTTGCTTTTACAATTGTCGGGTCTCTTTTGCTTTCTCTTTTCTGTCTTCCTCTGTTTCTGTCTCTCAATTCATCAGCTCACTTCAGTTTATTTTACCATTTTACACATTTATTGAGCTAAAGAAAGAATAGAAAACTGCTGTAGTGGCAATCTCATAGGGACAAGTCTATGAATGCATGCATACACATACCCACCAAGGAAATAGACATCCCCCCCCCCAC
>NW_015552540.1:253793-255354 GCF_001515605.1 Sinocyclocheilus anshuiensis
TGTATAGATTCTGTTCTCTTTGGATAACTGCAGAGTCTTTCTCAGTTTTTTCTCTCTGTTTGTTTAGATAAATGAACATGACCTCCAGTACCAGGAGCAGCTTGGCCATGGAAATGGCGGAACAGTTTACAAGTGAGTGTTGCTCTCATGGTTTTTACCTTGAGATTTAATTAGACTGATTGTGGTCAGCCTCTTCAAAGGCCTTCTTTACCCTTTAGTGCTTTTTTTAGGTTTTAACCAGAGCCAGCAAATTGAACCATGAGAATGTAACTGAAAAGGAAAAAGTGTTTTGTTGTCCACACTAGAGCCCGACCGATATGGGTTTTTTGGGGCCGATACCGAAAACGATATATCGGTCGGGCTCTAGTCCGCACTCATGTTCTGATTAATTTTACATTGGTCTCGCATGTGCTCATGTTGTCAGACGTCTTTCAACAACCCCCCAATATTATGGTTCATTAAATGTCTTGAGACATGCGAGTTAAGGACGACACTGATTTAGTGCTTGTGAAGTTGAAGTGACTCTTTTTGATCCTTCTAAAGCTCCTTTCTGTGCCAAAGCTGTATACCACAGCCTATACAGGACAGGGCAAGGTCATCGCCTTGCACACACAAATCATTTCATTAATTTCTTGAACCTAGTGACTGTTGACAAGGCTCTGTGTGGTTTTGTGGATCACACAGACTTTCATCATATGCTTCTCTTACTTGGAGAAGCACCTCTGGGTTGTTGGAAATTGTTCAACCATTTAAAAAAAGCCAATACTGCAACCCAGACAAGAATGCAGTCTGGCGAGCTCAGCACTAAATGTGTTTGCCTAGAATTATTTTTCCCCCTCAAACAAAAGAAACTGCTGAATTTTGCATTCATCTCCTAATTCAAACCTTTTTCCTTGTGTTTTTTCTCTTTAAAGTGTTAGATCGAGAAATACAGACGTTCTGAACATAGGAAGTCTGTATGGAGCAGGCACTAAAAACCAATGCAAAATTGTAATACCAAGATTTTTTATTTTTATTTTTTATTTCTATTTTGTTCACTACATATTCATGATCTTTAAAGAAGGGTAACATTTACTGTTATTGTGTTTCCTGCTCAGACTGACAGCTGCAGTGCAGTGCAGTACAGGTAGCGGCAGGTGAAATGTAATATAATCTCTGATGTTGCTAGTAGGGAAATTTAGGCCAGTCTCCCATCCATCTCCACAGCTGTCCTCGATCACCTCTACTGTGCTCGCTCACATACACGCACTCGCCTTTATGCAAAACACACCTTTGTGACCATCAGACTGCATACAGGATGGCGCCAAGGGTATTCACTTAAATTGCTTTTCTTAGGAATAAATAAATATTTTCTGTAAGGCTTTCACCTAACCTGCACCCCTTGATGTTGTGTTGCTGTGTTTATAAGCATGTTTGTTGCGCACATATCCGAGAAAAGATGAAGTAAACAAAAACATTCTTAAATTCATACTCTACAATTCTGAACAAATACAGTGGGTACGGAAAGTATTCAGACCCCCTTCAATTTTTCACTCTTTGTTATATTGCAGCCATTTGCTAA
>NW_015552540.1:255787-256017 GCF_001515605.1 Sinocyclocheilus anshuiensis
TCCTAAGAGCTCCATAATCCTTAAATGGAAGACGTTTGGGACGACCAGAACCCTTCCTAGAGCTGGCCGTGCTGGCCGTCTGAGCTATCGGGGGAGAAGAGCCTTGGTGAGAGAGGTAAAGAAGAACCCAAAGATCACTGTGGCTGAGCTCCAGAGATGCAGTCGGGAGATGGGAGAAAGTTGTAGAAAGTCAACCATCACTGCAGCCCTCCACCAGTCGGGGCTTTATG
>NW_015552540.1:263969-303822 GCF_001515605.1 Sinocyclocheilus anshuiensis
GATATTTCAGTTTTTCTTTTTTAATAAATCTGCAAAAATGTCAACGATTCTGTGTTTTTCTGTCAATATGGGGTGCTGTGTGTACATTGAGGAAAAACAATTAACTTAAATGATTTTAGCAAATGGCTGCAATATAACAAAGAGTGAAAAATTGAAGGGGGTCTGAATACCTTCCGTACCCACTGTATATGCATAGAGACAAGAATATACAGAATGATTGATGTAGACGAATGTCACTTTCTAAATTTCTTTTGAATTGGTTTTATGCTCTCGGCAAACAATAACTCAATGCTGAAAATGCATTGTGATCCGCACAAACCATGTGAACCCATAATTTAATGTAGTCCTGGTCATATATAGTTCTCTATATATATATATAGTAGGGAATATTCACACATGTAAAATATATAATATGTATATATACATACATATACAGTATGCACATACACACACACATATACATGTTATATATATTTTATCATATGTGACCCTGGACCACAAAACCAGTCATAAGGGTCTGTTTTTTGAAATTGAGATTTATACATAATCTGAAAGCTGAATAAATAAGCTTTCCGTTGATGTATGGTTTGTTAAGATAGGACAATATTTGGCCGAGATACAACTATTTGAATATCTGGAATCTGAGAGTGCAAAAAAAAAAATCTAAATATTGAGAAAATTGCCTTTAAAGTTGTCCAAATGAAGTTCTTAGCAATGCATATTACTAATCAAAAATTAAGTTTTGATATATTTACAGTAGGAAATGTACAAAATATTTTCATGGAACATGATCTTTACTTAATATCCTAATGATTTTTGGCATAAAAGAAAAATCAATAATTTTGACCCATACAGTGTTTTTTTGGCTATTGCTAAAAATATACCCCAGCGACTTAAGACTGGTTTTGTGCTCCAGGGTCACATATTATATTTGTAATTATTTACCTTTAGCATTGTTTTCCCCCCTACAATTTGTGATCTTATTAGAACTACCCTGCGACTCATTTTTGGGGCACGACCCACCGGGTGAGAACCATTGCTGTAGGTTTGTTTCTTCTCGCGCACATCTCTTTGTGGCTTTCTTTCAGGTGAGGTGATCATCTGGTCATCTCAGGTTAGATGGCATTGAGAAAGAGACCGAGAGAACTGTCTGGTCCGCATTGGCCACTGTAATCAAAACCTGTTTGTGTGGTTGCATGCGTGTGTGTTCGTCTGCAAACGCACATGCATGGAATGGCTGTCTTCGAGAGATCCATGAATACTGCATGACAGAGCTTTCATTACCTCGGGCTCTGGAGTGTAAATAACAAACAGAGAATAGGGACACATTTACGGGGGTCAGGACCACACGTCACTACGTCACCTCGTCCTGACCACGCATCTGTCAGTCTTAAGTCATCGCTGCATGACTTACTCAGCAGGGTCAAAGTTCAAGGACTCTAGCTGAACTTTGCGAATGGGCTTAGTAGGATACATTACTGTTCAGAATGTCCTGAAGCGACCATTTAGACAACATCATTGGTTGAGTTGGCATTAGTAAGTAGTAAGTAGTCATTAAGCAGATGCTTTTATCCAAAGCAACTTATAGCGTACATATTACACAGGCAATCCCTATGGAGAGACCTGGGGTTAAATGTCTTGCTCAAGGGCACAATGGTGATGCTTATGACTCGCTACATGCGTGAAGTGAAACTAGCAACCTTCCGATAGTCAGCCCTGAGCTGTACCCATCATGCCGTACCACCTCCAACAGATAAAAGTATTGATATCACTTTTCAGTGTTTCTTCACAATTACTTGAACACTAAGATTTAATTTTCAGTATATATTTTTTTGTGTTAACAATAAGCAAACCTATCACTGAGTATCTGTGCATCTTGTATGGCTCAGAATCTTCCGAAGTGTAAAGTGTACCTGCAGAGGACACTGAGGTGAGATGGGATCGAATGTCTTCGTCCTAAATGAGGGAAGTTAGCCGTCGCATCACTTAGAGCGACATTAATTAAAGGCTTGCCGGAGTTACGAGGTGTCTGGAGCTGTGACCAGATCAGCCATCTATTTCCCATAAATCACATGCACTGTCTCAAACACAAACCACTACCAATTTGTTTACTGCAGGCGTATACGCACATACATACAGAGATTCATAATCAAATCAGTCTTTTTCTTGTTCTGTCATTTCTTTTCTCATTTACACAAACACACATGCCGTGCGCCTGTGTTCCAGGCTCGTTTGGCAGCTGTCTGTTGTTAGTATATTACCTGGTGGAATGGACCGTGTCGTGGGTTATTGTAACCCAACCCCTCTTCAGCACCTACTGCAGTAACCAGACCCACTGCTCAGAATGAGCAAGGATCATAATTAAATAATTTTGGCTTTGCCATTAATTCGACCTGTAACAGGAGGCCTGTCTGGGAGAGCTCACGCTGAAACAGGAACGGAGCAGATAACGCTCCACAGCTCAGAATGTCTGAGGTTTCGCAGGTGACTGACTCAGGGTTGACCTCACCTGCATTTGACACTTAGGATGAGGACACCCCTCCTCTGAGCTCTTTTTCGTAGCGATTAAGCCGCTGATAATCTGTAAATAAATACAAATGTTTAAAAAGCACCTGGGTGTCTTACTTAGTCATATGGATGTACATCTCAGGTTGCTCTGACTTAAACAAAACCCTGAACATAGTTTCCATCCTTAAACGTCAATCATTGAATGTCTGTCCCTACATTTATTTTTTATTGTGTGTATAGTGGCTACAAAAAATGTTTGGATGCTTAAGCAATGTTTAAAATAATTAAATGCATAAGATAAAAATACAGATACATATACATTTGTGTGTGGGTGTGTGTGTGTTTGTGTTATGTCACATAGTTTGGGGTTCGTAAGATATTGTAATGTTTTTGAAAGAAGTCTTATGCTCACCAATGCTGCAGTTTAAAAATGATCACAAATAGTTAAAAAAAGTTATATTGTGAAAAATATTGTTATAATTTAAAATAAATGTTTTCTGTTCTAATAAATGATAAATGTAATTTATTCCTGTGATGGCAAAGCTGGATTTTTTGAGCTATTACTCCAGTCTTCAGTGTCACATGATCCTTCAGAAATCTGTCTAATATGTTGATCTGGTGCTCAAGAAATATTTCTTATGATTAATGTTGAAAACACTTGTGCTGCTTATTTTTTGTGAAAACCATGATTTTTAAGGATTCTTTGATGAATAGAATGTTCAAAAGAACAGCATTTATTTAAAATGGAAATCTTTTGTAAAATTGTAAATGTCTTTACTTTTTTTTATCAATTTAATGCATCCTTGCTGAATAAAAGTAATTTCTTTAAAACCGCACCCAAGCTTTTGAAGAGTAGTGTACATATACATTTCGATTTGTTTGTTTGTACATTTTACAAAGGTAAGGTACTGCTAAGAAAATTTGCATTGCCATTAATTGTACATTTTTCCATTTTGACAGAGCTTACCACTTGCTTGGGAAGAGAATTGTAGCAGTGAAGGTAAGAACAATACATATGTCTCTGTATGCTTTAGAACCTCGAGCTCTGGAACTGAAAGTGACCACTCAAACATTACATTAAATTATAGGAATTTACTGTTTTTTCTTTAGTACTCTTAATAAAACTTGTACATATTTTGTAGATTACATATTGGCAGAGCTATTTGGCTCACATAGAAAAACCATGAAAACACATATAAAGACCCAACATATGCTATTATAGCACACATTCAACTAATGGGTAAAAAAAATCATACAGCCAGTTTGCTTTATAAATAGATATAGAACCTGCAGAGCAAAAGAGGTGAACTCAGGTGGCTCTGTTACAGGTGGACTTCACTGCGGCAAGATGCAATGAATAACCGCTGGAGATATTAATAGTGCTCTAACTGAAGAGCACAAAAGAGCAAATCCAGCACTCCTACACACGTTGCCTCAGTTAAGCATGATTGAGAACCTGTGGCCCTCATACGCCAGAGCGGCTTTCTTTTTCTATCTTAGCTGGTCTCTGTTCTGTCATTTCTTCCACTTTTTTTCTTACATTTTTTTCTCTTTCTCCCCTTTTCCATCGTCCTCATTGACATCTGTTTCGTTTACATTTATCCTCTCACTTCTCTTTTGTCCTATCTCCTATCTGTCCTCCTCTCCTCTCGTTTCTTCTGTGTCTGCTCATCTTTCCATCTGTGCTCTGCCCGGGTCTGCTCGAGCAGGGCTATCTATTTGGCTAAGGCTGTAAGTGATCTCTGCTGAGCTTTAACTGCGTGGCCTTGCGTTACTGCCTTACCTGTAATCAATTATTTCAGTGGGAGGCTGATAATCTAACCTTAACTAAAGAAGCATTTTAGCTAGTCGCTGCTTCATTACAAAAGTGGAGAAGAGAGAGATCAAACACCTAGGTTGCAACAAAAAAACAAACTGTTTTTATTTCAGAACTTTGTGATATTAGATGAAACTTTGGCCTTGGAATATCTCTTTGGAAGTTTAAATGCCTGCTTTTGATTTTTTTTTTTTAAGTGGTAGGCTGTTTAATTTCCTGTCAGTATTGGCTGAAGAGAAACTCTTTGAGCATGTTTCTCAAGCATTCATTCTCAAACTCAAAAGCGAGCTGCAACAGAAGTATTGGTACACAGAAAAGTATACTTGAATGACTGCTTATGTTTGCAAGTTGTATTTATCTGATGTAAAATTGTTGGGGAAAAGAGAAGGCGAAGTGTCTAGCATTGCATATGCGAGTTTGATATAACAAACTTTGCTTAAGAGTTCTGTTTGGGTGTAAATGGATTTCATTTTAGATCTCAATTGCTCATTTGATAGTTCAGAAAGGTCAATGTGGGTGTGTTTTTTGAAATGCTGGCTTTATGCTTCTACTGCAGGTTATTCCTCTCGACATCACCGTGGAGCTGCAGAAGCAGATCATGTCAGAGCTTGAGATCCTTTATAAGGTCTGAACTTGTTTTTAAGTCTGCTTGATTACTTAATCTATATATATCGGATAGTACTATGTGTATTTCAGTCCTCTTTTCCAGACCTAATTTTGAAAATGTGCTCACCCAGTATGACCAGTGACTTACAATGCTTTAGTCATATCAGTTTCTTACCTCCCTCTCAATAACTAAACTTAGAGCATTTTGCACTCAAGTGTCACTTTGTTAGCCTTGAGAGTGTCTGTTAAAAGTAACACCTGAATACTCTCAATGTTTTGTTCTTCGTAAAGTTTGGAGCCACTTTCCAGGTAAAAACCAAATTCGTTTAGAGCTGTGTGTGGTTTCAGCTTTCAGATGAGGTGTATGACTGTGATAAGTAAAGAAGTTTAATTAATTATTCAGGGATCAATGCCTATGTAGTTCAGTCCACCTGTTCCTGTAACCTGCTCTGACAACAGCTGCAGGATAGACTTTAATTTATTACAAATCACCCTTTGCAACAATGAGCCAATCGCATAGAATAATCAGCCAATTTCTCATTCTGAATAAAATACTGCTGCATTAGCATTACACGACTTTCTACAAATAACTACCAGCCAAAGTCTTAATGAAACAAATCATTGAGAACCATTCAGTGAATCATGCAAAATTTCTCAATAAACTCAATACACTGTATAAATAAATATCCTTTTCATCAAGCCGTGTTCATATCAAAGAATCCTAAAAACTGTTTTACAGTTTCCACAAAAATATTAAGCAGCACAATCTTGGTGAGCTTTTTTCAAAAGTATTTATACAGAGCCCAAACTTTCCAGTGGTAGTGTACATTAATGATAAAGTGCTAAATGTGTTCTGGGCATATAAAGGTTTTACCATAGTTTTGATATATTTGATTGTGTTGTTTACAGTGTGATTCTCCATACATCATAAAGTTCTACAGTGCTTTCTTTGTGGAGAACAGAATATCGATATGCACTGAGTTTATGGATGGTAAGTCTCATCTGTTTTAACGTTTGTGAGGCATCTGGGAGGCAACAGTCACAAAAGAAAGCATCACTCACAATATGTGAAATTTAAATGTATTTATTTGTTTTTAATGTAGGTGGCTCTCTGGATGTCTACTGGAGAATCTCAGAGCATGTCTTGGGCAGAATTGCTGTTGCGGTAAGTTGCTGACTCTTCAAGTCATGAAACAGTTATCGAATAAGTGTATCAGGGAATTTTGAAAGCTTGGATTTTAGAGTTTTCGGCATGTCCAAGAATCTGTTACAGCTCAGACAAGTGTATGTATGTGTGCTTTGTCTTTGTAACATTTTATTAGTGCTGAATTGTCATTGCTCTCGGTTCTGACCCTCATTACCCTCTCCCTCACACTTTCTCACAATAATCAAAGATACGCCACTGTTCAGATAATTTACAGCAATATCCTCTACAGACATAGCTCTCGTACCCTTTTGAGTCTCTTCTGAGTTTGTTTTCAATGAGTGTGGCTGTTTGTGTGTGTCTATAGGTGGTAAAAGGATTAACGTACCTCTGGAGCCTAAAGATTTTACACAGAGGTGAGAAAACTACTGTTTTGTAACTTATAAAATTGTAACTATTAATGAAAGGACTGTTAATTTGTACTTAATGCACAGGTTATTTGTTAAATTGTTAAATTAAAATATGCAATAAATAATAAAAGTTGAACTCTCCTCCATATTACACTGCAGAAGTTCAGTAATCTAGTGACATCTATAATATTAAATGCTGGCATATATAATTGATTCTCTGTGTAAATGCATTGTATCTCTGTGCAGATGTGAAACCCTCCAACATGCTGGTTAACACACGGGGTCAGGTCAAACTGTGTGACTTTGGAGTCAGCACACAGGTACATTTTAATTTGTATCCTGTAACTATTTGTGTGCATGTTTGTTTGTCTGCATGAATGCATATACTCACACAAGTGCTTCTCATGTGTATGTATGTTGTGAGCACAGTCAGCTCAGATCAGCCATTGTCCCATCAGTCTCAATGTCTCTGTTCTCTTCTCTATCTTATTCCTCCAGGTACTTTTTGCCTTTGCTCCCTAACCCCCAGATACCCCCTAGATTGCTCTTCTCCTCTCACTTCCAGCTCTTTGTAATTACCACATTGACCAGATATTCAGTGTGTATGAGTGATGGTGTGTGCGTGCGTGTGGCTGGAGACAATAGCTCATACTGAGAAAGTCAGCATCAGTCTCTCCACCTCTAATACACTCAGGAGTCCAACAATGGAACCCAATCACTCCAAACGGCCCTCTTTTAATTAATATTCATACCCATGTTCCCCGAAGAGATTCAAGTTGAAGCTGACCCCTGGATGAGGTGCGTGTGTGTGTTCTCCTCTGTGCCCGTCCAGACCATGACACTGTATAGTAAACCTATGTCTCTCTTATTCACTTACACACACGCGCACACAGACGTACGTCAGGCCACGGGGGAACGTTCTCATTATGTTTGTCCTGTCATTGCTGACATGTGGCATTGTGTCCGGATCTCACTGTCTCTCCCCTGTGAGAGTACAGACTAAAATTAAACCAGGCTGGCATTTCAATAACACTCCACAATAACACACTCTTTTCAGTAGATTTAAATCAGTTCCTCTTACTGTGTCCTTTAGCTTATGGAAGAGAGCTCAGGTCACCTGCTGTCACATCTGTACTGAATTTCACTGTTTAAACAGAGATAACTGTGCTGCTTCTATCAGAGGACTGAATGTGATGGCTTCTCTATATTATTCTTGGCTGTGCACATACAGAGGGGGTAGTGTTTCACCTTTGAGGTTGAGGTGTGATGCTACTAGATATCCAATACTGTCACTGCTAAGATCTATGTCAGTTATTAGGATAGGCAAGAGGAATCTGTTTGTTAGTTGGTTTTGAAGATAGCACTTCAAAACTAACAGGTTTGATTAGTTAGGTTTAGTTAATGCATTTTTTAAATAGAATTTATTAATGCACTGTATGTTAATGTTAATTTCTGTATGTAACATTTACTGTAACATTTTAATTAATATTGACAAACCAATATTTTTGTGAAGTTACAATTTTTTATGTATTTGTCTGTCTACTTATCCTTTTAAATGATTATTATTACCGGTGTTCATGCTTGAGATTTAAAGAAATCAATAACACTTCATTTAAAAATAAAATTTGCTGCTTAAAGGGATAGTTCACCCCAAAAATAGGTCTTTCATCATTTACTCACCCTGACGTTGTTCCAAACAAACATGACTTGATTTTTTCTGTAAAACAACAACAACAAAAGGAATCTTTAGAAGAATCTTGGCAACCAAACCATTACCATTGAAAATATCTTTTTTTTTCCTTTTTTTTTTTCGGGAGTGAGCTTGCTCTGAACTGAAGTATTTGAGAGCTTCAGTGATTATAAAGGGAGCACTCTTTGCTTGTTATCTGTATGATCCATTAAAGTGAGAATTAAAGTCCTATTTTTCATGCTACACACAATGCCAAGTTTTGAGAGTTACATCCACATTTAAATGCACGGTAGAATCCTAAATTGTCATGACTGACCGCAATAGCTCAAAATAGATCTGTGAAGGCCACACTAATGTATCATTTACATATAATTATTCATTTTTAAAAATGTTTCTCCTGCTTTCTTCCACAGTTGGTGAACTCCATTGCTAAAACATACGTTGGAACCAATGCATACATGGCGGTAAGCTGCATTCATACCTGTAATGGTTTTTCTGTTCAGATGCTTTATTGTTATTTTACATGAATAGAGAATGCATAGGTTATACACATTTGATTGTAAAGGCTGTCAGTCAAGTATGTGCCTGTAATGAACACAATACAATCAAATGCTTTCTAAAGTACGATTTACACTCATGCACACACACATTTAAACAACAGAGCTTGTTAAATAGTTCACACAGGAATCAGGAATGAATGTTAGTGGGGCCTTTAGTGCCACAGTCCTACTCGAAGTACAATGCATAATTGTACACTGCATTGTAATGATTCTTTGTAATGTGTCTTTGTGTCTTTGCCTCTATAGCCAGAGCGGATATCAGGGGAACAGTATGGTATTCACTCAGACGTGTGGAGCGTAGGAATCTCTTTCATGGAGGTAAAAAAGCCATATAATAATTTCTTATAAACACCCACGTATACACACAGCCCAGTGTTCGTAGTTCGGGTGGACTGGTGTCAGTGTTTCTGCTGAGTGCAGTTGATAGTCCCTGCAGGCAGCCTGTCCAAACAGATGTTGGCCTACAGCTATGCATGGATCACACTCAAGATCTCCCACTGACTGCTACACACACACACACACAGACTCTGCTCTGCTCTGCTATCGTTTTGGACCCTCTCCCTTCAAATTCCCATGTGAGCATAAAGTAAGAAATTAGATTTTGTGTGCATGCATGTGGTTTCTATATATATAAAAATTGGATTAATAAATGGCGAAGAAATAATATTAAGGACAAAATGTGTGTGTAGTGAAACATTAAAGAAAATGAGTGTGTGTGTGTGTGTGTGTGTGTATGTAAGAGTGAAAGATTTGGAGTCATTGTGGCAAAACGCTTTCAATCACTCAGCCAGCAGAACGTCCAGTAGTTAGAGTGCTGTGTTCTCTGTTCCAGAGGTGTGTGTGTATGTGTTTGTTCCTGAAAAAGAGAAGAGAGGTGTATGAGTATAGTGATTTTTTTTGAAGTGGATGTTTTTCTAAGCAGAAAAACAACAGCAGCAAGAACTGTACGTATGAGTGGATTAGATTTTAATATGGTGGTTTGACTCATGTACTGAAAATGCCGTGCTGGTAGTTCTCATTGGCTTTATTGATTCCCATTTTGTAATTGTCAGCGCTTCTCATTGGCTGTGATGAATTGTTATTGTATCCCTCCACTCAATCCCTTGATTGTATTTATCAATACTGTTAGATATTATCAGTGAGATGTTTAGGGAGGGAAATATCAAGGGTCATATGGATTGACAT
The DNA here is from genome assembly GCF_001515605.1 of Sinocyclocheilus anshuiensis. Classification (NCBI taxonomy): domain Eukaryota; kingdom Metazoa; phylum Chordata; class Actinopteri; order Cypriniformes; family Cyprinidae; genus Sinocyclocheilus; species Sinocyclocheilus anshuiensis. The sequence continues at coordinate 273,889 of NW_015552540.1, forward strand.
TATCATGAGTTGATGAACAGTATATTGATTTGATTATGATTTAGTGTTGACCTTACCATGGCATGTTGTTAGGGACGGGATCGATTCGGCTCGGCTGCTGGAATGTCTAAGCAGTTTGGGTGAATTACCTCTATGTTCTGTTGGCAGATTTCTTATCTAATGAACTGAACTCACCTCCTGAACTGAGATGGGCATGTTAGATTTAATAAATGAATGCACTGAGGTTTGATTTGGATTAATTTTCTAAATGTAACTGGAATGTAATTAAAGTAAGGTTTGAAAATAGTCTTATTTTTAGTTTGACTTTTGCTTCTGGGTTTGCTGCTTTTTCCACATCTGTTCTTTATTCCAGCATGTGCTGTAGACTTCACAGAATAACACCTGCTGAAGCACATACACCTGCTGTGATGCTGGGACGTAGGCAGGATTACGAATATAACTGCTTCTTAACTCTTGTGAAAAAGAAGTGCACTTAATTGTATTGAATGTGCACTCGTATTGTACTGTGCTTTTTTGGAAAGCTACGTATCTCAAGTGCCCTTTTATTTCATATAATCTTAATGAAATAAAAGGGAATTTGAGAGAGTGTTTTAATCTTTTGTCATGCTTTAAAGAAGTACACTTATTCTGATGTGCTGACTAAAGCATATGTAAAGTACTTGACTATAATTTTAACTGTAGCGTGTCCGTATTACATACACGTTTCAAAAGAAATGGCATTGAAGATTTTTTTCATTTTCAGTTAACAAAAATGATTCTTAGTGCATTCGGCAATACACTAACCACATCTTGAAGACTTTATAAAATTATGAATTAACTGAAAAAATCTACTTAATTCCTACTTAAGTGAGTAAAAAAACACTCTAAAGTTCAACAACGTGCATTTAATGTACATTTATTAACTGTATATACATTCTCATTTAATTGCAGTTAATATGCAATTAAATGGCCAAAAACATGAGTGTAATGTATTATTAAGAAATAGATTTTAGTATGTTCATGTTAAGCAGCTTTGATTGTCCTGATTGAGACATCGTCCATCATAGCTGTATTGGTAAAAGCTCATGTGCTTATGCAGGTGTGTGTGAGTGAGTGTGCATGTGATTATTCCTCTGTGCTTCATTATAACTTAACTTTCCCTCTGTTATTTCATTGGCAGTTGGCGCTGGGCTCTTTTCCATATCCACAGGTGAGTCTACTACATCAAATCAAATCAGATAGCATTTTAAGCAGTTTAACTTTCAGCTCTTGAATATTCAACAGTTCTGCACCCTAGAGGCACGGCATACACCCACTTCCTCTTGATCTTAATGTATGGGCAGTAATTAACTGGCTGTTCATCCCACAACTGCTCATCCAACCCATGTTTACTCAGATTACATTACATTATGTACAGTCCTGCAGACCTGCTCCATTCCTCAATCCCAACCACCCTGTAATCAGATTTCATTCAGGGATTTATCAAGATGATCCCATTTTAAGAATGACAAACAGATTATAATCCGGATTCATTTGGAGGATTCCCAGTTTAAGAACCACATGGTACCCAATGCACAAAGCATGTTATTTTATGGCGCCTGTTGTATGACATGGTGTAGATGTATAGTGTGTTTAATATACTTTGTACATGTTTAATTAGACAGTGCCAAAAATTGTGTTGTTTTTGGGACAAGTATGGCCTTACTTTCAAAATTACATACATTATTTTTGAATGCCATCCTAAGGAATATGTTACATCGATGATCCGCTTATAAACAGCAGAATGAGTTTCTGATTCCTCTCTAGTTCTTTGGAAACTCTCTTTTCTAAATCAATTTATACATGGTAACACTTTACAAAATTGTTTAATTTATTGACGTTGACATTGATTGACATTATTACAGTAATGAATGCGATATCATGAGTAATACTTTTACTAAATGTATTAATCTAGGTTAATGTTAATGTAAATTGATCAAAAGTGACAGATAAGACATTTATAAAGTTAATCAAATATTTCATTTCTATTTCAAATAAATGCCGTCCTTTTAAACTTTCTATTCATCAAATAATCCTGAAATTTTTTTTTTTATCACAGATTCCACAAAAATTAAGCAGCACAACTGTTTTCAATAAGAAATTATTCTTGAGCACTAAATCAGCATATGACTGGAATAATATCTGCTGAAAATTAAGATATGCCACACACATTTAGTGTGTCACAGGTATACACTACATTTTCAAGTAAATACAAATAGAAAACAGTTAGCCTATTTTAAATTGAAATGTATAGTTAGCTGTTTTTAGTGTATTTTCTGATTGAATAAATACAGCCTTTTTAAGCATGAGAGACTTCAAAAACATGAAAATTCTTGCAGACCCCAAACTTTTGGACAGTAGTGTATGTAAGCAAGGTTTATAAATGATATGGAAGTATTATTCATTGATTGTTCATAATGCCTTATGCAGTAACTAATGTTAATACATTTAATATGGTTATATTGTAAAGTGTTATTTTAATCCTTTATTTTTTGTGACAATTTTCAGCCCTGTGTATATATTCTACAAATATACTGTATAACCAAATCTGATTCAGTGCCCTAGTTTTCTCTAATCAGACTCTCTGCTTTTTAAAGTTCTGCATGTAAGAGTGCAGTGAGTTTAATGAGGGAAATGTTGACTAATGCTCAATAAATTACTCCCAGCATGCCTGTTGGGTTAATTAGCATATTAAAACAAAGCAACCACTCAGGGCATGCAGAGGAAATCAGAAAGGAACATTTTAAGGCTGCATCTAGAGCCAAAGCCTTGAGCATCGAACGGTCACGGAGGCTGGGCCTGGCAATGGTGTGTGTTTGTACTTTATCTCACACATCACTTGATGCAAAGCTATTGTGCACCACGGCGATAGTTAAAAAATTGGTATGCAATGCGTGAAATTGAAAGGATATTATGAGGAGTGCTAGGATTAATCCTAAATCCTGATCCATTTTTAGTGTAGATGTTTCTAACATAGAAGAGATAGACAAAATATAGGATGAACAAACTGTGTGAGATGATGAACATTAGACGTTAGAACATGAGAAGGCTAGAGGCCAGGGTGGTTTCTTTGTACGAGTGCATTCGTGCATTTGTTTGTGTGCATTATCCCGTGGCCTGGAGGCTTGTCTCATTTGAAATTGTTTTCCTCTGCTCTCCAGCATTATCTATTAACAGGGCCATTATCATGTTAATCCACAGAGTATTATTACATAAACTAATGTATTCACATGTACACACAAACACTCCCTCATACACACTGTCTGGAACCGTGATTTGATCTGTTGATGTTAAATATTGTACGGCATTTCTCTTCCTCACAGGACTGCAGAACTAAATGTGTCCTTTTTATGTTGGTCTGTATCTAACCCTTCAAAACAAAAACAAAAATCCTCTTTGACAATGACATGGGAATGTGTGAAATCCAATCAGGTTCTTCTCATCATGCAGTATATCATTATCAGATAAAGCGATATGAATTGAAACCAATGAATGGCAAAACTTTTGTTCTTGGCCCGTAGAGCCAGAGGCATTATACTGAAGCATTTCATGTATACACACCCCATTAATTTATTACTTCCTCCTTTAATCTTCCTTATTCTCCCTTTCCCTGTTCCTGCATTTGTGAATTCGTATGGAATGGAAATAGAGAGAGAGAGAGAGAAAGGCATGAAGGAGAAAGAGGGAGGGAGTTAGTCAGTAAGAAAGAGAGGGAGAGCTAAACCTCCCACTGCTAGAGCGTTTTTGCTCTTGATGTTAATTTTCACAGCTCCATATGGTGCTGCAGACTCTTCACCTGCAGGCATCGCACACACACGCGTGCACACGCCACCCAGCCAGCACACACACTACCTCGGGCCTGGCCTGTCACTCACATCAGCCCAGGCATCTGTCCGTTTTCTCTCTCTCTCACACACACACACACACACGCACATGCTTAAAGAGTCATTGTCCATTGTGCTCTGAGATCTTGAGAGATGCCTTCTGTATTTCTGCATCGACTTCTGATGCCCTTCCCCCACTCCACTCGCACTCAGTCTCAGAGCTGCAAATCTGCTGCTGTTTTGTGTGTGTGAGTGCATGGGTGTGTGTGTATGTGTGTTTTCTATGTGTTATCTTGTCATTGATTATAAAAGGCTCTTTAATTTCGTCTCACCCCATGTTGGGATTAATTTGCATTCTTTGTCAGGAGTTAATGGCGTCTCCCGATGGCTCGCTCTGAAAATCTTTGAAGACTGCAGACTGGCTGGCGTGTGTATACAGCCTCCAGCGCTTTTCCTCCTGATTGATTTATTGTTGTCTTTTCTGTTTTGCGGCTGTTTTGGTTTCAGCTCATTTTAAGCCTTGTATTCGTCTTAGTATACTGTATGATTTTGCTCTCCCAGAGCTTTAATGCTATATTTAAGCAATATCACCCTAGCAAGCGTGTTGTTGTTATTGAGGCCACAGGTAATCACAGCCTTGACAATATGTAGTATAACAGCACAGTTTTGAGTGTGATATTGCTTTTGTACAACAGTTATGTAAACAAGAAGTTAAAATGGAGTAACTTGCAGTTCAGAGAAAATTTGGCCAAACCGTTGTGAATTCATTTCACTCCAGCTCCACTCTAGGTTTTTCAGTTCTTCTCACTCACTTACTGGTGAAACCCCGCTCTGAGTACTGATAGAGTGAAAGAAAACATTGGCTCCTTTTTTCCCAGTAAAGTCACTCTTCTTTGACAGTGCCCTGCTCGCATACATTGGTCTGAGGCTACGTTTACATGACAACGATGTAGTCAGAAACGGAAAAGTTTTTCCCTTGCATTTTAAAAAATTTTCACATATACACGACAACGTTTTCAAAACGATTTGCGTTTACACATCCACGAAAATGGGCAAAAACGCTGTATTACGAATGCCAGGCCAATAGTTGGCGCTGTCACCTTGTTAGTAAACAGTACCTGTACGGAAGTGACGATTATATGATGTATATGATGCGTCTCCGCTGTTGGTTGTAATATTGGTGAAGTAAATCCACACTTTGCTGAAGAAGCGTTAGCTGTTGAGCAGCAACAACAGTACCATATACTCCGCCATTGTTACGTATGTTTGTTCGCGCTTGCCTTTAAAATCGACACGTACTGCGCATGTCTACATACCTAACACGTACTACGCACGCGCATGACGTCACCGTTTTCAAAGATTCCCGTATTGGGTGTTTACACGGAAACGATAACGGTGCCTTTTTCAAAAACTTGTACTTTTCAGTCCCCAAAATGCCATTGTCATGTAAACGAACAGTCAAAACGCATAAAAAGTTTCCAGTTTTTGGCTGAAAACATTGTCGTGTAAACGGCCCCTGAAACAGCACAGACAATTGGAGTGTTACAAACAGAGAAACTAAAAAAAAAACGAATGTAGGAATTGACCCTTCGCAAAGACATTACTGTTGCTAGGTCCGACAAGCCATGGCACTCTCACGCCACAGATCATGTTCTCAAAATACAAAATGAAAAATACATTGCGGACCAATGAGAAAATTGATAACGCGCCGACAGACAAGACAGCAGGCTACTTTAGGTATGAAATAAAGTCTCAGCTTTCAAATTTTGTAAGAAATTTTTAAAGAAATTCAAACAAGAAATACCGTTTTGTGGCTTTTTAATGTGTTGTGACAGATTGCTGTAGCGCCTCAGTTCAAGCGGCACATGAACCGATTATCTCGTCCTCTTTACTAATTATAACATGAAATAAACATGAATGAACATCAGAAGGTATCTTTTTTTAACTGCGGAAATACATTAATATACACCATTTTCAAGTGCAAGTCCACCGCGCCTGGTTTGTTTGTTGGGCAAAAATGGCAGATTTGGCGTTATGATTGGTCAGATTGCCTGTCAGTCGAACTCCATGCGAAGGGTCAATTACTCTTTTCTTTCAAAAATTGTAAATTTCACAAATAATTACAAAGAAACGTGAGATTTTGAAGCAGAAAGACTAAAATAGTATTTTCTTGTAAAAACCTTCTCAAATAATCTTTGTTTTTAAAAATCTTCGAAACTGTACAAGGAATAAAAATAGATATTTTGGTCACACTTTATTTTAAGGTCCAATTCTTGCTATTAACAAACAATTAACTATGACTTTTGCCTCAATAAACTCCTAATTTGCTGCTTATTAATAGCTAGTAAGGTAGTTGTTAAGTTTAGGTACTGGGTTAGGATTAGGGATGTAGAATATGGTCATGCTGAATATGTGCTTTATAAGTGTTAATAAACAGACAATATGGTAATAATATACATGCTAATAAGCAACTAGTTTATAGTGAGGATTGGTCCCTATACTAAAGTGTTACCTATATATTTTTTTTACAGTGTACAAGAACAGCATAGTTTCCATTTAGGACCTTGCTTAAATGGTAGCACTTTAACATTTTCAAAAAGGAGCCGAGGTGATGTGTTTAAAGTGGTCTTGATTGTTCAGTGGAGATCACATTGAAGCATTTCATCTAACTCCAATGGTTTAATTGGAAAAAGGCACATACAACAAATATTTATGCCTTTAATTGTCCTGTGATTGCTGTGCTTTGCAGTTTTAGCCAGTGCTGTGAGTTATTTAGTTCCTACATTATAGGTCCAGCGTCTCCAGGTATTTAAAGAGAGCTGGGCCATGTTTAATTGAGAAGAGAGAATCAATGACTAGCGTAATATGTCATCAGAGTGGTCTCACACCGTTAGCTGTTAGTTGAAACTATAAGGTCCAGGCAGGAGGTTTAAGCCAGATTGTGTAAGCAGTGTTGCCCTTAAAATAATATTTAAGTTCAAACAAAATATGTGAAAAAGTTCTTAGTCTATCTCCATCTAGGTACTTTCACACCTGGCCCATTGTTTCGGAACCTGGTGCGTTTCCCCCCTTAGCTCGGTTCGTTTGGGCATATGTGAACACGGCAATCGTGCCCGGATCCGTGACAAAACAATCGGTCCGAGATCGCCTGAACGAGGTGATCTCGGCTCGATTGAAATCGAACTCTGGAGCGGTTCGGTTGTAGTGAGAAAGCAATCCGATCTAACGGACCAAAGAACCAGGCTATATCACAATGTATAATGGGTAATTACGTAAGTTCCGTGAAAAGCATTAGCTTTGTTGTTTTGCTAATACTTCAAAATGAACCTGTGAATGTCTGTGGGTGAGCACGTATTCGCCATTCAAAATAAAAAAGCGCACTTTTTCATTTTATAATGCCGTCGTATTGCTCTTCTTCCTAGTAGGTGCATTTAAAAAATGTTTTCCCGATGAATCCTGGACTCCTGCTCAAAGTGATAAATTAATATAAGGACGGCTACAAAAAAAAAGAAAAGCTGTTGTCGTTCCATCCTGATGGATGACAGCCGTGACAGTTAAGTGGAATCCCGGAAAATAAACCGTGAAACTTTGACCAATGAGACAACAGTTTACTCGCGCGTGACTTGTATTAACAAATCCGTTAAGAAACTTTGCCGTGTGAAAGCGAACCGCAGCAAGAATAAAAAGCAACATTGTAATAATTTTAATCCCTGTTTCGGAACAAAGCAATCGATCTACAGGTGTGAAAGCACCCTTAAGATAAACCCTCTGTCAGATGATTACTTAGATCCAGCAAGTGGGAATTGCAAGGCAGAAAAGGACTGAAATGTTTTTTATTACCTTTAACTGGGACTCTCCTTTCCAACAGAAATGCTATGTAGAAACCATATGTATTTTATTGTTATCATATGGTTATGAATATAAATTAATCCCCATGAAACAAGTTATGTTATTGTCAAAAAAATAACCCACTATTTTTTTTTTTATCTCCAGACTGTGATACTTTTTGAGAAGTATATCATGAGTATACATTTAGAGTCAAACATACTGTATAAACCTGGAGGTGAATAAAATGCAGGAGATATGAAATTAATGGAAAAAATGCTTGGTGAAGCTTATCCTAATTGAGGATCAGACTATTAGCGGCTGTGTTTTCATTATGTAAACGATGTTACCACATCATGCCCATATCTTGCCATCAGGGTTTTCCTGATCTTCCCCCAGTGATCATAAACATGTCTTGGTGCAATGCTTATGTTTGTAACATGCTAATTGCATGTTTTTGCTCTTGCTTACTCATTCTCACCTAAATCCCTTTTTTCTCCTTGCAGATTCAAAAGAACCAGGGTTCCTTAATGGTAAGTGTTTTTCATGTATTTTCAGAGATGTAGGCGGCTCCTCTCACAACCCCTTGCAGTTTTCTCCTCACCTCGCATGGTTGCCTCCCTCTGAAGTTAATACCAGACAATAATATGCTCTGTCTTAACAGCCTGTATTCAGATTAGGTGCCATTAGAAATAAGAAAACATTACAGATCAAATGGCTTTTCCCGAGTCAGAGTGCATTTGATTAAGCCGTATTGCTACCTGTTTTATTGCATTAATGATTTTATTTCCTTTGCACTGTAAGGACGTTGTATGGGGTCTAATCTCTTTTTCTTGTACCCCCCTCTGTCACAGCCTCTTCAGTTATTGCAGTGCATTGTTGATGAGGTGAGTCTGTGTCTCATGTATGAAACCGTCCCTAATGGGGTGGAAAGCTGATATTTTGTTTCCTAATGAAGCGAGGCGCATTATCAGCTCTGCTCAGGGTTTGAGCTCTGAAGAGCTGGAGCTGTCGAGAGCTCGGCCGTGCTGATGTCAAGGCCTTGAACGGAACAATTGGCTTAACTCTGGATTTGGAAATTTGAAAATACATTGAAGAAGGTTGGGCAGCAAATTGTAGTTGTTTCAGACTAGCAGTAAAACAATCGCAGTTTAAGAAATAAATAACATTTCATACAAACAAATTTAAAGCTCAAAGTTTTTAAATAGCTTCATATGTTTTTTTATTCTCTGCATTTCTTTCTCATTCTGTCTCTCTCTTGCGCACACACAGTTTGCTGGTTTAATGTAGCATGACAGGGCTCTGGACAACTGAGGGTTGTGGACCACAGAGTTGTTGCATTAACCTTGACATCCGTTAGGCGCTAAAATACACCCAGCTAAACCCTGACATATTTTCTCACCCTTATCTCTCTGAGGAGTTGGGTCAGGGTCAGTTAAACACAGATATTCCTTGAAATAGATACAACTCTTGTGTTATATATCACTTATCTGATATACACACCTTTCTGGTATAAATCTGGTGTGTATATAGAGTTTTATGCAGTATTTCACCCAGTCAGCCTTGTGATTCTTCAGATTTGTACTCTTAACTGGTACAAGCAGTTGTTTGCAGTGTGTGTGTAGGTATGTATGTACATATATGCCCACCAAGGCTGCTTTTTTTGTTGTTGATAAAATACAGTAAAAACAGTAATATTATGAATTAGTATTATTACAGTGTAAAATTACTGTTTTCTATGTTGATATATTTTAAAATGTAATTTATTCCTATGATGGCAAAGCTGATTTTTCACCATCACTCCAGTCTTCACTGTGACGTGATTCTTCAGAAGTCATTTCATCTGCTGCTCAAGCCAAACTTTTCTTTTTCTTATTATTATCAACGTTGAAAATTATTTTAAGAACAGTTATAAGTATTGCAAATGATTCTTGAGCAGCAAATCAGCATATTAGAGTCATTTCTGAAGGATCATGTACAGTAGATTGGAATAATGGCTGCTGAAACTTCAGTTTTACCATCTTAAGAATCTCACAATCTTTCCCATTTTGTTGTGTTATGTACTGTATAGTTATTTTAAATTCACTGTTGTCTGCTCACTAAGCAGCTGTACACATTCTTCCCTGGGCCACAGGGCCATCCATATTGTTGTTGTTTTTTCTAGTTAAAAAGTAAGATGACAATATTGGATCTGAATGGCTGTACCTTCGCAAACCTCAGCAGATTTGTTCCTTAAATTAGCAAATCTGAAGAGTTATGAGAGGTCATCTTTTACCACACTCGACACTCAAACAATCGCCAAATTTACATCAGTCTCCTCAGCATTCAGTTAAAGCCCGTAGGCCATGGTAACTCCGACATTTAAATGCGCTTTCCACTGCTATGTGAGTAATTAATAAGTAATTGTGTTAATTGTGTGTGTGGGGGGAGCCTCTCCCTTGTCTTCTCTTCTCTTCTCTTCTCTGCTTGAGCTACTCACTGACACATGCTAATAACAGAACGCCACAGAGAGATGAAGGAGAGGGAAGCATAAACACACATTAAACATACCCAACGTGTCCTTTCTGCTATAGATTGCAGCACGTAATTAATAATTAAACGGCCGCTCGTGTAATGAGTTGACCTGCTTGAACTGTTCATTACTCATCCGGCAGAGGCATCACTCAAACTATTTTCTGCCGTGCCCTTCGCTCCGTCTCCCTCAGGCCAAAGAGTGCGCTGCCACGCCACTGCCGACTGCATAATGACCAAGGCCTTATTACTCACTGCCACTGATTTACAACCTTCGGAGAGAGACGGTGAGAGAGAGCTTGAGACGGGAGTTGTCGGTACTCCCCAGGACCTACTTTAAAGAGTAATCTAGTGCACAGACCGAGAAAGAGGCAGAGTCAATGTGATGGACTGAAAGAGCAGGAGAAAAGAGAACATTTAGAAACTATACCTGAGAGAATATGAGAAACAGGCTGAATAAAGAGGATATCTGCTCAAGAAGAACATCAAGACCAGTCAATTAGAAAAATGGGAAAGAATATTCTGTGATGTGAATGTACGATCTGAGACCCATTAAATGCGAGTTTGTCATCAGTAATGTTGAAAAGTCACTAGAAGGAAGAAAAAAGTGTCATGAATCATATGGGAGAAATTCTGGAAGGTCACAGGTAGTTGATGTAATAATCTGACCACTTTGACTTCAAGAGGATGCTGGTAATGATAGTCTGGCTTGTTTTGTCTAGATTGATAGTACTTTTGATTTTTTAAAACTCAAGAACCCAACATTCTTTCCCATTCCATTATGCTCTATTTTGATTTATTTGTCTGCTCACTCGACAGAAGCTCTACATGTTCACCTCTGGGCCACCAGGACATCCTTAGTGTTTTTTTCTAGTAAAACCAAACTTAGATAGTCAAGAAAAGTAAAACCTCTGATCTAAGTGACTGTACCTGTCAGATGATTCATTGCCTAAATTAGCAAATCTAAGAGTCCGTTCACAAAGAATGCATTTTTTTCCATTCTACTGCACTACTTCCAATGTTTTTCTTTGTAAACGTGCAAGACGGACATGTTTGACTTGCATTCACATCTCGCGTCTATTGCAGCATCTTGTGCCTGACACAGCTTTCAAAAAATTCTACTTAGTGTTGGGCGATATGCTCCATAGTCATATCGTCCTGTCATGAACCTGTGAGATCACTGATACATGATATTATCATGCTAATTTATGTATTAATTGTTTAATAGCGGGAAAGTGAACCAACTCCAGAGTATGGCTAAAAGCAGCCTAATGTTAGTGTCTATCTATTAACTACACATTTTATCTTTTTATTCAAGTAGCATATGGATGTCATGTCATAAAATATTTTGATATGACAGAATTTATGTTTAACATCATCACAATTAAATAAAAACATTTTAAACTACTAATTATAATGCTTATATTTCCTCAGTTATTCAAACAGCAGCTACAGAAAACGAGCAAAGAACATTTATATTATCAAAGAACATCATCACTGACTTCAGTCTAGCGCGAATTAATGCACTTTAAAAACACTCTTATTATAATCAGTGAAGCTATCTACACAATGAATCAAACTCTTATACTTACATTACACATACATCCGCACTTCGTTGTGTATGATGAGAGAATTCGCAAGAGAACTGAATTCAGTCTCAACAACAAAACTCATCTGAACGCCTCTGATTGGCCATTGCATTCATAAGCTCAACAGAATCAAGTGTGATTGGTTTTAACGTGCAACACTGTAAAAACGTGTACAAAGAAATGTGATGGTACAAATAAGCACTAATATTAGTTACATAATAATACTATAATAATAATAATAATAATTATCGTCAAAGGCATCAGCCACAGGCGATATCTCTGGCTATCGTCGCTACAAGATACTCGTCTATCGGCACAACCGTAGTTAAACTTTTATAAAACTCGTCTCAAGACTTTGCATTTTTTTCCCATTCCACTACCTGCGTCTCACATTTTTAAAAGTAAAAACGCGTTCTGTGTGAATGGCCCCTAAGGAGGTTCGAGAGTTTACTCTACACTCAAACAATCCCCAAATTTGCATCAGTCTCCTTAGCACTTTGTTTAAACCTGTAGGCCATGGTGAGATTACCATCGGTAATGACGAACATGAGCTTACCATTGGAAATTATGAAAAGCCACTAAAAAACAAAGAAGTGTCATGAAGTATATGGGAGAAATTCAGGAAGGTCACAGGTCGTTTTAATAATCTGACTTCGAGAGGATGTCGGTAATGACAGTCTAGCTTGTTTGAAGGGCATTGTGTGTGAATGTGTATGGCTGGTTTCCATGGTGACCCCGGTATAAATTATCAGCCTCGCAGGGTGAATAAACGGCTAAATGAGGTGAAGCACGAAAGTTGTTTTTTTTGGTCCTCTTGTTTTCTTTCACCTCTTTTATTTCTCTCCAAATCCCTCGATCAGGTTCAGCTCTACTTGGTGTCTAATAGTTGTTGGTAGCACACTCTTTTTTCAGAACTGCGCACTTTTCCATCTGCACGGCGGCCCGTCTTTAATTGTCCCTCTCCAGTCGTGTATTGAAACAGCCCTGATGCTTCTAATAAGACTCGGCTTAAATTCACCTCTGTAATTACTGATCTAATTTTGCCTGATAATTGCAGCTGGGCAATTACATGTATATTTACTGCTGGTATTGTGGAGGAAGACGGGCCATGGTCTGGCTCTGTTTGTAGTGTTGGATAATGGCAGCAAGCTGCATAATATAACAGTGCTTTCATCATCATCCTCATCATGCAGCCGCCACATCAAAGACCCCCAAATGAAGGTGTTTGTGCATCCTCAAGTGTACATGCATCTGTTTGTGTACGTGTGTGAGGCTGTGTGCATCTCGCTGTATTTACATGTGGGTTATGAGTGTTGTTCTGAATTTGTTTTTTTTTGGTCCAGACGTGGGACATGTATGTGTACTGTGGCCTCCAGGCTGTGAGTCTTGGCTGTGTAATGATGTATAGCTGCACTAGTGCACCTCTGGCTATGTTCATTGGAATAGGTGTGTTTCAAACTCTCTAGATCGCAGAAAATCAGGGCTTCATACACAAAAAAAGAACTAGTGAGACAATGGCTTATAAAAAGAAAAATTTAGGAGACAAATGCCTTTTTAGCTGACAAATGTGACCCTGGAGCACAAAACCAGTCTTAAGTCACTTGGGTATATTTTTAGCAATAGCCAAAAAAAACATTGTATGGGTCAAAATTATCGATTTTTCTTTTATGCCAAAAATCATTAGGATATTAAGTAAAGATCATGTTCCATGAAGATATTTTGTAAATTTCCTACCATAAATATATCAAAACTTAATTTTTGATTAGTAATAAGCATTGCTAAGAACTTCATTTGGACAACTTTAAAGGCGATTTTCTCAATATTTAGATTTTTTTTGCACCCTCAGATTCCAGATTTTCAAATAGTTGTATCTCAGCCAAATATTGTCCTATCCTAACAAACCATACATCAATGGAAAGCTTATTTATTCAGCTTCCAGATGATGTATAAATCTCAATTTCAAAAAATTGACCCTTATGACTGGTTTTGTGGTCCTTGGTCACAAATTACAGAATTTCTCAGACACTGAAGGGATGTTTTTAGTGCATTATAGACCACACAGTGATTATATTATAAACAGTTAATTAATATATGTTTTTCTAGTTGAATTTAGTATAAATAAGTTCCAGTTTTGTCTTGATTGTGTTTGTGCTTGTGCCATTTAAGTATCATTCTGTCTTGAAGGAATATTTCTGTCTGTTTGGGGAAAATAAATGTTGATTGTAGTTTAAACATGTGGGCTTGAAAATGTTCCATTACAGTTGATTCAACTTGACAATTGAACCGCATATGTTAAAAAATAACCTATGATATATATTTGTTAATTATTTGATTTAAACAATTTTTTTTTTTTTTAGAATACCAAATGTTGAAATGACGTTTATATTTAATTACATGTTGTTGTACATGAATAAGCTAGAAATGTAAGTCTCATGAACCTAAAATATACATCACACTAACAATTTTTCTTTTTGAAAAATGTAACTGATAAATGACTTGCGTTCAGTGAGGTAGTCAGTTATGAACTCCCGAATCAGGAAGGAGTGAATGTGATTCAAACCACTAACTCTTGAGTGAGTTTGAGACAGTTTTGTGAATGAGACTTAAAAATAATGTTTTTCTTCCAATGAGTTATTCAGGCAGGCATTACTTCTAAAGTCTCCAATAACAACTCGATTTTTGTTTTTTTGTTGCATGCGCAACCTTTTTAGTCCCCTCATAACCTCGGATCAGATCATTACTTTCTGTCATCCTGCTATCCATGTGTATGTGTGTGTTTTCAAACTGCAACAAGATTGCTTGTATTGTGCAAAAAATGTTTAATTTAATTCCTACTGGCTGTTAAAGCAGTTTCTTCTTCTCTTTGTCCCTCACAAACAGACATTTCCTAAAAGAAAATCTATTCACTTTCCCTTCCAATACATCAGTCCTTCCTAAACACCTTGAATCTCAATTCTGTCTTTAACATCAAGGCTTTTGTGTCTGTGTAACATGTTGATATCATCGATTCTTTCCCCCGAGGTCATGTTAATACAAATTATGGTTATGGTTGTAATGCAAATAATCTTTTCTCTGAAACAGGCCACATTTTTTTTCTTTCTTCTCTAGTCTTAGATAAAACAGGGGCTCCAATTTCCAGAAAGTTACATTACACCGAAGATGTCTCAGTTTGATCTCGGAGGTGTCTGAATACATGCAAGAAAGCAACAATTACACCGTTAGAAATAGATCTGGAATTTGACTTTATTTCACTTGTTCCATTTGCTTTCAATGTGTCTGTTCTTTAGAAGTATCTGATTTAATTTCCTTACCCTGTTAACATTATTTGGAGGTTGAGGTCGTAACTAAATGTTCTTGTCAACTGTATGCCCTTCTGCCTTATGAGCACATGAATGGCTGTCTTGCTCTGAGAGTGTACGCTTTTTGTCTGTGAGTGTTTGTCCCATGTTCTGTGCAATCGTCCACTGTCCAACAAAAGAGGGGTTCAGGTGCTTCGAAAATTTAATATACACGGCTGCTTTTGAATGTCCGCACATGTAATACCTCATTATGGACTGTAACCCTTCTGCAAACTAGTCAAGGCCACACAAAAACTACAAGTTACACATAATCGATTTTTTTTAAATTCTGTTGTGGATATTTTTGTAAATAATAATTTTGATAATGTGTTTATTATATGTTTATTTTTTAGGATCCTCCGGTACTTCCAATTGGTCAGTTCAGTGAGAAATTTGTCCACTTCATTACACAATGGTGAGTGTTTCCAGTACCAACTGAACACCTGTTTCTTCTCTTCTATCTCTCATAAATAAATAAATCCTTATAATATTGTAATGAATTTGCATTGATAACCCACAACACAAACTATAAAAACATTTTATAAAAAAAAAAAATGAATGCATTTAGAACATGAAAAATACTGGAGCTAATCAAAGCTGCCAAATGTCTGACTGTGAAAATGATGTAATAAAGTGATAGCTGAAAGTTACTTTATGCATTTATGCCAAGAAATTATAAGGATTTATTGTTCAAACCCCCACTTTGAAACCTTTCTATGTCTAAATATGTTTGTGTGTGTATATGTATATACTGGACTTTCTACTCATCAAAGAATCTTACAAATAATATATGTATCACAGTTTTAACGCAAATAATAAGCAGCACAACTGGCTTCAGCATTGATAATAAGAAATGTTTCTTGAGCACCAAGTCAGCATATAAGAATGATTTCCAAAGAATCATGTGACACTGAAGACTAGAGTAACGGTTGTTGAAAATTCAGCTTGGCATCATTAAAATATATTAAAATAGAAGAGTTATTTAAGTTTCACAATATTACTGTTTCACTGTATTTTTGATCTAATAATTGCAGCCTTGACTTTTTCAAAAACATTTTAAAAATCTCTAACAAGTCGTGTGTAAAGCATGTAACATGTAGTGGCCTAACACACAATAGCCTTTCCTGGGTCTACACACCAGACAGTACAGTAGTTAGACTAGCTATACACAACAGTAAATATTTACCCAACATCTGTCCCTGGTTTGCTGACCTTGCTTTCTCAAACACAACCACACTCAAAATTGCCTTCCACAGGTTATGCCCCAAGAAACCAGAATTCCCCACCAACCTCTTTTGCCTGAGGGCATGGTGGGTGAAGCCAGATGTTTTGGGATTTGTTTAGCAGCTGATGTTTACCTGCAACACACTTTATTTACACAAACAGGTCACCTGGCTCACTAGTGCCACCCCTGCCTGGCACTGCTCCTCTAACATCCTCTTCTATTATTAGCCTGCTCTGAGTGTGTGTGTCATTCATCATGGTCCAAATGGGCCCCTCTGTAGGCCGCTCTGTCCCTATAATCCCTCCCATTTCTTATCTGGGTCAGCTTGACTAATTTACTTGCACTTAGGTGTGATCTGTGCCAAGGAGAATTGATAATTACTTACCTCTCCCTTTATCACTTTGAGATGCAGTTATATTAACCTCAACGGTGCAATGATAAAGATGGTGTAGAAGATATACTGGATGCATAATCTGCATTTATTAAGAAATATGGGATTTATGATTGCTCATAATACTAAGAAAACATACTGTAAACTTCCTCTTTAGTGTATTGACACTAAACTACAAATCGGCTTGTTCTCTTATTCTAGGATTGCTGATATCAGAAACCTAAATGCAGGAACATGTGATGTGATTTACATGTTCATTATGCTTATTCAGTGAGCAGACATGTGACCTGCATAGTCACAGTGAAGTAATGTAGAGATAGTCCCAAAAAACGAATTATATGAGCAAAATGAGGGACCATTTGTAGGGTTTACATGCTCTTGAAAGTATTTCCGGACACGGATTCAAGAACTAGAAAGTCCTTGAAAATAATTGAATGCTCTTGTCAGCTGGAAAACCCACAAACTTAGATGACATCTGACAATCTGCAGTCTGTGGCCCAGGTACTGAAGTGAGTGTTGTAATACAGACCAGTGTTATTTTAGCATCATTAATATACAGGTGCATCTCAATAAATTAGAATGTCGTGGAAAAGTTCATTTATTTCAGTAATTCAACTCAAATTGTGAAACTCGTGTATTAAATAAATTCAGTGCACACAGACTGAAGTAGTTTAAGTCTTTGGTTCTTTTAATTGTGATGATTTTGGCTCACATTTAACAAAAACCCACCAATTCACTATCTCAACAAATTAGAATATGGTGACATGCCAATCAGCTAATCAACTCAAAACACCTGCAAAGGTTTCCTGAGCCTTCAAAATGGTCTCTCTGTTTGGTTCACTAGGCTACACAATCATGGGGAAGACTGCTGATCTGACAGTTGTCCAGAAGACAATCATTGACACCCTTCACAAGGAGGGTAAGCCACAAACATTCATTGCCAAAGAAGCTGGCTGTTCACAGAGTGCTGTATCCAAGCATGTTAACAGAAAGTCCATGACATTCTAATTTATTGAGATGCACCTGTACTATTATAGCTTTTGGTAAGATTTTGAATTAGATTTTATTTTTGTATTTTGTTTCACTTAGTTATTTTGTTGTCATTTTTAGTATTTATTCTTTTATTCCTATTTATTAGTTTGAGTTATTTTAGTACTTCAACTGAAGGTTGGAATACACTACATGACATTTGCCGACTTCTACGTCTTGTATGATGGTCACAGACTCCATTATTCTAGCTTCAGACTTTGAGTCCATCCGGTCTGAAGAAAATAAAACATGTTTGATATTGTGAGCTGATTTTAGAACACCTCGATTTCAATTGTCACATCTTTTAGCAACAAGGCATGATTTTGAGTTTGTTGTGTTCTTAATAACTTGAAAGTCTGGTAGTGTGTGATCCTGAGTCATTTAGTGTTTGATGTCCAGTTTTATTTCTAACTATTTAAAAAGTCAGCAAGTTTTTGATGCCTGGTGTTAAAAACTGTTACAGACTAATGTATATGTATATTCACCTAATGAAGAGTTTGCGATTCATGATAAATGAACTCAGAAAAGCCAGTGTTCTTCACCAACGTATCAATATATTACACAGGCGACGTGAGATACACACTGACAGAAGACATGACTTCTTATTTGATAGAAACAGCTGTATGAGGTCAGACAGGCGGCACAAAAGTCAGTGAGTCATGATTTCAAATTCCGATTCCGATTCATTCTTGTGTAGGCTATTGCACAACACCCCCAGAAAATCTTGACAAATTGTAAGCATTAAGATTGCTATACTGAGCTTGCATGTTCACATATTAAATATTACACTTGATGTGTTATAAGGGCCTTCAGGTACACCATGTATACTGGATGGCAGGTACTTGAAAAGGTCCTTGCATCTGGTGTTCATTAAAGACTGGGAACCCTGAATTTGTCAAATCTTGTGCTGTTTCTGGCTGACTGTGTGCAGCACCTGCTGCTATAAAGTCCTTTGATATGCTTTCAAACAGAGTGACTAAAGTTTATTTTTCACAAGGTCCCTGATCACTTCAGTCTGACCTTAACAGTTTCAGTGGCACATTTCAACATGGATTGTTTTGTGAACTTGTCTTAAGAGGTTGGTATTGAAGGAGATGTGCAGTGCAAAATATATTGAACACTTATTGTACATGCATAGACACCGTCTATATAAAAAGCCTTAAAGGGTTAGTTCACCCAAAAATGAAAATTCTGTCATTAATTACTCACCCCCGTTGTGTTCCAAACCCGTAATACCTTCGTTCATCTTCGGAACACAATTTAAGATATTTTTGATGAAATCTGAGAGCTCAATTTAAGATATTTTTGATGAAATCTTTCACTTTCACTTGTGTTCCGAAGATGAGCGAAGGTCTTACGGGTTTCGAACAACACACGGGTGAGTAATTAATGACAGAATTTTCATTTTTGGGTGAACTAACCCTTTAAAAGCACACAGCAAAAATTAGCCCATTTAATTCTGATCCATTTAAAAGGTCAGAATGAAGTTGAATAAAAAGTCAGGAAATCGAAATAGTTTTGTGCACAAAAACCCTGTCTAATGTTACGAGTATTGAAGGGGGGGAAATAAAATGAGTATAAAAAGTATATTTTATATCAGACCTTTAAAAGCCTATATAAAGATTAAATCCTTGCTGTCTAGTGTTATTATGAGAGTCATACTTTCAATACATTGACAGATAAATTGGCCAATATTTGATGAAAAACACTATTACTGTAAAAAAAAAAAACTTGCCCCTTTTAAACTTGAACTCTATTAATTTACTAACTGCTTGTTTTCTTTAAAAAAAAAAAACTAACACTAGCTTCTCTATTCTTTTTTTATTCTATCTATTTGTTTTCTTTTTATTTATTATACAATTAACAAAAGCAAAAAAGTCAAGGTTTGGCCTCCTCAATCATACCTTAAGGAGTTCTGACGCTTCTTTTGCGTTCATCCTTTTGAATTAACAGAGGATAATTAATTACTATACGTGGAATCACACACAATGACCTCTTCTGCTTTTGTTCCCATAGTATGAGGAAGCAACCCAAAGAAAGACCAGCTCCAAATAATCTTATGGTGAGTCTCTTTTCCACTCTTTCACATTTTCCCCCTTAAGTCCAAATCAGCCTTCAAGAGGATTAGAACATGAAATGCCAATTATTCTATGGATGGAGTAAGTGAATGGGTATATTCAGTGGTAGGAAGGCTTTTGTCGGGACTCTGTGTAAGGGTTTGGGTAAAACCTTGACCTTTTAGTTTCGTCTGGATTTTGTTTGAAAACTTAATCTGTCCTGTGTTACATACTCCACTAATCTGCACCATGCAAGTAACTTTTATGACCATCAGGCTATTGGTTTAAATTTTTTTAAGTGTTGTGTAACCTTTGAGTCCTCTGCTGTGGATTCAGCCGAGGAAGGACAAACAAGCAGCAGGATGCTATGTGTGTTTGTGAAGGGCACATGACTATTAGTTGCTATCGGATAAAAAGGTGCTTGGGCATTGTGAGGCGTTAAACGCCTCTAAACGTTTACATTTGAACATCTTTAAAAGATGCGTATACATTTGAATGTTTTTGGTAATCTAAGCACTTCTTGAGGCTTCTCCCATTAGGAGATATAAAAGGGGAAAAAAATTTAACTAATAACCACAAAACATTTATAATATATAATAGATATCTTGTGTTTAAAGAAATGGACGAATATCAAAGTCCTCATTTAATCCTCTAGGGGACAACGTGTCTAGTGTATAAATCCAGAAGGCCTCATGCTGTAAAAGCAATTTGTTGATATCACTTAACTACCTCAATGCCTATGTACTATGTATTAACCCCTAGAGGATTAAATGAGGACTTTGATATTCGTCCATTTCTTTAAACACAAGATATCTATTTACAGTGGTGTGAAAAAGTGTTGGCCCCCTTCCTGATTTCTCTTTTACTAATATTTAAATTTGTTTGATGATCTGAAACATTAAAGTGTGACAAACATGCAAAATAAATCAGGAAGGGGGCCAACACTTTTTCACACCACTGTATATATAATGAATGTTTTGTGGTTATTAGTTGAATTTATGTACGTAGGCAGGTATCAATTTATGTTATTGAACAATACATTGAGAATTGTATTCTTGTATTTTGCATAGCTTCATATGTTTTGTTTTGTTGTTTGTTTAAATTTTTTTTCTTTGTTTTTCTCCTTGGTTGATATGTCATTGTTTTGGTATTATTATTATTATCATGATAATATTGTACGGTCATGTGACCTTTGATCACCTGGAGGTAGGCCTGTAAAGATTGGTACATCAGTGTTGTTCATTTGTCTGATGAAGAGCCTGCATGCTCGAAACGTCACACACACTATGCGACAGTTCTTTTAAAATAAATTTGATACTTTTGGAGCTTTGGTGTTGCCGACTTTACATTTAAAAATGTTTCCACTTGTTTCTTAGTCGAGCACCCAGGTATAAAAGGGACAATACAATGTCATCAGTTTCATGAAGGGAATTTTCACAGATGTAAACTTTTTTGAGATCGTCAGCCAGAGTTTAATTAAAAAAAAGAGTTTGAAACAAGCTTTTAATGTTAAAAATGTCTGATCAGCGGGATCAGATTAATTTCAGATGCATTTCATAGCTCTCTGAATTTAGAAAGAATTCACATGCTTAAAGGGTTAGTTCACCCAAAAATGAAAATTCTGTCATTAATTACTCACCCTCATGTCGTTTCAAACCCATAAGACCTTCGTTCATCTTCGGAACACAAATTAAGATATTTTTGATGGAATCTGAGAGCTGTCTGACCCTGCATAGACAGCAACGCAACTGAAATGTTCCCAAGTCCAGAGACGTAGCAAGGAGATCGGTAAAATAATCCATGTGACATCAGTGGTTCAACCGCAATTATACGAAGCTACCAGAATACTTTTTGTGCGCAAAAGAAAATAAAAATGACTTTATTCAACAATTCGTCTCCTCCGCATCACCCTGTAGTGCCATTTTGGAGAGTATATATATATTTATGTAAACATAATTAAAACATAATTGTAATTTTTTACAACCGCTAGCTCTAATGCTTTCTAACTCAAAAACTAAGTTAAAAAAAACACTTGAGGCTGTCTACACTGGACACAACAAAGCGACCATTGCAGATCATTTGAACTTTGAGTCAGTATGTCATAAATAGAACAAAGCATCGGTTTACTGTCAGGGATTTGTCATGTTGTGTCACGCCACATCCACTGTAGACAGCATCACTGATTATAATGGGTTCTACTGTATTGTGTCGCGTCCGGTGTAGATGTGGTGTTAATTCTATTTCTGTGCCAGTTGGAACAACTCAAATTCCTCCAGTGGCTGGGCTGAGTAGGTTGCGTGTCGGCTTACACTGTCACAGAAGTTAGCCTTTAAAAGCTGTCAGCACAGCAGCTGGATTTTCTCAGACCACGGACAGCACAGTCCACAGAGATCTGACTGCTAATGCAGAGAGCATGCGTGTGATACCTGTGCTTCAGTGTTTGCTCACTCACTATCGAGTTAAACTCTATCAGGAGGGTGATAGACAGACAGTCTCCACTTTCAATGATGCTTAGCATTTAACTCATCGCTCTGAGAACAAATGAAAATTTTTCTTTATCCTCTAATATCAGATGTCTGGCTATTTGCACTATTATTAAAACACATACTTTGTCTTTTTTGACTGATGTAATATGCTGCAAATTTTTGAGTCAGATGTTTTTTTTTCAGTGCTTATTTATCTAGCAGGGATGCATTAAACAGATTAAGTGACATTTATAGTTTTACAAAAGATTTCTATTAAAAATAAATGCTGTTATTTTGACAAAAAGTCCAACATTTTAACATGGATAATAATAATGATGTTTCTTGAGCACCAAATCAGCATATTAATATGATTTCTGAAGCTCATGTGACACTGAAGACTGGAGTAATGACTGCTGGTAATTCAGCTTTGGTATCACAGGAATAAATTACATTTTAAAAATATATTTAAATAGAAAACATTTCTTTTAAATTGGAAGAATATTTCATATATTTAACTCTGTTTACTCTATTATTGATTCAGGGTTTGTACGGGTGCTTGAATTTTAACGTAGTATTTTCAAGGTTTGAAAAGTGCTTGGATTTTTAAAAAAGTGCTTGAAATTGCAATTGCATTGGTTTTATAATAATTTGCTTTATTACTGAATAATGTTAGTTCACTTTTTAGACAAAATGCCTTTTGCATAAAATGAAAACAGCTCCCCTCGACTCTGCACATGTGTTCAAAATGCTGTATTCATGCAGTTCCAAAAGCACCACTTAGTCGCAGACAGAACCTCACATTTTAGCCTTTAAACAATTTTTTAGATATTGGTTGAGTCAAAAGTGTAAAGAATTATTTTAATTTAAAGCAAACACACATCTTACTGTCTAGACAGATTTTTGAAGGCACATTAGCTTATTGTTCTGAACAAAAACAGCAGACGGGCTTATTGAAAATGCAAATTCATCCTCTGCCACCAGAGCCGCTGAGAAACAAAATAATTCTTTATACTTTTGACTCATCCCTTTTCTTTATTTCTTAAAAATATTTTAAAGGCTGAAATGTGAGGTTTGTCACTTTATAAATCTCTTTCTATTTGTGAAAACCTGTATTTGAACTGCAAATCATGGTTTTTTGCAGGTTTTTGCATTTTATGGTTTAATATGTTACAATAGACATTGCCTTACCCCACTCATACGGTATTTCTTTTATTTGTGCAGGTCTTAAAAAGCCTTACATTTTATTTTAAAAATCCTGCATATACCCTGTAAATTCATTCTTTCTTTCTTTTTATTTTATAATTTATATAGGCATTTTATATTATGGAATGCTAGATGCAATCCAGGCTGGTGATTTTTAATAGCACAATAACATCTGATTTAAAGTTAAAAAAAAAACTCAAGTGTGTGTGTAAACATGTAATTTACCACAGTTTAAAATGCTGGAAAAGCTTGAAAACACACCTTGAAAGTGCTTGAAAAGTGCTTGAATTTGAAAAAGGTGTAAGAACCCTGTTGATTAATCAAATGCAGCATTGGAGGTGTAAGAGACATAATATTCAAAAAAAAAATTTTACAAAATCTTACAGATCCCAAACTTTTGAATCATTCTGTTTAGCTAAAACTATTTAAAAATTATTTTTAGTAATTAAAGTGCCCCTATTATGGGTAATGAAAGGTTCATATTTTGACATGCATGCAAGGTCAAAAAACACTTTCATTGTCTTATAATATGCATTTATTTTTACCTTACTTGCTCAATGACTTCCAAATGATTTGCTCAACGACTCATTTTTCCAAACCCTCTTTTGTGTGACGCTAATCTGCGGTGATTGGTCCGATTGGTCTCATTTTCATTTCATCATGCCTGTAATGCCTGATAAAGCAGCTTTTGTGAGTGCAGTGCTGCTTTGTGTACAGCGTTACCAGGGAAACCGCTATTTTTACCGCTCCAAAAGCAGCACCTAGTGCCAAAGAATGAATTTGCATTTTCATTCAGACCAACGCGAATAGACCAACAAGTGGGCGGGCAATGTGCTAATGTTTCATGTTGACGTCAATATGAAACGGCTTGGGATTCGTTTTAAAAACGACTCATTTCAATGATTCAGAATCGACTCTTTCTTTTGAGAGACAATAATTTTATACACGGTGCACTTTCAGATTTAAAACTTTGCAGAATGTGTTCATTCAGAGCTGTTACACACTGCATTAAAGGTAATTTCCAAAAATCCATAATAGGGGCACTTTAAGATCAGAAAAACCGTATATACGTTAGTTTTAGTTAGTCACAGTGCAGTGATTGACATCTTTCTCTCTCATTGTCACTCAACCTTTTAGCACCTTTTGTCCCCGCCTGGCCTTTGCCATCCCCCCTTTCCCTGCGGGCTGTCCAGGGGGCTCAGCTGCAGCAGATATGAGCCTCAGCCAGGGACAAAAAGCTGAAAGAGTCCCACTAGCTCGCCGAATCTGTCACAGTGCTCCTGTAGCCACCCCCTTGTTTCCTGATTGTGTGGGCTGATGAGCTAAGGAGCGATTGATTACATTCATGTGTTTTAAGACCCATGGGAGCGGCCTTTAAAAAGACACACAGTCTCGCTGAATGCCAGTGGCCCGTGCCGTGGGGATTCGGATGAGAACAGGCTTTGAAAGCCCTCTGACACCGCTCTGATGACTTGTTTACACATTAGCACGCCGAAGAGCTTCTAGAACTCCCCCGAGGGTAATCCTACCTTTTAGCTCCCTGACACTGTGTCTGTCTGCCTTCTCTGCCTCTCGCCCACCCCCCTGAGAATGGGGGTCTTCAAAGCTGCCGGACTCTCTTTGCCACAAAGACTTGGTCAAATGTTAAAGATCAGATCGTCAGAATAAATCAATCGATTTGATTTTAATTTAGCTTGGGCAGTTATTAGAGTTTGATAAAAGTCACTTTATATGCGGTTGTCTTTATAAAGAAATATTACAAATGGGAATTTTTAAAGAATTTAATAGTTTCTCTTCCGATTCCTCTTAATGATTCCAGTTTACATTAATGTAATCCAGTTACATTAATGATTAATGGAAGGAATCTGCTGACTAAATCGATAATATATACACTATCATTCAAACGTTTGTGTTCGGTAAGATGTTTTAATGTTTTTGAAAGCAAGCTCTTATGCTCACCAAGAACTCATTCTAATTTGCTGATTTGGTGCTCAAGAAACATTTCTTCTTATTATCAGTTTAAAAACAGTTGTGCTGCCTAATGTTTTTGTGAAAATCGTGATACTTTTTTTTCCGAATTATTTTATGAATATATATTTTTTGTATTTATTATAAATGTCTTTACTGTCACCTTTGATCAATTTAATGCATCCTTGCTAAATAAAAGTATTAATTAATTAATTTTTTTAAACTCACCCCGGTATTTCAAAAGTAGTTTTAAACTTCTTTACCAATGCTGATTTAAATCATAGAGTTATAAGCTGCATGTTTTACTAGAGTCAAGCAACATTGTGTATTCAGTTTTCTGAAAACATTGAGTTTGAAACACAGACCTGTTTTGGAGATCTATCTGAGAAATGACTGGCTGTTGTTGACATGTTAGTTTCATAGGTGGCAGTCAACCCTCCCGTCTCACTCACAGACGGAGTGTTAGCTTAACGATAATTGAAGTAGTCTTACCCTGTAGCTTTTTAATCCAGATAGATGGTCTGTCCCATGGTGCCTGCTGAATTAAAAGATCAGCATTTATGAAATCTTAACATTATCCAAGAGCTCATATTCATCGTCCTGTGTCCAGTGGGAGCAGGTCATTAGTATGCAAATCTGAAAAGACCTAGTTATTACTCTGACTTCTTCGCCTTCCTTAGTCTGTTTCTCTCTCTCATGTTTTCTCTCGGCTTCAATATCGGCCTTGTGCATGCACACACGCAAAATGACACGCATTACGCAGAGCTGTCGCTGTTCGCCAACACATTCTAATGAGGTGATGACCAACCACTTGTTATAATTGCTTTGGACTCCTTTTAATTTTCAAGCTTATTAATCATATGTAGTTATTTAAAATTGCATAAATTAATCTTAGATTTAAAAGCCTTTAACAGACTCAAAACAATTAAAGAGAGAGGTGAGATTTCCCCTGGGTTTGGCAGTTTTACTTTAATAGAGAATTCAGGTGATTATCACACTTTGATATAGGGCTGTGATTAATGTAGTCACACTTTTAAATGAGATTTTCCCATTTATTTATTTTTTTGTTCACGTGTTGGAAAGGTAAAGCCGGGAGACGATAATGACCTAACTAACAGAGTATTTATATGGTCTCTCCACTCTGCAAGTGTGCTAAGTTAGCAGCAGGTGGGTTAATTAATGGAGGTCCTGTTTCTGGCATGCTCCAGCACACAAACACACACACACGCACACCCGCACACCCAACAGAAGGACACACAGGTGGTGTGGTTTGTGTGTATGTGATCCGTCTCACCACAGCCAAACAAGCAGGTGACCATCTAAGCTCTGATTTATTTCAGGTCGACAGAGACACATCCAAATGTATGTATGTTTGCATTAGTTAGCAGACCTGTTGCATCCTATCAATTTGCATTCTGATAGATAAATAGTTACTATAGCTAACTAAAATTAAGACCTCAATTTTTGTAGCTTATAAAATAAAATAGTATATACAGGTAAAGTAAATTAAAATATTAAAAATAGATATTTTAGCTAGTTGCCAAGGCAACATTTCTCATTAATAATATAGTTTAACTTTATGCACTAAAATAACTCAAATAAAAATTAATAAAAAATATATACACATGTATATAGAAAAACTAACAAGCACACAAAAAAAATACTAAAACTTTAAAATGAAAATGAAATGGAAAATACAACAATAAAAACTGATTAAAAAACAACCCTTAATATCTTAGTGATACTAAAATATTGTTAATGTGCTTAGGCTCTGATTGTTTCTTTAACTTTAGCCACTTTAATGTCTGATTGGTTGATTTTATTACAACTTTTTGGTTTTTGGTATATGAAATCACATTAAAATGTTTTACCATGCCTTCATCATTTTGTCACTTTTTAACTGTCTTTTATGTAATAATTATATATTTTTAACCTGGTCAGAAATATGAAAATCCACAACAAAAAATATTAAGTTTAAAATAATGATAATCTAAACAAATTAAATGCTGAAATAAACCATTTTTATATTTATTTTGTGAAAATGATTTATATCAATTTTTTAAAATATGACTGTCCCACAGCTGTAGCATCATTTCCAATAAACATAGCAATTTTGTCCTAATAGCATTTTTGGAAAAGTGTACTTGTAGTGGAAATATTCATTCATATATATTTCTGTCAGGACCACTATCCTCAAAGATGATTGACAATTAGCATACAGTTTGGATTGGCGGTATGGTTCTGTTCTGGGCAAGAACTCCCTGCGCCTCCATGCAGTCTAGCATGGATGAGAGCAGGGAGAGCAGCAATAACCCCCAGGGTAAACAGAACAGAACCAACATAAATGTATTGCAGATATTGTTAAAGTTCAATCATTTTCTGTACACATTTTAGAATTAGTCTGATTCAAGGAGAATCAGAAGGCTGAATCCCGACTGACAGAGGAGGAGTTGGGGATGGAGGAGGGTAGTTAGCTATTGAGCAATGCGAAAACTGCTGATAATACTGAGGGACCTTATGTATGAATGCTTAGATAGGTGTCGTATTCCCATAGGTAGATGGGGATCAGCTGAAGGTCAGCTGATGCGAGCTTGACTAACATGCCCTGCCAGAACTAACGCTACGCTTGATGGGCCATTTTTACAGGACGCACCCTTGCCAGCATTTCTATATTGCCTAAAATATACAGGTTTTGGCTGTTTGCACTGTGCAGATCGATCGTTGCATGACATAATTTCACGAGAGCTATAGAGAGCAGAGCAGACGGATCCTTATACTTTTAAAGGGGTCATATGATGCTTTTTTAAAGATCATTATTTTGTGTATTTGGTGTAACAGAATATGTTGACCTGCCTAATGTTTTTGTGAAAATCGTGATACTTTTTTTTCCGAATTATTTTATGAATATATATTTTTTGTATTTATTATAAATGTCTTTACTGTCACCTTTGATCAATTTAATGCATCCTTGCTAAATAAAAGTATTAATTAATTAATTTTTTTAAACTCACCCCGGTATTTCAAAAGTAGTTTTAAACTTCTTTACCAATGCTGATTTAAATCATAGAGTTATAAGCTGCATGTTTTACTAGAGTCAAGCAACATTGTGTATTCAGTTTTCTGAAAACATTGAGTTTGAAACACAGACCTGTTTTGGAGATCTATCTGAGAAATGACTGGCTGTTGTTGACATGTTAGTTTCATAGGTGGCAGTCAACCCTCCCGTCTCACTCACAGACGGAGTGTTAGCTTAACGATAATTGAAGTAGTCTTACCCTGTAGCTTTTTAATCCAGATAGATGGTCTGTCCCATGGTGACTGCTGAATTAAAAGATCAGCATTTATGAAATCTTAGCATTGTCCAAGAGCTCATGTACATCATCCTGTGTCCAGTGGGAGCAGGTCGTTAGTATGCAAATCTGAAAAGACCTAGTTATTACTCTGACTTCTTCGCCTTCCTTAGTCTGTTTCTCTCTCTCATGTTTTCTCTCGGCTTCAATATCGGCCTTGTGCATGCACACACGCAAAATGACACGCATTACGCCGAGCTGTCGCTGTTCGCCAACACATTCTAATGAGGTGATGACCAACCACTTGTTATAATTGCTTTGGACTCCTTTTAATTTTCAAGCTTATTAATCATATGTAGTTATTTAAAATTGCATAAATTAATCTTAGATTAAAAAGCCTTTAACAGACTCAAAACAATTAAAGAGAGAGGTGAGATTTCCCCTGGGTTTGGCAGTTTTACTTTAATAGAGAATTCAGGTGATTATCACACTTTGATATGGGGCTGTGATTAATGTAGCCACACTTTTAAATGAGATTTTCCCATTTATTTATTTTTTTGTTCACGTGTTGGAAAGGTAAAGCCGGGAGACGATAATGACCTAACTAACAGAGTATTTATATGGTCTCTCCACTCTGCAAGTGTGCTAAGTTAGCAGCAGGTGGGTTAATTAATGGAGGTCCTGTTTCTGGCATGCTCCAGCACACAAACACACACACACGCACACCCGCACACCCAACAGAAGGACACACAGGTGGTGTGGTTTGTGTGTATGTGATCCGTCTCACCACAGCCAAACAAGCAGGTGACCATCTAAGCTCTGATTTATTTCAGGTCGGCAGAGACGCATCCTAATGTATGCATCCTAAACTAATGTTTGCATTAGTTAGCAGACCTGCACATCAATTTGCTTTCTGCTAGATACATGCTTATTATAGCTAAATAAAGCTATTTTTTGCATGACCTGAAATAGGGATGTAACGGTATGAAAATTTCATATCACCATTATAGTGACCAAAGTTATCACGATTATCAATATTATCACGGTTTTGTTCAAATTAGATGAAAACGTTCAAAAAGAACTGATACACACACTGAAAACATTTCAACATTCAATTTTTATATTTGAAAATCAACAAACAACAAATACAATTAGCAGCTATATGCACTTTTTTTGCATAAAAATTAAATTAACATTAACA
>NW_015552540.1:304394-307478 GCF_001515605.1 Sinocyclocheilus anshuiensis
TAACTTAAATTAATTAAAAAAAATTACTAAAACTTTCAAATTAAATGTAAAATATAAAATAAAAATGGATTCAAAATATTACAAAATAAATACATAAATAAAAATTTATTATCTTAATAATACCAAAATATTGTTAATGTGCTTAGGCTCTGATTGTTTTGTTAACTTCAGTTGCTTTAATGTCTGAGGGGTTGATTTTATTACAAAAAAATTTTTTATGATTATATGAAAATCACATTTAAAACGTTTTACCATGCCTTCGTTTATTTTTGTTATTTTTCAAATGTCTTATGTAATAATTCAATTTTTACCCATGTCCCAGAAATATGAAAATCCACAACAAAAATATTACATTTAAAATAATATCTAAACAAATTCAATTCTGAAATAAACCATTTTGCTATATATTTTGTGAAAGGGATTTATATATGACTGTCCCACAGCTGTGGTATCATTTCCAATAAACAGGGCTGCGTTTTCCGATAACGGTGTCTCTTAGCGCGCTACAAAGACTCTAAAGGTACACCTTAACTAGGGGTATACCTTTCCTAGGTGGCGGGTAAAGTATTGAGAAAGTGATGTTCTTTATAAAGAAGCACTTTAGAAATATTAGAAATTGCATTTATCGGGGCTCACTGCATTTATAAAATAATCCAAATTGCAAACAAAAAATTGTCATTCCTCCTGGTGGAATGACCTGCCCAACTCGAGTCCTTAACCATCTTCAAGAATCGGCTAAAAACACATCTCTTCCATCTTTATTTGACCCTCTAACTCTAGCACTCTCTATTCTAATTCTATTCTTTATATAAAAAAAACTTGCCCCTTTCAGACTTGCACTCTATTTATTTACTAACTGCTTGTTTTCTTTAAAAAAAAACTAACTGTAAATGCAAACTAAATGCAACCTTGGATATCACATATATATATATATATGTGTGTGTATTTATGTGTATGTATGTATGTATAAGTTTGCAAGAGTGCGAACCTGCAACCTCACGGCCAAAAGTATTCTGCCTTAACCAGCTACATTAACTGGCTGTTTGGCTTTGCTTGCTTTTGAAAGGGTCATTTATATTATCATGTTCATATATATTATGAAGGCCTGCTCGAGCGCTGATGGGTTGGCAATGGGGATAAGTGTCCTGACTCCCGTCCACAAGGCCAGTTACTCACGGGACACCCGCAATGGCATGGAAGCCTTGATGTGCCTCCATCACTTCGTGCCTGACCATACGTAGGCTATATAATCGGTGGCGTGACGGAGCAAGATGTAGTATCCATCCCCAACCACCTCCAGAAAACTCCCCACAGCATAAAAACGGAGAGCCGCCAGCAGCTGAATTTCGGGGCTCTCCATCACTTCGTGCCTGGCGAAAGGCATACATATATAATCGGTGGCGTGACGGAGCAGGATGTTTGTGACCGAGTGAACACACCGTCACACCGAGGTCTTACTCAGCCCATATCCATCCCCAACCACCTCCAGAAAACTCCCCACAGCATAAAAACGGAGAGCCGCTGTTCTGACGATTTGTGTTACCCGCTCAGATTGTGCTACCTCCCATTAAAAAGATAGGTAGCACAAATCGATAGCGAAAAATGCTACCTATCAGATTGTGCTACCAGCATCTTATTCATGTGGTTTGAGGCTTTTTTTAATGTCCATACCTACCCCTACTCTAAACCTACCCTTCCATACCTACCCTTACCCTAAACTTACCCTTAAAACGATGCAAATATATTTTTTGTAGCACAATCTGATAGGTAGCATGTTTCGTCGGTACACCGCCAGCAGCTGAATTTCGGGGCTTAGGGGGTAGCTCCGTTGAGTTTGTCTCGACAAAGTTGGACCAACAAGATGTAAAAGCTGCCGAATTTGCTCCCGTGGCAGGCGAAATGTTTGTAGAATTGTATCTTTTGACATGGTAGCTATTCTGACACTATTATGAAATAGTGCACATACACTACCCAGTTTTTTGGTAGCACAATCTGATAGGTAGCATGTTTCGTCGGTACACCGCCAGCAGCTGAATTTCGGGGCTTAGGGGGTAGCTCCGTCGAGTTTGTCTTGACAAAGTTGGACCAACAAGATGTAAAAGCTGCTGAATTTGCTCCCGTGGCAGGCAACATTTTTGTAGATCTTTTGTATCGTTTGTATCTTTTGACATGGTAGTTATTCTGACACTATTATGAAATAGTGCACATACACTAACTGGCTCCACGGATGCAGCCGTCTTTGATTTAGGACAACTATTTGCTGTCTCACTGCCATAGTTTGACCAAACTCCCCATCACATTCATTCCCTTTAAATAGACTCCTGATTATGTGCTGCCCAATGGTTTGCCAGCCGATGTGCCTTTGTCATTATACTGATTGTTGTTAGTTTTTCCATTATAATATACAGTTTTATTCTTTGCATAAAAACACTTCAATTAAGTGAACACTGGGTGTATTACAACTTTAGAATTGTAATATTTATTTGGTTCTGCACTTTTTCTTGCCACAGAATTACAATCGTATCGACTGAAATGTGAAGAAGCTTTTTGCACAGTGGTGGCCACTAGTGGAGTGAACTGTGAACAGTGGTAAGGTGTAGCTAAGAGTGGTCCAGACCAACCTTACGAACGAATGACTTACAGAAGGTATACTTAACTAAGAACGTTTCGGGAAACACGTATTAACGTCAAGGTACAATTTGAGGTATAACTTATGAACGACGTAGCATTAAGAAGGTTTCGGGAAACACAGCCCTGAGCAATTTTGTCCTTAATAAAGTTTTTTTGGAAAAGTTAGAGTAATTGATTACCAAGGAGACCACCTTTCTGAAGACTCTGAATGTCTTGTTGAATATTTATTGGTTGGCAAAGTTACAGCTTAACTGGAAATGACAAATTATGCTAAACTTGTACTTAAATGTTGTGCATTTAGGGCACACAAATTGAAATGAAAATGATGGAACCTCTGTTGTGATGCATGTATTTGACGTCCATGGACAAATATAACAATGAAAGTATAAAAAGTGTGTTTTAAAACTGTCACCCCCCCCCCACACACACACACACATTTTTTAACATAGGCAT
>NW_015552540.1:308202-329153 GCF_001515605.1 Sinocyclocheilus anshuiensis
GCACTATCCAAACTTAAATTGTTGTAATTTATGAACACTTTGGAATACAGACCTAAGGTTGGTCTCTTTTTAAAGAAGAAAAACAGCAGATTATTGCAAAAGTGGTATCTTTTCAAAAGATTAAAGTATTAAAAAGTTATAGAAGTTTACATTTACTGTAAATAAAATGCACTATATTAATTGTATTTTATTTTATATATAATAAATATTTTACATAACATGTTTTACTCTAAAATTGGTATAAAATTAAAGCCTTGTGTCTAAATAAGTTATGTTCCAAATTTGAAGTTGATACTAAAAAAATTGAGGTTCCTGTGAGATTTTATTTTATTGTTTTTATGCACTTTTCTGTCACAGATGTTTTTTTCTGTCACAGATGTCTAGATTTCTCTGACAATATTACTTCTATCCCACCATATATGGAATCCGGAGACTCAGACCTTTCCAATGATATGTTTTTTGTCAAGATTATAAAAAGGTTTGATTCTAAAAGACCATAATGTATTTTGTAATATGACACTTGACACTGCCTACTAAGGGGGAGGAGACCGCCAAAAGATTTTAAAGTACCATTTCCATGGTAAAGCAAGGTCCGATTTCAAAATGGTTTTCACAGGATGAATCTTGGGCTTCTAAGCTTTCCAATGATATATAATTTATGATTATTACTAAAAGATTTGATAGAGAAAAAGGACAACAACAAAAAAGAGCGCCAAGCGTCCCACAGGTGGGACGGTGACAGTTAAGGGGTTAAGAGACTTAATTTCCAAGTCCAGACTTGGGCCAAAAGTGCCCATAGGAGAAGAATTATGAGATGAACTCTCTCCTCTGTCTATCGCTGGGGTCAGAGCCTCACCTGAGCAGGCAGGCTCAACATGAAGAAGCATATGACTGCAGCAGGTCCGCTTGAGAAGCTGGCAGCAAGGCCGTGTGATTGATGAGATGGGTGGCTGGTAGAGTCGCCCCTCAGGACTGCCCTCTCCAGCACTCCAGCACTGAGAGTGATTAACCTCACTGTGGCACAGGCAGAGCTCACCATTAAGAGGACAGAACGATTGATGGTAGAGCGTTGTCCTCATTGAGAGAGAAAGAAGGAAAGAATGAGAGAGGATGCTGTAGTGGTGAAAGGGTATGAGAAGACCATCAAAGGTGTTCAGTCTGCGTCAAATGAACATCAGATTAAGAAACAGTTGTTTGTTTCAATTCAGATTGTATTTCTTCACAATTAAGGCTTCCTAATGATTTTGTATTTGGATCACTGTCCTTCAATTGCAAGTTGAACTATTTAATGATAAGTTGGTACTTGAGATGCTTTGCATCAGAAAAATCAACACTCATTTACACTGCTCATTCTGCTACTGTTTATCTATGTTGAATATAGAAAAGAAAATCAGTTGGCATCATCTTGACATGAACATAACTGAAATCTGTAAACTGTATCTGTCTTTTTAATTTGTATGCCACACCACAGTGAGATTTATGGTTTCAGAATGATGTGCTTACTGTATAATTTTGATGTCTTTGAACAAGAACATAATTGTTGTTCAGTCTCCATTACTAATTTATATTGCTGTTATGTATCAGTGAAAAATCATTTGCCTCATTCTGTTTTTTTTCCTTTTCCTCCCTTCAGGACCACCCCTTTATCATGCAATATAATGATGGCAACACTGAGGTCGTGTCCATGTGGGTGTGCCGCAGTCTAGAGGAGCGCAAAAGCCAGCAAGCACAGAGACTCATGTGAACAGCAGCGGCACCAGATGGAATTCTGGGATAATATGGTGTCCACATTTCCTCCCTTTACTCTTCCACTAAACCTAGAGAAGCAGCGGCTGATCTTGCAGCACCTCACATAGAGCACCTCCTCGCAGCCTTGAGTTAAATGGTGCATGGTGAGAGAACTGCTATGAGTCCAATGCAGATTATGCTAGCATCCTGCAAATGAGGATTTTAACCGTGTATGTTGGTTTGCATCGATGCAAATCTTTAACTTTGTTCTTCTGCAGTGGGTTTCTTTTCACTTTCTATGCAGATTCCAAAGTAAATGTTTTTGCAGAAGCAGACTTTCTTGCGGGGGGCTGTTGCTTGCTCGACTTTTCTCGAGATTTAGTTCCTGTGGGTTTGGATTTGAGAGAAAATACTGTCTCTGTCTGTACTTAAAGCAACAATCTGGTTTTGCCAAAACATTGTGGGCATGTCATAAATCATCTCGGTTTTTAAATATATGGGCTTGTGTCGAGCATTGCTCCCTGCTGCAGTGCAAATCATGCTGCTGTTGTTTTAAAAGCCACTTTTTGTTGAGTTTTACAAATGGCCTGCCAGTTGTGGCAATACACCATTGAAGATGGAAAAATGTGATGCCTTGTTATGGTGGAAGGCTAGTGTGGATGATATTTTAGATAGTCCAGCAGCAGCCGACTGTAATGATACATGAGAGGCCAGTGGATTTGGTTCTTGCCCTCATCCAGCATAAGCCCAGCTGTGAACTTTATTCAAGGGGTTCATGGGAATTGGTTACTTTGATTTGGGCATTGCCTTAATCTCTCTTTTAAGGTCATTTTATACAAGTTTAGCTCTATGTACACTACTGTGTAAAAGTTTGTAATCTTTTGTCATTTTGTTTTTTTGTATTCTGTAAGGAAGAATTAAATTGAACAAAATTGACAGTAAAGACAATATTATGGAAGATTTCTGTTGCAAATAAATGTTGTTCTTTTGAATGTCCTGCAAAGAGTACCATGTTTGCCTCAAAAATATGAAGCAGCCCAACTGTTTTCAACAGTGATTAAATGTTTCTTGAGCACCAAATCAGTGAAAGTGACGTGACATGTGGCCAAGTGTGGTGTCCCATACTCGGAATTAGTGCTCTGCATTTATCCCATCCAGCATATGGGATATACCAGAGAAATCAGCATATGAGAATGATTTCTGAAGAATCATGTGACTGCTGTAAATTCAGCTCTGCCATTGCAGGAATAAGTTACATTTTAAAACATTAAAAATATAAAAGTTATTTTAAATAGTAATAATATTTCACTTTTTGTTTTACTATATTTGTGATCAAATAAATTATGCCTTGGTGAGCATAAGAGACCGCTTTCAAAAATGTTCAAAAATCTTACCGACCACAAACTTTTGAGCAGTAGCATACGTTTTAATATTATACAGCAACTCGGACAAGTCTAGTTAATATTTTCCCATAAGTCTTTGATAAAAGAAAATCTCTAAAATGAATTCAGATGAGAACCTGCGTATTCTTAGATCACATTAGCAGATGCAGATTAGCACAGCAGGTGCAAGAATGGCAATAGTGACTCAGCACCCTTTTAAACCTGAATTCCTGTTAAACTAGAAACGAATAAAATAGTGAACAAAGTCCTTATATAATGTATGCATCTAAATTCACTGACTTAACTTACTGTTAAGTGTTCCTTCACTTAGGATTTTATCAAAGCAAATCAGCAACCTCCTTACATTAACCACATCAGGCCATCACATCTGCCTTCTTTTCTTATATTTATGTGCCATTTTAATGTCTCATCAGTATTACTTTTTTTTAAATGCAAGTGCCAGGTATTTTATTTAGATATTGTGGTTCATCCTTGCCTGTGTCTTGAAAAAATATCAAAATTATTACACCATTGGATATGACTGCCAGGCCAGCACACAATGGAAGAAGAGCATTTTTTTGTAATGAAGAATGTGTATAGTTCTGAAAATGTAGTTGTCACATACCAAAGCCAAATACATTCGTACATTGTTGGAGTTTTTAAGCTGCATTATAAGTTATGTTATTTGTTGCACCTATTTCTTAATCTGTACAACTATCTCAAAATTCATTTCTTAGATTTTAATGACAACCGGGCCAAAACTAAATCTATGAGGAACAAAAACAACCATGTGACTACCTAATTTTGCAATTGAGGTGAGGTTTGCACATAAAGGTGATTTTTTTCCCAATAAAACCATTCAGATCTTATTGATTCATTTGTCTGCATTCCATGATTTGTGAAGACAACATGTGGTGCTGGTGCTCATATAGCACACCTCTCTGGACCATTTGCAGGATCATTCAGGTCCAAAGCAAAAACATGCAATATCAGTTATGTTCTCTGAAGAAAATTCACCAATGCAAGACTGTACGGATTTAACCATGCAATCTTTGCGTAAATGTATTTACATGTAGCTGTCTGTATTCTAAGACCTGCTAAAGTTATTTATAAGATAAATAATTTAGTATACGGTATTATAAACCTACTTCCATCTTCAAAGACATTTATTCATTTAAGATACTCCTCTGGATTAAGTTTAGGTTTATTCCTCATATGATTAGCATTACATAGTTTACACTTTGTGTGTTTGAAAGGATGGTATTTGATTACACATAATTCATTAGTGGTCATGGGATGCAGTTTTGGTCCAGTGTTTTCCGAGTGTTGGGGTCCGTACAGGATGACTACAATGGGGAGGACAGGAATCTGATATGGAGGTCGGAGTCACTCTCCTCTCCACATGAGTGCATATTGAACCGGATCACTGTTAGTGTTCACTTACACAGTCCAACCTTAATGTTTACAATAACACTGTGCATCGGATGTAACATTATGGTGATCAATACAAAAAGCATAATGAATATCCACACACACACACGCATTATATATATATAAGTATACGTATAGATGGTGGCAAAAAAATAAATTTTGTCAGCCCTTGTTTAAATAAAAAAAGGGAGTTCATTGTTTTTGACATGGATCTTTAACTTGATAAATAGTCCTTGTCAATGGAAAAATAGCCAAACAACTGTAAGTCATTTTGTCCCACGTTTGCATTTTAGGGTCAAACAACAGTCCAATCCAAAGGTCTCATTAGTGCATCATTCTAGGGACCCAGCAGCTAAAGGCCCTCAGTATTCCTCCTCCTTCAGCTGTTGGGGCCCATATACCGCTGCTCTAATGCGACCTTTCTCCTGCAGTCCAGTTTGATTAGCGCGGGGGCCGGACGAGCACCGAAAGACCTGTTCACAGCCATTAGCGAGATTCCTTTATCAATGTCTAGTAATTAAAATGTCACCACTTAATTTTCAGGCCATGGTGAACCTCTTGTAGCAATCTTTTCCTAATAAAAACAGTAATCGAAACGCTATTTTCACTCGAAACAAAAAGGTTGCGGCAGGCGACTCGGGGGTGTCAAGGCGACAGAGATCAATATGAGAGAAGCTGACTGATCTCGCGCTAAAGTGAAATTTATTGGGGTCGTGCTTTTATACTGCACGGATATACCGGTGACTGTAGAACACTGCTTTTCAGCTGATTCGTTTATTAAACCTCTCTTGCTGAATTAGTCTGCCTTTGATTTATGCGCCAATCTTCGCAATGACCTCCAGGACAGCATCTCGTATTTTTCGAAAACACACTGGTTTAAATCTAAAGTGTTTCCGTCTTTGTTGTTATCAACAATAGCATGAGCTTCTTAGTAAAATAAAATGTTAAGGAAAGAAAAAAAGTGTTATTGCATTTTATACTCTCTTATTATTATGCTGTGGATTAAATAAAATTGGTGATTTGAATATTAACCCACTCCAATAGCCTAAATAAAAAAATATATAGAGTTGTCTGGTCTCTTGACCATTGTCTTTAGTTCTCTAAAACGGCAACCAGAGGGCATCAGTTCAAACTGTCCTGTAAAGGTGTCCAGTCAGCAGATGATGGCATTAGCTTTTTTTTTTTTATTATTATTAAAGTGCCTTAAATATATTTGTGCCTGACTCATTCCGATAATACTGACTACTATAATCAGGTTGGTCTATTTATTTAGTCTAGTCTGTTGTCCGAACCATTTGTCACTACTGACAGATTCAAAATAAAAGAAGTTGTGCGGTAATAAATACCGATGTTGGTAAGTATTAAACTAAATTAAAGTAATTTTATTGCAACTTCATGTGCGATACAACTAATTATATTTTAAGAACACGTTTTTAATCCTAATTTTATGCAAAAGAACATTTACAGTGCACTATTTAATGAAGACGTTTTGTTTTCTCGATTCTTTCTTTCACACTCAGCAACTGGCCTATATAAAGTTTCTTTAATTAATTTACTCATGCATGTGTAATATAATAGCTTGTATATTAATGAGCCAATAATGGCATATGTCGTCCTGAAACACAATATTTATCGTATTGATTCAACCGTTATGTAAAAACAATCATTGATTATTTAATAGCATGTCAGAGAGGTTACTAAGCACATCAAGTTTAACACAAAACAACCTGGTCGGTAGTAAATTAATAGTGATAAATATAGCCTATGCAACCATTAAATGACTTCAAATGCATTTTTGTTAGAATGATTTCAATATTTCGAGGTGGTACATGAACGTGCACTGCTTACACATTTCTAGGAGGGATATTCTTCTCAAAGGTCTGACTAAATGATGGCAGGGTAGCTTGTTTAATGACGGCTGTTGTGTAGCTGTACCTGCTCGTGGGAGGATCCAGTCTTGTAGGACATGTGAGCCCCTGTCTCCCCGCCATAAACACTAACAATGCTGCTTTGAGTCAGAGCTCTAAATAATTAACAAGAAAGGAATAATTACAGAATAAAATTGTAATTATTGTTGGGCCAGAACGAAGCTTCTTGGTTGTGAAAGGAGACACGTCCAGGCAGATCTGGTTAAAGTTTCCCTTCCTATTAAAATTGAATTAGGTTAAGCCGGTGGCCCCATGGTCACAGGGCATACTGAGCATCGCTTGACAGATTTTTAAACTTTCCCATTCGTTTTCAATGACGATATAAACTAACTATACTTTATGCTTTTAAAATGTATTTATTTATTTACTTATTTTTTGCTCAAACATTTTGGGATAGTTTATAATAAAAACTCATCAATTTAGTCTACTTGTGTCAAATAGCCAATGACGCAGCCTATCCATATGCCTAGATACATGTTCACTTAACGCAAAACACAGTTTAGCTTGAAGGCAGTTCTGATGTAATGGCTCTGCTAAGAAGAAGAATCCCTCTAAGGCATTTTTTTTGGACATTATTAACTAATTGATTCCGGGTAATTGTTAACATTTTATATAGCCTAATTAACTACCGTTTAATCAGGTCTGTTTTGACACCTCAGCGAATGACGGAAGGTAGCCTAATAAAATAGGCCTACGGTTGCTGTAATAATTACATGGGATGGAAAAAATGTAACAAAACCGATAAGTGAATATATCACTTGTTTAAGACAGATATTTCACTTGCTTAAAACAGACTCCAGTGATTTTTTTATCCAACGTCTGTCTTTTGTCAAACCCTCCTAAACGGGAGTCGCGGGCACTGAGACGCGTGACTGGTGATGCCTGCACACATCGCCAAAACATTTCTGAGAGAATGACAATTTTCCACTGTCGTATTTCAGAGTGGACAGCACAACTTTGCCCGGTTCGATATTGATATCTTTACGTCAAGACTTAGTGGGGTTAACTGAAGGTCGTTGATCAGGTTTTAAATAGTTAACTACGGCCATATAAGGTTGCACCACTTACCTCAGTCCATTGCTCTGATATATCACTGTTTGTACACACTAGCCGCTCTCACTGGCTGGTGTGTTTAACAAATGTGCATCATTCACCGGGAGACATGTGACGTCAAATGCGATGACCACGAGCCAACATGTATTAGTGCAAATTCATAATGATAGCCTACACTCTTAAAAATAAAGGTGCTTCAAAAGGTTCTTCAAGCGATGCCATAGAAGAACCATTTTTAGTTCCACAAAGAACCATTTAGTCAAAAGGTTCTTTAAAGAACCATCTTTTTATAATCCGAAGAACCCTTCTTTCGCCACAAAGTACCTTTTGTGAAACAGAACGGTTCTTCAGATGTTAAAGGTTCTTTACGGAACCATTTAGACAAAAAGGTTATTCTATGGCATCGTGAAGCTCCTTTATTTTTAAGAGTGTATATTGTTTGGTTTCCGACGTGTCACTCAAACATAAACATTAAGTTCTAAAATTCATAGGAAACTTATTAATCCAAAACAATAAGACGCAGGTGTAGCCTACATGATATCAGTGGGGGGAAATTACAAATCATCAAAATGTACCGTTGTTCATTGTTCTTCATCTCTCTGTACCGCCTTTATTCATGCGCAATCGCACAAAACCGCTAAAACTGCACTTAAGCGCCCTGCTTTTCTATCTATCTATCTATCTATCTATCTATCTATCATTGGAAGCAGCTCAATTATAAATTGGCAGTGATCTTTGTTTTGGAGTAGTGGAAGCAAACGGTTAAAACCAGAATCGGATTTGATCTCAGTGGGTGTGCCTTCTTATTCTTTTTGGCGTCCCCTCTCTTGAAGTAGATCGCGCAGAGCCTATTAAGAAGAGGCACGAGCTCCGGGATTGCCATGTGGTTGGTCACTCGGCTCGCGCTCCCGTCACCACGCACGAGAGCTGAGTGGAATGGAAACTCTAAAGCTGTTCTGAGAGGAGACTCTATAAAACCTCGCAGTTCTCATCACGCACTACAGACGGACGTTTTGTCCTTGTTTTAGGCCTGTTCATTTGACGCAAACACACTCGCTCATCTGACTTCGTTTCCTGATAAAAAGGTAAGCTTCTTTTTATAGTTACAAGTTGAACAAAATAATAACCAGCGTGTGTATTTTCTGAAATTAACGCGCGTATTACTGTCAAAATTATTTTTAGAAGAAAAGCTAGCCTGTAGCTAATGTTTAAAAATATGCTGATCCTTTATTACGAAAGAGAATGTATTGCACCTAAATCACTTGATACAAAATAATATGACAAATCTATAGAACAATTGTACATTGTAAAGATGTAAGTATTACGGATACATATCTAGCAAACGAATATATGTGTAGGACTGAAATATAATATAGTATATTATAATATAGCTCCTTGCAATGTTTTAATTATAAATGATAAGACTTTTATTAACAGGTCAAAGTCGAACAACACAGGCTGTGTAATTACACAGAAAGCGGCTTACTGCTTATTTTCCTTGATGCTAAGCTCATTGGAGTAGCTAAAAGATTCCTCCCTTCTGCCCCTTTGCGTATTAGAGCCGTAAGAGGCCTTTAAGTAAATCGCTCCGGCTACTGAGCCGATTTGGAGACATTAAGCAATGATAGACTCTCAGGTCAGAGAGTGCGAGCTTTTAAGGATAGCGTTAGAGCCGGCAATATTCTCAACATAAAAAGCGAGGTATTAATTGCAAATATTAATTAGCAGGCCTAAAGCAGTCATTTAAAATGTAAAGTGTTAACTAAAAATACTAACAGTATAGTCTTGTAATACAATGCTAAAATAATTATTCAAATTGTAATTTGTAAATATAATTTCTTATCTTGCAAAAGTAATTTTATCGAGGATGAAACAAAACAAAAAATGTGACAGACAAAATTGTAGACAGGAAGGAGACATTTAAAACAGAATATAGCTGCCACATACTGCCTTTTTTTCAATTTACCTTTTTATTGAGATAGCCTACTGTTGTAGACCTATACTATAAAAACTACATTAAATAATATAAAAATTATAATAAAAACCAAAATAATAGTAATACTTATTATGATAAAAATGTGTTTATATTAGGACAACGCTTAAGGCTACAGAAAGCACACATTATTAATTATAGATCATCTCTCCAAAGTTGCATAAAAAACAGTTCTTGAATTGAATTGTAATGTTACATTTCTGACTCGTTCTTCACAGACTTCCAGGAATGGAGTCGATACCCAGTCAGCTTTCTACGGGACGAGATGTTTGCTCTTCCCCCAACTCAAAGCAAGAACTGCAGCCTTACTCTAGCAGCAGCTCGCTGAAGCCAAATCAAGTGAGTGAGACTGTGCTGTACGGAGTGCCCATCGTCTCTTTGGTCATCGACGGTCAGGAGAGGCTGTGTCTGGCGCAGATTTCCAACACTTTATTGAAGCACTACAGCTACAACGAAATCCACAACAGACGCGTGGCGCTTGGAATCACGTGTGTCCAGTGCACACCGGTGCAGCTGGAGATCCTGAGGCGCGCGGGGGCAATGCCCATCTCCTCGCGCCGCTGCGGCATGATCACAAAACGCGAGGCCGAGCGCCTCTGCAAATCCTTCCTCGGGGCTCACAACCCTCCCAAATTACCCGAGAATTTTGCATTCGATGTTTCCCACGAGTGCTCCTGGGGCAGCCGAGGAAGCTTCATACCTGCGAGGTACAACAGCTCCAGGGCGAAATGCATCAAGTGCACCTACTGCAATATGTATTTTTCACCCAACAAATTTATATTTCATTCGCACCGCACACCTGAGTCGAAATACACCCAGCCGGACGCGGCCAATTTTAATTCATGGAGACGCCATCTAAAACTCACCGACAAAAGCTTGTCTGATGAC
Organism: Sinocyclocheilus anshuiensis; assembly: GCF_001515605.1. Taxonomy (NCBI): domain Eukaryota; kingdom Metazoa; phylum Chordata; class Actinopteri; order Cypriniformes; family Cyprinidae; genus Sinocyclocheilus; species Sinocyclocheilus anshuiensis. The sequence continues at coordinate 318,606 of NW_015552540.1, forward strand.
ATTTGTCACGCGTGGGAGGACGTCAAGGCCATGTTTAACGGCGGGAACCGGAAACGTGCATTGCCAGGGAATGGATCAGAAATGTCCTCCCCGCTCAAACCGCAGGCCTCCGGAAACATCACGCAGACCGCTTCCCCTGATATTCCTCACAAAACTTTGCGCTGCGACGACGACCGTGGGAACCTCAACCTAACCAGCAGCGTGCGTAACTACCCGGTCATCCCTGTGCCTAGTAAGAGTTTCGGCATGCTTCAGAAGATCCCGCCACCCATCTTTCCGCATCCGTATAGCTTCCCAGCATTTGGACTGTGTCAAAAGAAGGATGATGGAGTTGGTGAGCAGAATAGGACCAATGTACCTGCTGTGTTTTGGCCCGGTGCGAAGGACGGTATCTATCCATCGTTCCCCATGTTCTGGCCTACCGCGGGCAGCCTGCCGCTCTCATCCTATCAACCAGCACAACTAAAATCACACACGGAGCTCCTGGGTGGCCGGCAAACCGAAACAGACATGTCAGAAAGTGAGCGGGGAGGAAACACACCTAGAGACAGTCTGTTCGACAGCGAGCGCTGCTCTAGTTCGCAGTCCCTCAGGAACGACGAGGACAAATCTGGGGACGAGGCCAGGTCAAGTGAGGGTCAACCCCGCACCCCCAGAAAGCTGAACTATATTTCTGCGTTCAGACCCGTCGTTAAAGACGCAGAGAGCATAGCTAAGCTCTACGGGAATAGGGACGCGTACAGCGGTGCTCATCCTGGCCATTTGTCGCCAGACTTTGTGAGTGAGAGCTCCAGCTACAGATCAGCCTCTCCGTGTGTGGACAGCGGGGAAGAACCGGATGTCGACGTGGAGACTCACAGAATTCCGGAGGACGAGGAGTCTATACAACTTTCCGTGGATGACCGACAAAGTCCCGTGAGGGAAAACAGTCCAACTCCGCAGCCGGATGATGACCACATAGCCACTTTTAGTGACGGGAGCTCCCCTGATCAAAAGCAGAGCAAGCAGGTGGCAAAGAAAAGTGATGCCATTGCTTACGAAGTGAGTCACACAAACTGCCATATTCAGTGGCACTGAAACCATTTGAATCTATATCCAGTATTAAAACGTCAAATAAATAGCTCCCTCTTAGTGTCAAATTATTTTGAATCAACAAAATGGCAGACTGAATTAAAACAGTCATTGTTCAGAATAGCACTTGTCTGATACAGCAGTCTTTCAACTCTAATAGCAAGTAATGACGCATAATTGAGCCTATGGACTCTACATTCATAGTTTTCTATTTGTGAACAATTTGCAATTTATGTTGTTATGGATACAGATCGTTTATATTCTATTTATTAACGTAGAACGATCTAAATAAAAGAACCCAGCGGCGCGTAATTATACTAAATTAAATGTTTAGAATGACTGGTCATTTCTGTCGTCGCCCGCGGCTATGGGTGCGTTGGTGTAAGGGCTCCCCTGTGGATACTGTGCAAATTATTCCTTTGTCAGTCCATCTGACCGAATTTACCTTGTAATACGAGTAATTTGGCTTGATGTTGCCAAATATTCGTAGATCATTAGAAGTATATAAACGCAGTCTGTTGTCTGAAGCATGGTTGCGTAAGAAAAGAAGAAAATGATGCATGATTGGGGTTGTATTTATTTTTTAAATGCTTGGTTCATTTTTGCAGGTGTACTCGCATGAAAAGGAGGGAGCATCTCTTCAGAGCACACTGCCCTGTTCGGCCTCTAAACCTCCTCGCTGCGCACCGGAAACAAACGGTAAGACAATTTAACAAACTAACATTTAAATGAGTGAATTTGGGTAAATTAGGAAAAATTCTTTGCTATTGAGATGACTGGGAAAAATGTCCCCCAATTTACAATTCATTAGTAGCCTATTATATAGCGTATACTCTAGAATTTTAACAACTTTCATTTCGTCGAATTTAAAAGAAATTATAGGATTTAATTATTTACTCTGAATACGTGGCCTGCTAACAAGACTATTTTCCTTTAGATTCACACATTTCAAACAACAGCCCTACTGACGACGAATGTGAATCACAAAAATCCTGTTCGGATCATATTAGTGTTAGCAAAGAGAACCCAGGTGAGTAGCAATAAAATATGTCCTGTTCTTGTGTGTGTGTTTTAAAACAACATTATATATTTATACAAAATAAATCATCTTTAAAATTCAGTGTGATAATATATTTCTATATTTTGTGGCAGGCGACGCTACATTGAGAAATACTGATAACAGATTTAATTTCGAGAAAGACATCGAGAATATGGCGAAAGGTAAATATTTGGATATTTTATTGGCAATTTTCAGCAGTGTTATTCCATTGTTAGCTAAGCAAATGTGTTAGGGTGTTGAAATCACAGTTTATGCACAAGATAACGTGACAAATTACAAACAGAGGCAGTCAATTGGCTTTTATGATTGTTTAAAACAGACAAGGCGATGTCTATTTTTAAGGCAAATAGCTCGTTGTGTGCAATGTTTCTCAATTTTACACGCATTATGAATTTAAAAATGCGTGTGATCGCTACACAATTGTGTATAACTGAGAATTGTCCTTGAACTGCAGACAATCCACATTGCCAGGCTCGTTTTCCACACACCCCTCAGGCAACTGTCCTAATTATTTTGCAATGTCATGCTTGAGAACACGGGGGCCGTGTGTTTAGCCTTAGTAACCTAAATAGCGCTATTAGACAAGAAAACCAAACAGAGAGTGAAAATACATGTTAAAAAAAAAATCTGATTTACTTGCTGCTGGATAATTTTCTCTAAAAGACTGTAGCTTACTCAAAAGCTATTGGGATATGTGTGGTGATTAAAAGTCACAGTGATATGATAAATGATGTGATTTCTGTCGGTTTCCACAGAGGAGCTCCAAAAGCAGCTCTTGGAGCAAGTGGAGCTAAGAAAAAAACTGGAACGGGAATTTCAAAGTTTGAAAGGTAATTAAGAGATGGATATATTCACACCATGCTTTAATTTGCTATATCATTTCTTCTATTTATAACTTAAGTTAATATAATACGTGTTGACTCTAACAGATAATTTTCAGGATCAAATGAAGAGGGAACTGTCTTATCGAGAGGAGATGGTCCAGCAGCTGCAGATTGTACGAGGTAATACATATTTTGCACTAGTGAAAAGAAAAAAGGAAAGCTTAGGAAAAAGTAACACTTGCATACTTTCAGATAGACAGAATAATTCAAGAAAATATTAGGTCACAGGGATTCTAAAAACATTTAATGTTTGTGACCCACCCCAAATGATTTATGAATTTTTTTCTTTTTCTTTTATTTAGACACATTGTGCAACGAGTTGGATCAGGAGAGAAAGGCTCGTTATGCAATTCAGCAGAAGCTTAAAGGTATACACTATCAACCATAAACTTTTTTTTGTTACATTATTCTAAAAGAATACAAAAGAAATATGCAAGTGCTACTTTTTAAAACAAATGAATGTACTTAAAAAGTATTAAAACATCGACATTTGCATATGACAAACTGTAAAGTAGTGATGATTAGAGGGGAGTTTGATCTAATCTTCATGCACTTTCTAATCTTCAAGCATTAGACATACAATGTGGTGTATCATTCAGTATTTCATGTCATTGTGACATATTTGGAGAAAGTAGCATGATTCAGTAAAAAAAATCTGTAGGTTTAGCTGCTAGATTTCCCTTGTGAACTAAATCAAACTTTTCCCTAGAAGCTCACGACGCTGGAGCAAGTGGAGCTAAGAAAAAAACTGGAACGGGAATTTCAAAGTTTGAAAGGTAATTAAGAGATGGATATATTCACACCATGCTTTAATTTGCTATATCATTTCTTCTATTTATAACTTAAGTTAATATAATACGTGTTGACTCTAACAGATAATTTTCAGGATCAAATGAAGAGGGAACTGTCTTATCGAGAGGAGATGGTCCAGCAGCTGCAGATTGTACGAGGTAATACATATTTTGCACTAGTGAAAAGAAAAAAGGAAAGCTTAGGAAAAAGTAACACTTGCATACTTTCAGATAGACAGAATAATTCAAGAAAATATTAGGTCACAGGGATTCTAAAAACATTTAATGTTTGTGACCCACCCCAAATGATTTATGAATTTTTTTCTTTTTCTTTTATTTAGACACATTGTGCAACGAGTTGGATCAGGAGAGAAAGGCTCGTTATGCAATTCAGCAGAAGCTTAAAGGTATACACTATCAACCATAAACTTTTTTTTGTTACATTATTCTAAAAGAATTACAAAAGAAATATGCAAGTGCTACTTTTTTAAACAAATGAATGTACTTAAAAAGCATTAAAACATCAAAATGTGCATTTGACTAATTGTAAAGTAGTGATGATTAGAAAGGAGTTTGATCTAATCTTCATTCATTGGACATACAGTATGGTGTATCATTGTGTGTCACTGTGACATTTGGAGAAAGTCGCATGATTCAGTAAAGAATTCTATAGGTTTAGCTGTAGATTTCCCTTGTGCTGCGATTCATGGAACTAAATCGACCTTCTCCCTAGAAGCTCACGACGCTCTTCACCATTTCTCCTGCAAAATGCTCACTCCACGCCACTGCACAGGGACCTGCACATTCAAGCCACCCCTCTTACCACCTTAACTTAAAGCTGCATCCCAGGATCCCAGAGACATCTGTAAACCTCCCCTAAAGGAATTCTCCACTTACACTCTGTTTGAGAGGTTCAAGTTACGCGCACTGAACACTGACGCCTGAGGACTGCTGAATCACAATCCATCCCAAGTAGGCTATTCACTGGCATTTGAACATTCCACTGCGGATGAAAGTGTCTAGGATTACTTTATGAAAACAGTAAAACAAGCCAGAGGATGACAAGAAACATTCTAATAATTATGCTGTTACTTGTGTAAATAGTTTTTTTTTTAAACAATACAAATACATAATATGTGGCAATGTGCAATGAACTGTATAATGTGAAATTTCATAAACTGGAATTGTTGATTATTATTCCTATTATTTATGTATTTATGTGTTTTTACATGTATTTGTTTTTCTCTAAATGAATTCACTGTGCTATCCCAAATTAATTGTGTATCGTCAATTTTAAGCACTTTAAATAAGCAACATTTCGGACCTATCTATTCAAAATTAATCAACACAAAAATGATTGAAAATCAGCTGTACTTCATATTAATGTACAACAAACACAAGTTTGAACAAGCACTTATCCCACATTTTCCAAATAAACAATTGAGAATACCACAAAAGTTGTTATTCCACATGAAAGTGCTCAAACTAAATGTCATAAGACCTCTGGAGTGTTTCTCTCTCTCTCTCTCTCTCTTTTTTCAAAAATAATATTATCTCTTGTCTCATTCTTCAATAAAAGTTCAATTAAAGCCACAAGTACTGACTCATAAATTCAAAATATCTCATTCACACAATGTTTCGAACATACCTTTGTTAGGCTACTTTTTAATTATCACAGATTAAATGTCTATTTTAAGACACGAATTCTAAATCGAGGAACTGTATTTATCTTACCTGAAATTCTTGCCTGGAAAAACATTTGCGTGATAATAATAACGCCCGGATCGTTATCTTGCTGTAGGCTATCCTACAGACAAATAGCCTAACCTTTGGGTTATGAGTCCGACTCTAACCATTAGGCCACGACTAAAAGAAGTGTTAGTTCACTAAAAGTGTCAAGACTTATGTTAAAAGGAAGAATGCACCAGTCACCATTTGCTTATTGTATGAGGGGAAAAAACTATGAAAGTGAATGGTGACTGAGGCTATCATGCTGCATCTTTTGTGCAGTACAGTTTTGGAGCAATATTCATTTTTTGTGTAAACTAACCCTTTAAGTTTAATGTAGTGTGTTAATAACAGGTGTTGGATGACTGTGATGTTCTGATGTTGTTGAATTTCAGTTAATAGGGTCTGTGAGCTGAGCTCATAACTGTATAAGAATGGAAAATACTGATCCACAACATGCTTAAGCAGTATTTTTTTTTTCAAGCTGTGCATGTCCAATAAGGCTTCTTTTTAAATTTTTTTGTGTCTATGGAATTTGAAAGCCTCTGTGTCATGATAGAGAGTTGACTGCAGGAATGAAAGAAGTTCATACTGTTTTAAATGTCTCTGCTTTTTTGATTTGTGTGATGCTCTCTTATTTATTCTCATGCAAAGTTTCTTGTTGTATATTGCTTTCCATAAAATGTAGTCCTTTGTTCTTGTTTTGCTTTTATTACTCATTTCTTACATATAGACATATTGTTTGCCCTTGGTCTGTGTCTTTGGCAGGTCCACCAGTGCAGAAAGAAAAGCCATTATTAGATTTGGCATCTAACCTGATATTTTACACCACCTCTTTTCACTTTGCTTGCAGAAATAGTTAATAGTTACGTTAAAGGCAGTAATCAGCAACTGTACAAAATGTTACTTTGACTTGGAATAACAGTGAGATTGGCAGAAGGTGTGGGTAGGGTGGATAAGAGAGATAGACTTGCCACATGTTGCTTACTGGACTGATATGCATCAGTTCAAGGGCTCAGGGGCTTGTGATGTGAAGACTCGTGTGTTCTTGGTAAACACAATGGACTCTTTGCATGTCGACTACTTATGTATTTTCACTGGAATCTCAGTGCTACGTGAGCTTCAGGTATAATATTCTTCCATAGCAAACTCTTTCTGCCATATTTCTATAATATTATTAGATACTGACTATACAACAATAAACTAGAAACAAACCCTGCAAATGTATTTTATCATTTGTCAGCAATGAAGCAGCTCAACTTTGTACTGCAAAGCCAATTTATATAAATATATCCATAACAGCATCCAAAAAAAATATTAGGACAATTTTTTTTTGAAGGAGGCCCCTGTACTGATGAAAGGCTAGAAACGCATCTGATTAAAACCTACAGTTTAGTAATGAGTTCCAGAATCTTTAGATTCCTTAAGCTTAAAGGTGAATCATCAATACTGCTTTGTCCTGTTGTGGAACACTTCCTCATGATTAATTTTGTGCTTAAGTTTCTCACAATTTCCATACATTGCGCTGCACTGAGACTAAATGTGGAAGTGATACGCTAGGCTGTATCCAGGAGTATGAATTCAGCAGATCACTGTTGTTGTTTTTTAAAGAAATTTTAATTACAACAAAATCTGAATTTTATTAATTCCAAAAGGGAAATTTAATTAATGGATAAGATTACTTATGTACAACGATTTATTATTACACCTCTTATTTAATTATACTTCTTTAAATTTTCAGTTGCAGTGATTCCCAGAGGAGCATGGATATTTGTCTTGTCATATATTCATATCTGGTGTTGATTTATATAATGGTGATTAGGTAAGAGATGGTGCTGTTTTTGAAGCATGCATGAGAGATTTATATTGTCCTGTTGCTTACCTGCAGGAAATATCAGTGTAGGTCCAGATGTTTTATTGTAGGGTTGTTGCTTTATGTCAGCACAAAGAAAAAAATAATTTGAGTGTACACGCATTCCTCGTTTCATTATTTTATGCATTTGATGAGCTCTATTTAAACACACACATGCTTATACTGATGTGCTCATTCCCTCTCTCAGGCTTTAGCCAGCTATCTCTGGCCACACAAATAGCCTCCATTAACTGAGAGGTGATTAAGGTGGGGATTGTGGTTGTATGTGTGTGTGTGTGTGTGTGTGTGTGTGTGTGTGTGTGTGTGTGTGTGTGTGTGTGTGTTTTATATCTCCCTTCAGCAGATGTTCTCTTACCTGGCTCTAGCTCCTGTACCAATTTCCTGGGGGTTTAGCTCACACTGCACGTTCTCTCACACAATGCAGCACATAACCAAATACTAGAATAGAGGAATTTCTTCCAGAACGTTGTGGAATCATCCTACTGGTCTGGGGTCATTTGCTGCTATTATGGCTTATAAATATGTGTAGTCGGCTCAGCACTCATGCTCGGTTTGGACAAGGACTGCGATCTTAATCATCTATTAAAGTCTCTTCTCAGCATACTTCGCTCTACATCACAGCATTATAGATGAATGAGGTTTAGATTTAAAACACAAAGAGCTCCACATGGTCAACAAATTAGATTTTATGTTTTTAAAGCTGCCAAGAGACAGTGATGCACATCCAGGCTGACTGAAGAAAGAGGAGAAGCTCTCGTCCTCTCGCTCTCGCTCTCGTGATTTGTTTGTAATTGAGGGTATTGTAGGCTCTGTTTTTTTATATTTAATCAAAAAGCCATAACTCGATATTTCTATGAGAAAGACAGGCTTATTTGGTGACATATGTCGGACTTCTCTGAACATGTAGTCAGTTTAAATCCCATCCCTCCACAACTGACTGCAAGCTCATATTCATTTTTTAATTCAACGGCCACATCTCAAAATCCAATCAACAACTGATTCATAGAACCAAGTCCCGACTCTTTTTTTTTCTCCCCTCTTCTGATGATTTGTTACACTCAGATTTATATTACAATATAAGATCTCTTGCTCATCATGACTTTAAGGCATGTGTACGTCCACGCTAATCACATAATAAATCTTAAAGTGCGCTTATTTATTCCACTCTGAAACTGTCTTCAGTGTTTTGGCATTATATAGTGGTTTGAAAATGCATTTGGTGATAAATATAATTTAATATGTTTCTCTGTGTGTGTGTAAACACAGGAACAATGATGACTTTCTCTTCCAGGAAATAAGGCTCAAGTGTGCTTTGGTCTCTGGTTTGCTAGTGTTTTGGATTCATGTTATGCTCTGAAGTCTGGTCTGAATTTTTCATTGTGTTTCCTGCAGAAAGTCCTCTGTAGTCTGGCTATGTCCAGGCATTAGAGCATGAAGAGATGGGACACCTTAAGATCTGAATGTCTTGGACTCTGTAGGAAGAAAAGTTGTTGTTTGAGATCAAGTTTGAGTGTGATAGAGCCAACTGTTTATGAAGAGATTACACACTGACGCACATGCTTGCATCAGGAAAAGTTTTTTTCTGGAATGTATTAGTGATTAGTGCCTTTGCACCTGCTTCATCAACACATATGCGAAAGAATGCCAGGTGGGCTCAGAAAGCTGTTGTATCCTTGGTTTTACATGTTTGCCTGTTTTTGAGCTTGCAAATGGTAAGTGATTAACGGCAAGCCTCCTCTCTGGCAAATGTTCAAGGCCACCTACTCCATTCTCCTGTTAAAAACAAATGATTTGGAAGTGTTTAAAACCAAACTGATGACTGATTATTTGACTTGGCAAAATTTTGATGCTTGTCGATAACAGTGTTCGCTTGACCTATTAAAGTCGGCATGAAATCAAAATTGACTTTATTTACTCTACTAGCGCACATTGCTAGTCTTGATGTGAACAATTAATCCGTGCAAGTTAATCCGCTGAAAAAAATAGTTTGTCTTGGTAATCTTTAATCAAAATCTGATCATTTGCTTCTGCTCTGGAATGGCTTCTCTGAATCCTTCTCTGATGATGTCAGTTTGACGGCTTGGGCAGAATATCCTTTTAAACACACCACCCCAACCGTTAGTTTGCTATGAGTGAGAGACAGAGAGGAGGAGCGCCAAAATAAAACCATCATGCCCTCTATTCAATATTCCGTTTCAGATGAAAATACGTCACTACACTGAAATAAAGTTGGCAGCAACTTCCGGTTCACGCGGACTTTAACAGTAGTGTTAGGCTAGTTCACCTTTTTATCAGTTTCAGAATCTACTAGGGATGTAATGATATCAAAATCTCACGATATGATAATATCTCGATATTATCCACGGTAGTCCACGGTACAGTATTTATTGCGATATTTAAAAAAAAAAAAGGCAAATGAAGACTTGGAAAAAAATGAAAATTGTGTACATTTTAACCCTAAAAATGGCAAGACCATAAAGAGACATCAGAAAATTAATTTATTGCTATTTTCCATCTTATTGGGACACAAATAATACAACTTGATAATTTTTTACAAAACATTACTTTTAATTTTGATTTGAATGTTTGTATCCCACAGGATATGTTGCTAGTTTGGGGGTATAAATTAACTGAAAACAGAACACTTGTTTATCAATGCTTGTTACAACATGGTTGTAATTCCTGAACGCTTTGGAATACAGACCTAAGGTTGGTCTCTTTTTAAAGAAGACACATAGCAGATTATTGCTGAAGTGAAAGCATTTAAAAAAAGAAAGTATAAAAAAGTTATAGAAGATTAAGTTTGCAGTAAAGATAATGCAGTATACAATAAAAAAAAAAATTGTATATAAAATATAGTGCTGTCAAACGATTAATCGCATCCAAAATAAAAGTCTTTGTTTACATAATATATGTGTGTGTGCTGTGTTTTTATTATGTAGAAGTTGATATCACCAAAATTGTGGTTCCTGTGAAATTTTGTTTGGGCACTATACCAAAAATAACCACGGGGTGACACCCAAACTATTGAATTCTTTTGATGCAGTTTTCAGTCACAAATCAATAATTTTCTGTCACAATATCACTTCTATTACAAAACAGTCACCAAATATGGAACCTTGACTGTCAGACCTTTCCAAC
>NW_015552540.1:329202-338042 GCF_001515605.1 Sinocyclocheilus anshuiensis
AAAAAAGGACAAAACCATAAAGAGACATCAGAAAATAAATGTATTGCTATTTCCCATCTTATAAGGACTCAGATAATACTATTCTTATTGTTGATTTTAATGTTTGTATCTCCAGGATATGTCGCTTCTGAAAACAGAACACGTGTTTATCAATGCTTCTAAAAACATTCCTGAACGCTTTGGAAGACAGACCAAAGGTTGGTCTCTTTTTAAAGAAGACACATAGCAGATTATTGCTGAAGTGAAAGCATTTAAAAAAAGAAAGTATAAAAAAGTTATAGAAGATTAAGTTTGCAGTAAAGATAATGCAGTATACAATAAAAAAAAAAATTGTATATAAAATATAGTGCTGTCAAACGATTAATCGCATCCAAAATAAAAGTCTTTGTTTACATAATATATGTGTGTGTGCTGTGTTTTTATTATGTATATATAAATACACACACATGCATGTATATATTTAAGAAAAATAAGTTGTTTATATTTTAAAAAAGGGCGACGTATCCCCTGAGATACAAACATTTAGAGACAAATTACAAGAAATGTAAGCATGTAATAAATAAAATTTCAATGTAAACCTAATAAGCTAATGCTGAACAACAGCTTTTTAAACAGGTAAGTCCCCTCCACCATGTGTAAATATGAACTAGATCAACGTTTTTCCCACGACAGGCGGCCGTGCAGGTTTAAATGCTGCCTGTGAGCCAAACACAGAATGTAGAAACTAACTCACCTCATCTAAATATTCACAACCTTTCAACATGAAACCAAGAAATGAGACCTACACTTTCCCTGCTTCTCTCCACAGCTTCTCAAATGTTTGTGTCCTCCAGGATACATCGCCCCTTTTAGGGTTCAATTGGTTTTATTATAATCACATGTCACAACAAACACCCTTTCAACATGAAACCAAGAAATGGGACCTACACTTTCCCTGCCTCTCCCCACAGCCTCTCATATGTTTGCATCGCACAGGATACGTTGCCAGTTTTAGGGTTAAAGTTCAATTATTCTATGTAATGCACTTTGAGAATTCAAAATTAACCCATGTTCTTACCTAAAAAAAAAAAACCTTATGTCAGAAAAAAGTAAGTGAATTGACTTGTACCTGAAGGGGACTCAACCCTCTTTTTAGTTGTGGTATACTGTCTCAGCCTAAATTACATTCACACTTGTGTTTTAGGAAGCCAAACTAATTAGAATATAATAATAAATATAACAACAATTTTATATTATTGTTATTCATATAACAGAAATTAACATGTATTGTAAAACAATTGCACTGTAAAATAAATGAATATTTCATAGGTATATTATTTTTGCTTTACACTACAGTATGGAAATTACAAAACTTTTCCTAATTTCTACATTTGAAAGAGATATTTTGAATTTGGTCTGCAGTAACGTTACCCATTTAAACCACTAGCTGTCAGCAAGTCATACTGCACTTTTAAACGGATAGTTCACCCAAAAATGAAAATTCTGTCATTAATTACTCACCCTCATGTTGTTCCAAACCCGTAAGACCTTCGTTCATCTTCGGAACACAAATTAAGATATTTTTGATGGAATCTGAGAGCTCTCTGACCCTCCCATAGACTGCAATGATATTACCACGATCAACGCAAGGACATTGGTAAAATAGTCTGTGACATCAGTGGTTCAACCGTAATTTTATGAAGCTACGAGAATACTATTTTTGCGCAACGAAAACAATAATAACAAATTATTCAACAATTCTTCTCCACCAGTTTCCGTCTTCCGCCATTTTGGAGAGTACCCCAGAACATAATCATCGTAATCAGCGTTGTTTACGTTCAGCATTCGCGAACTGTCTACTAAACGTAAACAATGCTGGAAACTGCAGTAGAGCTTTTATTCTGACGGAAAACTCCAGCTTCAGTGAAACATGCTTACAAAAACGCGTCTCACTACAAATCTAGTGAAATACTGTAATCATCTGCTGCGAAAATAAAGCATAACTGGTGGCTGTTGCATTCCCAAACGTGTGCTAAACTCACAGCACATGCAATAAACGAGTTCACTGCATTCATTCACTGAGCCGTTCTGAGGCGCGGAAAACATCAGATCCCGAGCTGATCGCCTGAATGAAGTGCATGCTTTGCTTTGAAACGCGCAGCGAAAACAGACTTGAAGGAATTAAGCCATATTGTGCTTTCGGTTTTAGTTCGTTTGACATACTGTGCCAAAGCATAATGGCCCAAAACACAACTTTAAAGACCTTTTTTGTTAGAATAAGAAGTTTAAATATATTTTAAAAAGTACACTTTTTGCCCGGAAGACCTATTGTTTCATATCGTCATGTGACCACGATGATATCGAGACAGTTTTGCTATCGCGATACCACGATATTGATAATACCGTTACATCCCTAGAATCTACCAGCTGTATCGTCAATGCATACTTTTGTTTTCTATTTTGAGCACATTTTGTAAAAGTTTAGTTTAGTTTTGTTATGTGAGTAAAGAAAGTGTGAAGTTTTTGGAGCTAATTCTAATTTTTAATTTTTTTCTCTCTGTTTAAAGCTGCAGTCCGTAAGTTTTGCCTCTTTGTCGCCATCTCTGTTTGAAAACCTACAGTATGGAAATTACAAAACTTTTCCTAATTTCTACATTTGAAAGAGATATTTTGAATTTGGTCTGCAGTAACGTTACCCATTTAAACCACTAGCTGTCAGCAAGTCATACTGCACTTTTAAACGGATAGTTCACCCAAAAATGAAAATTCTGTCATTAATTACTCACCCTCATGTTGTTCCAAACCCGTAAGACCTTCGTTCATCTTCGGAACACAAATTAAGATATTTTTGATGGAATCTGAGAGCTCTCTGACCCTCCCATAGACTGCAATGATATTACCACGATCAACGCAAGGACATTGGTAAAATAGTCTGTGACATCAGTGGTTCAACCGTAATTTTATGAAGCTACGAGAATACTATTTTTGCGCAACGAAAACAATAATAACAAATTATTGAACAATTCTTCTCCCCCAGTTTCCGTCTTCCGCCATTTTGGAGAGTACCCCAGAACATAATCATCGTAATCAGCGTTGTTTACGTTCAGCATTCGCGAACTGTCTACTAAACGTAAACAATGCTGGAAACTGCAGTAGAGCTTTTATTCTGACGGAAAACTCCAGCTTCAGTGAAACATGCTTACAAAAACGCGTCTCACTACAAATCTAGTGAAATACTGTAATCATCTGCTGCGAAAATAAAGCATAACTGGTGGCTGTTGCATTCCCAAACGTGTGCTAAACTCACAGCACATGCAATAAACGAGTTCACTGCATTCATTCACTGAGCCGTTCTGAGGCGCGGAAAACATCAGATCCCGAGCTGATCGCCTGAATGAAGTGCATGCTTTGCTTTGAAACGCGCAGCGAAAACAGACTTGAAGGAATTAAGCCATATTGTGCTTTCGGTTTTAGTTCGTTTGACATACTGTGCCAAAGCATAATGGCCCAAAACACAACTTTAAAGACCTTTTTTGTTAGAATAAGAAGTTTAAATATATTTTAAAAAGTACACTTTTTGCCCGGAAGACCTATTGTTTCATATCGTCATGTGACCACGATGATATCGAGACAGTTTTGCTATCGCGATACCACGATATTGATAATACCGTTACATCCCTAGAATCTACCAGCTGTATCGTCAATGCATACTTTTGTTTTCTATTTTGAGCACATTTTGTAAAAGTTTAGTTTAGTTTTGTTATGTGAGTAAAGAAAGTGTGAAGTTTTTGGAGCTAATTCTAATTTTTAATTTTTTTCTCTCTGTTTAAAGCTGCAGTCCGTAAGTTTTGCCTCTTTGTCGCCATCTCTGTTTGAAAACCTGGAATTGCAGCTGTGTGCGGAATTATCTAGCTTGCGTGGGTTGTGAGTCGGCACGGCTCCAGTCCGGATGAATCTTAATGTTCTGAAGAGTATGTGTGGCAGTCAGTCACCGCACCGGTGTGGCCTCAAATTAGAAAACATTATTATAAGATGACCGTGGTGAATCGGGCTAAAGTAAGGCGATAGTTTTGAACACTGGCTGGTTATGTACTTGCCCAAATTTTGATTTCGGATAATTTTTAACCAAAAAAAGTTACAGACTGCAGCTTTAATGAAACCAATCACTACTCATGGACCAAGTAATTCTTTGTAGATGACAGATTACAAATGTTGGAAAAACAAAAGATTTTATCTTCACTTCTAAAGGCACATTTTTCAATAATTACAGTAAATATCTGAAATTGAAAAAAAAAAAAGAATTCTTTTCAAAATGTAACATTTTAAATGTTTAGACATAGCTGCTAAAATTGTACCAGTCCATTTTTGTGAATTCAGACTAACAGATTTAATGCAATTGTAGCTATACAAAAACATTATTAATTATGATAACATGCTATTCAAAATGGACTCTAATGTGATGTGTTAACTGTTTCGTTTGTTACATTCAATGTATAATTATTCTACTGAACTAGTTCTCTTTACTCTTTAACCTAATAAACAACCCTTAAAACAAATTACTACATTTATGCAAAGTTGATAGACTCCCTTGTCATTTATGGTTTCTATTTGAAAACATTTGTCAGTTTATTTGACCTATTGTTAATATTGTTGCTGCTGCAGTTGTTTGAAAAAACATTGTTTTTATTTTTGTAATATGAAGATTAAAAAACAAAAGTAAAATATTAAATAAAAGACAGTGCCGCATATAATTTTTCAGATATATAAACATTGGTTTTCAGTTATAAAATATCAACATCGTTTCCCTTCCAGCACTTCTTGCAACTAAATTACAATGAATCTCTTACACTCCGGTTGATTGCCCAGTGGTGAAACACTCGTTGAGGATTTAGACCCAATTCAGGAAATCATTTGGTTTTCAGGATCCTTCTCTCTTTAGCCCTGTTGCCCCTAATCACTTTTTTTTGCCTTCAATGCAGGACGGATCATTTAAGAGTTGGTCCGACAAGGGGATAAAATGTTTCAAGGATTTATTTATTGATAATTTATTTGCTTCTTTTGAACAGTTAACATTACGTTTTGGTCTTACTAAGTCAGATTTCTTTAGAGTTTTGCAAGTAAGGCATTATGTTAAGTCACTTGTATCAGACTTTCCAGTGATGCCTTCTGAAAATCCTTTGGATAATTTCTTTTCATGTAACATATTAGCCAAGGGTTCAATTTCCATTATTTATAATTTAATGACCAATCTGGCATCTTCCTCTCTTAATAACATTAAGAGAGCTTGGGAGGAAGACCTTGACAGACCACTTTCTGAAGACACATGGAACTGTGTTCTTAAGCAGGTCCATGCATCGTCAATGTGTGCTCGGCATTCACTTATACAGTTAAAAGTAGTACACAGAGCACATATATCCAAAGTTAAACTAGCTCAAATGTTTCCTGGTACTAGCCCCATATGCAATAGATGTAAATGTGATGAGGGATCACTAATTCACATGTTCTGGACATGCCCCAAATTAGAGCGTTTCTGGCGATCGATATTTCACACCCTTTCAGAGGTTCTTAAGCACAGTTTAGAGCCAGAACCTCTGGTTGGATAATTTATTTTCATGTAACATATTAGCCAAGGGTTTAATTTCCATTATTTATAATTTAATGACCAATCTGGCATTTTCCTCTCTTAATAACATGAAGAGAGCTTGGGAGGAAGACCTTGACGGACCACTTTCTGAAGACACATGGAACTGTGTTCTTAAGCAGGTCCTGGACAGTATGGATGCTACTCTAGATGTTTGATGGTGAGGGTCGGGGGACTGTTGTATGTGATTTAGAATGTAAATATAAATAAAAAAAACTTTGAAAGAAAATATCGACATCGGTCGATCTCTAGCACAATTGACCTCTGCATTGTGCTCATTCTCTAAAAGACGCATGTGTAATTCGTAATGTGATAGAATACTAAAGCAGAACACTTTCCTTTTTCAAATAATAATTCTAAACAAAACAGCACCTGTTCATCATATTTTTTTTTTGTCTGTATGCGTGTTTAGTCACTTGTCCCTTCTTTTGTGAATGAGCTCCATTGAGTATCACACCATTTAGTAGATAGTTGAGTGGCTCTGCTGGGGACTTTGCTATTTACTACTGTCATATCTGGAGCCTTTAGATCATGCTATGATAGTATGGTTACATGGATGTGTGTGTGTGTTTGCTCACCGCTGGAGTTGTGTTGGTGAAACACAAAGCACTGAGGTATGTGAGAGCTGATCTTCCGCCAGTGAGCTGCAGGGCTGGAGTTGGTGGGGGAGGGGCGAGAGAGAGAGAGAGAGAGAGAGAGAGAGAGAGAGAGAGAGAGAGAGAGAGAGAGAGAGAGAGAGGCGTATAAATACTGAGAAGGATAGAGAGAGAGAGAGAGAGAGAGAGAGAGAGAGAGAGAGTTGAAGGAAAAGCTGGCCCACTAATTGTGTTTTGGGCTCTTAGCTAGAAAGAAAGAGAGTGTGCATGCAAGTGAAATTGGGGGTAGGTGTGTGTGTGTTTGTGACCCCTCAACTGTTTGTTGGCTCTCAGTCGCAGCATCAGACAGACAGGCATGTGAAAAGACAGAGGGATTCTGTCACTGAATCACCTTCATCCTCTGAAATTACACTTCAAGAAAGATGATCTTCATCACGGGCTCATGTGCACCTGAGCCCCAAAGACAGACCGCAAACGCACCTACACAAATGCTTAAATTAACATGTGTTACACCTGAGCCTGAAAAACATTTATCTGTTTCAGAAATGGAGAAACAAACAAACACCTTCAGGTTTTATGCTGGTGTATTTGGCATTTTATGTTCTCCTTTCTGTTTTTAATAAGTACAAATCTGCATGACCTTGAAGAATATTTGGTTGGATCACCCGCATCAAGTGATATTAGATTATGTACCTGGCACAGATTTACCCTGAACAGCAGGAGCCAAAATACACACACACATACACGTGTACGTGCACTGCAAAAAAGAAGAAAAAAAAGGTTTGAATGTTTTTCAGAAGAAATGAGAAGTACTATCCTTTCTGTTGCTCTGAGACAAAGGCTTCAACCCATAAATTTGCATTAGATAAGTAAATAATTTAGGTTGTTTTGCTTTTACACTGAGCAGTCGTAACCTTTGTGCTGTTTGTGCTGGGTGCATTTATTATTACACAGACCTTCACTAATGTGCACCTGTTTAATAAGCCCTTCACTAGATGGTCAGATTCCAGCTGCGTTCTGACTCACAGAGTCCTTACACAGTCTTCACTGCTCCCAACACACTGTGCAGGGGATTTCAGCAGAAGTTCACATGGCACATTCATTTGGAACTACATGAACTACATCACCTCTACTTAAAGAATTCTGAAAAAAGATGTTTTACAGTTTCCATAAAATATTAGGGAGCAACTGTTTTCAACATTGATAATAAATGTTTTAATTAAAATTAAAATGAAGTACAATTTTAAAATATAGTAAAATAGGAAAAAAGTTATTATTTTCCTTAATTGTAATAATATTTCACAATATTACGGTTTTTACTATTTGCTGATCAAATAAATGCAGCCTTGATGAGTATTAGAGACTTCTTTTAAAAACATTAAAAATATCTTGCAGACCTGAACATTTTGAATGATAGTGTGATGATGATATTAAATGCTATATAAGGAAATACAGCGCTTCAGAGAAATAGCCTAATGTGAAGCACATTTTTGCATTAATTATTTTCTGAAAATGATGAACTAGTGCCTCAACATGCATACTCGCTATGATTTGAAGTCTTTCATGAAATAGCAAGATACCCTGTTAAGTCCACTTTGCAGGGCCATATTAGGAGATTGGAAGGGTGTATGATTGGAAAGAATGAGCTAGCTTTGCAGACTTTTTTAGCACTCTACCTATTCATAGAGGTTTATTCTATTTGAATAAAGCTGACTGACTCTGCAGACATCAAGTACACCTCTGTTTTTCTCCTCTCTGTGGGTTTTAGAGTGGTGGTGGTGTTGAATCACTTTGAAACTCGTATGACACAGTGTTGTGCAGGAAAACCTCAGCAAGGTGGCCGTATCTGACGTTGATTTGACACTGGCGCAACTAAGACCTTTACTTTCTGACATCTGGGATTTGGTGTGTGTGAAATTGTGCTGTATTAGTTGGTTGTAAATGGCTGTGGGATAAAACATTAGACACTCTGGGCTGTGATGAGGGAGATGGGGTTGAGTGTAGGAGGGAGATATGTGGGCGGATGACTTGGTGAGAAAAGTCAGAGGAATAAAATTCATATGAACAAAACTTGAATATCATGCAGGTATACACTTGGCTGCTCACAAAGGTGTTTGGTGAATTCTGTATTTTAAACTAATTTTTATCTTGGTTTTCTAGGCTTAATACTGCAACTGTCATGTGGTGTTAAATAGGGCTGTCGCGATTCGTCGAGTCTATTCGACTATTCGACTTAAAAAAAATCCTCGACTTCATTTTACCTGCGTCGACTAACTGGCAAAATACCGGAAGTGGCGCATTACACGGACGAGAATCCATAAAACACATTATTAGCACTGATCTATATGATTCTCTATAGATCAGTGATTATTAGACTGTTTTCCAAGGCCTCATGATATATTAAACCTGTTTAAAAATCATAATTAAGCATAACTGAATTCACAAACGCTACGATTTAATTAAATAATTATATGTGATGCAGTTATAGGTGTGTAGGTTATGTATGTGCGTCTCACAGCGGCTCCATTCACAGTAAATGCTGTTCCATAGGAACTGTTATCATTTACATGTGTGGAGCGGCTCAAACTCCATCTCTGCATGTTGTTGTGAGTTTGGGTTTATTA
>NW_015552540.1:339661-339813 GCF_001515605.1 Sinocyclocheilus anshuiensis
CTTCCTCCAGAGCGTCTCTCACATGTTCCGTCCGCCATGTGCTTCTCGTCTGCTCTTATTTACATCAGCGCTGGTTTACATCAGAGTGTGCACGCGTCTTTCAGGCAGCATACAGCGGTGTTGTGCATTTTGACCAGTTGATGGGAAAAGTA
>NW_015552540.1:340286-351541 GCF_001515605.1 Sinocyclocheilus anshuiensis
TGAAAGTGCGCTTTCATCCAGAGCGTCTCTCACATGTTCCGCCATGTGCTTCTCGTCCGCGCTTATTTACATCAGCGCTGGTTTACATCAGAGTGCGCATGTGTCTTTCAGGCAGCATACAGCGGTGTTGTGCATTTTGACCAGTTGATGGGAAAAGTATTCTTAAAATGCATTCAAAATTCTGAATAATTTGTAATATATAATTATTAACGGTATTTAGAAGTGCCCACGATAACAATATCGTGCATATTCATTACCGGGATATATCGCATTACCGAATACCGGCACAAGTCTAGTCGTTAGTGGCAGCCCTAGTGTTAAATTATATGAAGGGTCTCAAAAGTGTCTCAAAGCGCTCATTTTAAAGGCTTTGATCATACATAGCATCAATACAGAACTTTTCCAACAACGGTGTGAATTGTCTGAGCTGATGTGACAGCAGGTCTTGTACACACATGACCTCCAGTTCAAACAACATCAAAATGCGGTTAAATGTACAGAATAGACTGTATGTGTTAAACGTCCTGCTGTCTGTTTATATATGCATGCATCAGTTTCAGGTTCAGTGTGGTTCTGCAAAATGCTTCACAGTGTGTCACAAAACCACAGCTAACTCCTTTATTATGATTGGACCTGAATTTTTTTTCACAGTGTCTTCAGTACTCTCATTATTCCTTTATTTGATTGATAAAACTAGTCACTACTTTGACACCCTGGACATGTGAAAAAGCAAGTGTATCTCAGAGAGAGAACTGACAGACATGTGAAGCATTTGGCAGATGTGCTGTGCGTGCGCATGGTCATAGCCTCCATCTCTCTCTCTTTCTCTTGTTTCCCTTTCAGTCAAGCTGTTCAGACTCATAAGCTCAATCATACATCTCTCATTCTGTTTCGCTCACACACACACACACATCTCTCCTGTGCTGTCAGTGTGTTGTTGTGTGAGATGTTCCTGGCTGGTCTGCAGTATTTCACCTGCTTTTTTACCCTTTTTTCTGAGTGTGTTCACCAGACCGAATTATTTGTCCGTAAATGAATGTCTGCATCTCTTTTAGATCTGATTTCTCCATCCCTTCAGCTGAACAGCTCAGTTATTGATTGTCATTTCTGCATTTGTTCCCGACAATTGTTGGAATATGATGGATCAGTAAGTGAATTAATGACTGATTGGATTGGTATTGGTCATTATAGGGGGAAGTTAGAGTCGTTCTTGTAAGCTGCAATCACGGCACATTTGTCGGCAGACTCTGCTTTCAAACAGCATTATGCCTGCTGAGTATTTTTACTGGAGCCGTCTCTGTGTGCATGTGTGTGTGTGTGTGTGTTTGAGTGTGTGTTCAATTTCATTTGTTTTGGAAGCCGAGCAGCTCATGTCTCTGCCCTTCCCCCATCTCTCTCTCTCTCTCTCTCTCTCTCTCTCTCTCTCTCTCATGCCCACTGTCATTCTCTTTTTCTTCCTGAACCAACCTCTCTGCTCTCCTCTCCTAATTTTAAAGCAGAAATGCATCATGTGTTTTATTCAGGAATGTCTGGCAGGCTCCTGGTTGTAAGAGCATCTGCTCTGATTTGTTCTTGCTTGCAGCAGAGGGATTGAGTTGTTAATCAGTGCATTGTTAGCTTTTTATTGTCTGGTTAATTCTAAAGTAATATCTTGTCAAAAGGAGAAGCCAATATATATTTACACAGGAAAGAATGCAAACAGATGTTACTTAAGAATATTGTAGGTTCCAAACGCAAATGGTTAAACGGATAGTTCCACCCAAAATTCTAATTCTGTCATCATATACTCACCCTCATTGCATTCCAAACCTGTATAACTTTTTTGTTTGAAATGCAAGAAGATATTTTGAAACATATTTTAACTGTTTTGGTACATATAGTGAAAGCCAATGGAGTCTAAAACAACACTGGACCCCATTGACTAACATTGTATGCACACATAAGTGCACATTTTTCACTTCTATATTATTACATGATGACGGTGAGTAAATGATGACAGAGGATGTTTCTCAATTCTAAGAACCATCTGGCCATCCCAGCAACATTTTAAATAGCAGGACAGCACCACCCATTGCACAATTATATACTGTGAACATAACATCACAGATGTCATCATAACTGATAAAAAATTTACTCACATTATTTTATATCTTTTTATTTTACTGCATGTATTTATAAATTGTGCTCTGTCAATGGTAAGATTCTTTAGAATATGCCACGAAAAAGTACTGCAGGCTTTTGTCAGGTCTTTATCACTTTATTAAGATTATGGCAAACAAAACTACATATTTACTTTCACAAGCATTTGCACGCATGCAGCAGGAAGTTTAACGCTAGAAGTTTTAAAGAAATGTCTCACCCCAAAATGAAAATTTGGTCATCATTTACTCACCCTCATGTCGTTCCAAACCTGTATAAATGTCTTTTTTATGATGAACACAAAAGAAGATATTTTGAAGAATGCTGGTAATCAAACAGTTGTAGGGAAGTCATAGCAGGGAAAAAGTCAATAGGGGCTAACAACTGTTTGAACTATTCCTTTAAGCTTACATAACGCTGTCTATCCACAGCATTTACTGGGATTTTTAACGGTTTGCTTTGCTTAAGTCTGCATTTGCTGCATCCTCGATATCAAGAACACTTCTGCGTACTTTCATGAATGTCCTCTGTAGTTGCATTCTTGAGTATTGGAATTGAACTTCAGTGGTTTAGGACGACGTACTGCGAAAACACAAGTATGCAAGGTTGCATAAGAACACGTACTGAGAAATGTCAAGACTGTTCATTTTTTGGTGAACTGTCTCTTTAATCTCACCTGGAAACACACATCAGTCAAACTGGACAGCATGTGTTTGTTTGCCGTTCTGGAGAAGAATGATTTATTATTAAGAATGTTAGTGTGTACATTGCCCATCTTTGCTCTGCAATGCATTGTTTGCCCTCTTCTGTTTGGTTTTTCCATCTCGTTTTCAAGCCTGTGGAATGTGACACTTCCGTTGTGTTTGGGGCTGCTCCTGCATATTTCATAGCTTAGACCATTACTGAACTATCCTATCCTGAGGGAAAGCGCGTGTGTGAGAGATGTGTTTGTATTTGAGTGTGTGCCTTCAGATGTGTGTATCAGTGTCTGAGCTGCGAGTATGTGTATGCGTGTTTGCCCAGTAAACAGTTTGGCCTATGCAAATGAACTGCGTTTGGCGCTGGAAGTGTGATGTTGTCATCAAGTTGGCTCAGAATGTGCGTGTTAATTTTTGCCGCTCTCTTCCTTTCCTTCTCCTGTAGCAAATGGTGATGAGCCCGGATCTTGCAAAATGCATGTTATTTTTTATTTAGTACTGACCTGAATAAGATATTTCAAAAAGACTAGTTTAAGCCAGGCTCACGCTGTATGATTTTTTTTAAAGTCCTTTAGGATTGTACTTGTCAGACTCAGACTGTACGAACATGATGATCATGTCACACTGTGCAATATTTGTAAAAGTTCTTTTTAGGATTGTACTTGTCAGACTGTACGAACATGATGATCATGTCACACTGTGGGATCTCAGTTGTCATTAATGTCAGACTGTACGACAGTCAAGACACGTATAACGGCGTATTTATGCAGAATAGTGCAAGCAGCAAATCATAGCAAAGGCAACATATCAGATGAATTCCGTGAGTGGAGGAGTTTATGCGGTTAGAAGAAATCTCTAGCATTAATTCTGATCATGGCTTGTCTTGAAAAATGAAGACAGTTTGACGTTCGTCATAGGAGAAGTCAAGTTAACAAGTTTTAACAAGTTAAACTTTTATTTTGAGTTTGAGTTTCTTTTGTATATGAAGATGATAGTTTTTCTCAAATTAAAGTGTAAAATGCTTATGAAGTGAACATGTCCTAATGCAGTGAGATGGCAGATGCTAAAAACCGTTGTCACCATTCATTCACATAGACACTCGCAAAACACAGCAGGACTGGGTGCCAAATCTTCTGACACTGCCAGAAGTTCGGCGGAGGTAAAATTTAATTGCAACAGCCATTAATCGGCTGTAGGTGAACATGTCAAACTAACAATCAAAGACTACAGAGTTTAGCCTAGGATTATAGGAATCTTTTAGGATTTTCAAAATTTGTCTCAGACGACCAAATCGTGGCCAAAATCACACAGTGTGAGCCGGGCTTAATAGTCCAATTTATAAGTCTATATATTTAAAATAATAGTTGAATTTATAAAAATGACCCCATTCAAAAGTTTACATACGCTTGATTCTTAATACTGTATTGTTACATGTTCCACAGCTGTTTTTTTTCCTTTGGTTTTTCCAATTTTCTTTTGCGTATTTGAACCCTTTCAACAATGATTGTATGATTTTGAGATCCATCTTTTCGCACTTTCAACTGTTCAGGACAAACAAGTGTTAAACAACTATCACAAAAAAAAAAAAAAAAAAAAGCTTGGGGATTTCCAAGCCGGGCTTAATAGTCCAATTTATAAGTCTATATATTTAAAATAATAGTTGAATTTATAAAAATGACCCCATTCAAAAGTTTACATACGCTTGATTCTTAATACTGTATTGTTACATGTTCCACAGCTGTTTTTTTTCCTTTGGTTTTTCCAATTTTCTTTTGCGTATTTGAACCCTTTCAACAATGATTGTATGATTTTGAGATCCATCTTTTCGCACTTTCAACTGTTCAGGACAAACAAGTGTTAAACAACTATCACAAAAAAAAAAAAAAAAAAAATGCTGTGGATCATCCAGGTAACAACACAGTATTAAGAATCAACCATATGCAAACTTCTGAATGGGTCATTTTTATAAATTCAACTATTATTTTCTCTTGTGGAATAAATGTCTTTTATGTTAAAAAAGGTTAGTACTAAATAAAAGGTCAGTACTAAATACAAAATAACATGCAACTCTTACAGATCTGATCACTTTTTTACATAAAATATGCTAAAATGTAGTTTTTCTTGCAGCATCATGTACAGATTGCTGAGACCCACCATGACATTGTTTTGTATATTTTTTCTTTGGTAGCTTTGTTTCAAGAATGTCTTGCCACTGTTCTGGAAAAATGGTGTAAAAGAATAAAAACTTCTGGTTTTAGAGCTAATTGTAATGGTAAATCTTCCACTAAGGTGAAAGTTGTTAGAAGACGTGACAGTCATTAAGCTTTTTTTTAGCTGAATCACTAGTGTTGCTTACTTTAGCGATTTTCGACTGTTCCTTTGTTCCTCAGGAATGAGTTCTGGACAACAGTATACTTACACATAGATGAGTTCCAGACTGTGCTAGAGCACTCACTGCTAAACGCAAATGACTTCTAGAACTAGGTTATAGTAACAAAACATATAGTACGTGCATAATTCTTTTTCGGCAAACAAACACTCATCTACTTCACTCATAAATGCACTATGAAGCTATGAAGCTTCCACCCCAAAAATGCATCCACCCCACAGCTCATGTATAAAATATCAGCCTGCTGATAGATAGACTATTCAGGGTGTACTGTGCTAAAACATCTAAAGTCAGAGCAAAATGTCTGCTCTGGAGATTTCTTTAAGATGGGAGAACATATGAAGTGTGTTTTTGGCTGTGTGTATTTCAACTTGAGCAAAGTAACTATACTCAAGGTGTTACAGTTTTTCAATTTAATGCTGCAGGTAATAATTCAATTTGTTTACGCACAATATGATGTTACTGTTAATATAGTCTCTTCACTTGCTTTCTCTCTCTTTGTTTTAAAGGCTATAATGATTTTGGCATTTGATTTTGTATTAGAGTAATCCTTTTAAATGTCTTGAGTTCAGAATCATGTTCTCAGTGGTGTAAATAGGTGCTTGGATCACACACCAACTGAAACTTTTCACAGTTTGTTTCGCAGTCGTAGGTTTTGAATTGCACATGTGAAAGGTGATATGCAGAACAGACAACACAGTCCCAGCAGTACTAGTGTGACCGTACGGCTTTTTAAAGAGAGCAATATACTAGACTTGCTGTGTAATAAAGTAAAGTGTAAATTTAGCAGTTTTGAATAGATAAGCAAACATGTTAGACATTAACATTAACTAAATAAGCCTATACCTTCAGTCTGGGTAAAACAATGATGTGTTTGATCAGTTTGTGCATATTTAAATTTTCATTGAGCTTTATTGAATCATAGATTATATTCCAATGGCATTCAATCTCATTCATTGCAAGTGCTTAAGACCATTTTAGCAGACGTGTGCTCAGTCTCTTGGAACAGATCTGTAGGTTTGGTGTTAGCATGGTTAAAGACACCATTTTATTTATTATAGCTAATTTTGTTTCAAGCGAAATGTTTGTATGATGATGTGTCTATTTAGCATGCCTGTTCTTTGTTTGTCCTTTGATAGTAGTGTGTTGTGTTTTGATTCTCTTATTTTCCCTTTGCTTTAAAGTAATGGTAGAATTAATTATGTTAAAACACACCCTACTAAATGCTGTTTAAGTCTTCCTGGGAGCATCCTACTTACAAATTCGGAAAAATGTTTAGGTGATTTTCGTCAAAATAAAATTAACTCAGTGGACACTTTTCTCTTTCCATACATACACTTCCTAAGTTTAGGGTGTGCAACATTTGTAATTTGTTTTTGTTTTTTTTGGAAAAAAACAAAAACAACAGAACAAAGCTCACCAAGGCTACATTTATAAAAAAACAACAACAACATAAAACACTAATTTGTGAAATATTATTATTTGAATAATAATTCTAAGATGTATTCAAATTATTACAATTTTGCTCCAGAAACATTTCTTCTTATTATCAGTGACATAGAAAGTTCAAAAGAACAGCATTCAGAAAATAGAAAACTTTTGTAACTTTGTAAAAGTGTTTACTGCTACTTTTGACCAATTAAATGTGTCCTTGCTGAATAAAAGTAGTGTCTTTCAAAAAAAACAAAACTTTTGAACAGTAGTGTAGGTATGAAGCTGATGCAGCATTATTATACTTATGGTGTCACAGAGAATGATCGGGAATGTAGTCGTTCAAGTCATAAACGAGTAGTATGTTTTACTAAACGTTATTGCCATTTTTCATCTATAGCACACAAAATGTTCACAAACTAAATTGTTAGCTTTTTATATTGAGTTACACCTGTTATCATAATCATTGAGAAGTTCCATTTGAAAGGAAACTTTCCAATTCAATTCAAGTTTTCAGTTTAAGTTTATTTGTATAGCGCTTTTCACGATACAAGTCGTTGCAAAGCAACTTTACAGCAAATTAAGTTTCTACAATATGTAACACTTTAGAATAGGGAACACTTATTCACTATTGTGAATTTAGAATTTTCCCTCAATAAATTCCTAATTTGCTGCTTATTAATAGTTAGTAAGGTAGTTGTTAAGTTTAGGTCATTGACCTCACTATTCGAGGAACAGACACAGTCTTTATAAATTTAGTTTCAACTTCAAATCCATTTAGAGCTCTTTTTCCTGGATTATTTGTCCTTTCGTGTGATCATGTGTGTAATTCTCATTGTGCTTGAACAACATATTTATCTCTAACAGCATAGCATTGCCCCCCTGCCTCATATACCACAGGAAGCGAGTATTTATTTATTCGTCATAATCACATTATCATCATTATTCTGCTTTCATAGGAGCTATCCATGCACTATGCATACATTAGTCATTATCTCAATCACTCTCTGGCATGCTGGCATGTAGGATAATTTAAAGAACTTGGACCCTTTTTAGATGCATTTTCGTCATAGAAAGGATGTCAGTGTCTTTTATTAATTAGCAGAGATGTGTCTTGCTGCTGCTCGCAGCATGAATGTACTCCCACACATTGAGAGCAATGCGGTGAGCATCCTTCAGTTATGAACCAAACAATACAGTATATACACTTTCTGAATAAAGACTGCATCATAGACAATTTCAGCAATACCAGAATAATTTTGTAAATGAAATGAGTTAAACAGATTTAGAGCATCAGCATCAGCTCAACACTAGAAGACGCTTTGTCTCTCAGTTTATTTCCAATTGAAATTAGCTTTAATTACCGCAAACAATACAACACTGCCGAAGCTAAGATCGCATTTAAACAGAAAGTTACAGATTAGTAGATCATTCAGTATTAGTTACAGCTGTGCACAGTCTCCCTTTCTGTTTTGCTCTGTCTCTCCATTTCTTTGTGTTTCTCTTTCTGTCTTAGTGTTCTGCAGAAAGACTGAGAGGAATTTTTATTGGTGTGTATGTTGGGTTTAGAGTATCCTAGCAGTGTTTTCATTAAGATGAATGATCTACAGATGCTTAGTATGGGGCTGTGTGTGTGCGGGCACACTAAAGTCAAACATCACTGAAACATCACAAAACATCACTCATTGACTATGTTTACACGAATACCTAAATTGATCTCAGGCGCGCTATTAGTGGGTCGAGCGTGTAAACAGATCCACTTACAGTCATGTGGGTCTCGTGGATGTTGGTTTGCTTGGTTTTCGAAGTGTTTGGCTTCCCATAAAGCTCATGACTAAATAAAACAGTTACTAATAGTAATATGCAGTTTGATATGCTGATGAGTGACTGCAGCATTGCTAAAATAAACACATACATGTAATATTAATTGCTCTCGCAATCAGTGCTGGGATGCTTGTTCCCCCTTTCCATTACTCTAGTCTCTAGTGTCACATGGTCCTTCAGAAACAATTCTAATATAGTGATTTGGTGCTCAAGAAACATTTCTTATTATTATCAATATTGAAACAGTTGTGCTGCTTAATATTGTCATGGAAAATTTAATTGAGATAGAAATCTTTTGAGAAATTATAAATGTCATACCTGTCACTTCTCTCTCTCTCTCTCTCTCTCTCTCTCATATGCCCCTATCCGCCTCTCCCCATCAATCTCCCTTTGTTTCCCTCCATCTCAACACCCATCTTTCTCTTTCTCTAGCTCTCTCGTCTTTTACCTCCCCAGTGTTGATTGTGAGAATAGAGATCAGGCTAATTATGTGTCGTCGAGTCGATTTTCCAGGTTTAATTGCACCCCTGCTGTTTCATGTTAAGGAAAGCGAGAGATTTGATGAAGGTGCAGGAGAGAACAAGAAACAGACTGAATACAAGCAAAGCAGGAAAGAAAGGGCCAGAGGAAGGTACGGCCTGTGAAAATGGGTGGGTTAGGTGGGTGTATAGCGGCACTTGTTTGACCTTTCATTAGCACGGCCCTGGTCAATATTCATAGTTAAATGGAAAGTAATTAGCTCCATAACGATGCCTCACACACTCATATTCAGAGAACGTTCTCTCTTTTTGGTGTATGCTGATGAAATAGAGCAAAGTCAATAGACCTGTCAACAGGATGATGTATTGTACGTGTACGAGAAGGGAAAAGACAAATGAAGGCAACGGAGAAAATAAAACGAATCGAGAATAAAAGCAGCCGGGAGGGGGACAGCGTGCAGCAAGTGTCGAGAAAGTAAAACGGTAACAACCTGAAAAACAGCTTCACAAAGAAGCAGGAAATTAAAAAGCATTTTGTGTAATTTTTGACGATGCGTGTTTACATGATGACCTTTGACAAAATAACAACATGAAACCACCTGCGAATCGAATGTCTCATTAACAAATCAAGCTTTCTTTTAGGAAGATATTAAGCAAGTAAGCAAGAGTGCTGTAGTACATAAAGTTTTTTTTTAATTATCATTGAACAATATCAGTTTACACACTCAAATGGGGAACAATAAAATGCATATGACAAAATATAGACTCTTCCAATTACATCATCATACATAAATGTCCATGTATATACACTACCGGTCAAAAGTTTGAGATCAGAACGATTTTTTTGTTTTTTAAAGGAGTTTCTTATGCTCATCAATGCTGCATTTATTTGAGCAAAAATACAGGAAAAAATGTAATATTGTGAAATATTATTATGATGTAAAATAACTTTTTTCATAATGAATTATGTTGAATAATTTGACCAGTTTCATCTAAAAGATCAACATATAAAACATTTTTTTTTCATACCACTCCTGTTTAAATACTGTTTATCTATTTATTGTAATAGTTCTGTTATTCCACAAAGTAGAACCATGCGGTGTAACATTTTGGGCGAATATCATTTTCCAATAGTACAAAATCTGTTTGTGGAATTTTTAAAGCTTAACTGGCAATTTGGAAACCTCAAAATCACATTTCAGCAAAAAATCTAACCCTCCAACTTTCTTGAATACACACTTATTTAGTGAATTAGTAAATTAGTTTAGATATGCCTTCTGCTTTGGTCAAGAGCATTCTGCCCATAATAGACAGATCTCTCATAAGCCAATGATTAAGGGATTTTTTTCATACTGTCAATTCTCTCTTCTATGTTTACTAATTCTCTCGCATATATTTCTTTAGACATTATTAAACCCAAGGATTTTACTTCATATTTTAACAGGAATGGATTCTATATTTTCTTCATTACATGAAAAAAGAGGAAAAAGTTCAAATTTTTTAAAAATTTAAGCATAATCCTAATGGTCTAGAAAAAAACGGAAATAATATTCAGGGCTTTTTTAACTATAGATTCATCTTTTAAAAATATTACTGTGTCATCAGCAAATTGACTAATTCGATATTCATAATCAGGAATGGTTATTCCTTTTAATTGAGGATGGTTGACAACTAAATAAGCTAACATTTGAGTGCATAATATAAACAGCTTTGGAGAGATTGGACTAGTGCTGGGCGGTATACCGTTCATACCGAATACCGGTGTTTATTTTTGTTATGATATGAATTTTTAAAAAACCGCAATACCGGTGTATGTCGCTTAAACAACGTTCGGAAGAACTCATCCACAATATCCACATTGACCGCCACAAATATCCACCGCCTCCTGTCATCAGCTCCCGCGTCTCACACACACGAGCGTGACTTTAGCACTACATTTAGCAACTTTCAGACCCTTTTAGTGGCTTTTTTCCATAGAATATTCATACTGACAAACCTAGCGACTTTTTTGGATAAACCTTAGCTATGGTTTAGTTGGAAGATTTCGCCAGTGCTGTCCCGCGAACGCGAGGTCTGACTTTCCCGGTGAAGTGTCACCTCTCTCGGCGTCTGTTCTGTGCAGTGAGCGGCAGAGAAGCAGCGCATTCAGTTGGCCGCAGCGCAGCCGACTCGTCAATAAATGAGTACAAAACAGCGTTTCCTAGCACCTGTCGCTTACTGATTGTTTGGAATTAAAAATATGAGCGTAGTTCGTCTGTTAATATCACATGCACTTTTTTGTTTGTTGTTTTTTTT
>NW_015552540.1:351672-358820 GCF_001515605.1 Sinocyclocheilus anshuiensis
GCTGCTTTTTTGAACATTTTAGCAATTTAAAAATATTAAAAAAGGATTTTTTACACGGCACCCCTGCTCTCGACACACGTGGCACCCCGGTTAGGAAGCACTGCTCTAAATAATGCCGCGAGTGGGGCTTGAGGAAGTGACGTTACTGACCTGATGCAGCCCCTGAAGTGAGACACAGGAAACAGAAATACTGCAAAATAATAATAATAACGCGACTAACCGAGACGAAATAACGTTATAACATTTAGTTTCGTCTCGTTTTGGTCAACGAAAATAGTCATAATTTTCGTTGACGAAAGCAACACTAGTGATAAGCTTCCTTTCTGAATGCATTCTAAAAATGCATTATACAATAATTTCCGAATATCTTTCCAAAAATGTTTTCAAAATTAATTAGTTAAACCATCTATACCTGGTGATTTACTATTATTCATTTGTTTTAAAGCTACATCCATTTCCTCCAAAGTCAACTCATCATCAATTAAGAATTTGTCTTCCACATTCAGTTTATGTACTTTATCTCTTATAATCACAAATAAAAAATCACAGTCAGCTTTTTTATAATTGGATTTATAAAGTTTAGTATAGAAAAGTAAAATTTCATTTTGAATTACTTTTTGATCATCTGTTATAATTTCATTAATCTTAAGCTTACAATTTTTTTTCTTTGTTTGTCTTTGTTTTTCAAGGCCGAAAAAATATGATGAACTTTTTTCTCCTTTTTCAATCCACCACGCCCTTGATCGAATATAAGCTCCATCTGCTTTTTCTGAATACAACTCATCTAGTTGAGATTGCATTGACTGTAATTTTGCAGAATTTTCTGGTGATTCTTGAGTATTAAGTGCCAGTGAATTTATTTCCCCAATCAGTTCCCTTTGTTTCTGTTTTCTCCTCACTGATAAAAATTGGCCTATATCAATTGCTATTTGTTTAAGCTTAAATTTAAACCATTCCCATTTATGTAAGTTAGACATATCTAGCTTTTCAGTCTCCTCAATGACAGCCAACACCTGTTGATAAAATTATCATTCTTTAACAAGTCATTATTAAGCTTCCAAATATTAGGAGAAATTTGATATTTCTTAAACACTGCTAAGGACAGAGTAACCATACAGTGATCTGTAAGTGGGGCAGCTGTAATTTTACATTCCGAGACAATTTTACATAGTTCACAAGAAATAGGCCAATAGTCTAATCTCGAACATTGTCCATTTCCTGAGGGGTTAAACCATGTATGCTGAATACTATTTGGGTTGGATACCCTCCAGTAATCAACAACATTTACAGTTTTACAAAAATTCAATATAGTATCATTATACGCAGAATGTGAACCTCTTTGAGGTCTCCTATTAGGAGTCACCCTAAGTCACCCGCTATTATCACATTTCTGCATTATATATTTTTTCCCATTCATTAACCAAATAACCAAGTTTCTCAAACATTTCTCTATTAGCCACTTTGTTATTATAACCATAAATACAGAGTAATATACAACATTTGTCATGAATTTCTACTACAATCATTAACCAGTGACCTTCTGTGTCCCCTTTATGAACAATTACAGAGCCTTCAAATCTGTTAAATAATATCATCACTCCAGCTGAATGTGAAGATCCATGTACAAACAAGGCTAAATCACCCCATTGAATTTTCCAAAGTCTTTCATCATCATTCATCATTCATCAGCTTTTTGTTCCTTGCAAAATAAAAAATAGCTTTACGCTTTGTAGTACATAAAGGTACATTCAGTAATTCTTTAGCTAGCATTAACATTGCTGTTCTTCTGTACTTTAATGGTTAGATGTTGCACTGCCATCTATTGGCGTGGTTCACCATCATTCCCTTGCCTTTCCAACAAAAAAAATAAGCTACTTGTTGGTGCCTATCATAATAATAAAAAAGAAGCAACTTAGGGATCACTACTATCACTGTTTTCTCCGTCATAAAATCTTTTCATCTTGTGTATGCCGTATTGATGTTTGCGTTTGTTTGTTTTTTTTTGTCTTTGTCAGTCTTTCTGTCTTCTTGCTTCAGTCCTTTTCTGTTTCTTCAGTCGCACAGGTTCTGATTCTCTCAATGTTTTTGCTGGTAAAGCATGATAATCAGTGTGTTCTGTTGCTTCACTCTTCGCATCACCAAACAACACTACTGTAGCGCAGACAGTGATCTTGAGGATTTTCTCTGAACTTCAGTGAAACATTGCGGGACACGTCATTTCAGCATGGCAAAATACATTAAGAGGGGTGACCTATAATTATAACGCTTTTTTTATAGAAAACTATCATAATTACAGTATCTTCACAGAAATGTTATTTATTTCTTAATGTGAAACACTTTTAAATGTAAATTCAGAATAAATATTTCACTTAATGCCATTTGGCTAGAATGCTGAAAACACACGTAACAAACGTAGCGATATCATATGCGCCATTACAGACAGTGCAAATGAACATTACAGTGTTGTTGTACTCTGTATCAGGAGTCTTGGGACGCAGCTTGGCCAATCAAATTCGAGGAGTGGAACTATTGTATAAAAACAATGTTAAGCTTTGCATCTATTTGTCTATTTATTTTTGTTTTGTTATTTTTAAGTATATTACATATCTGTTGTGTTACTAGGCATGACTACTCGAGCTGAGCAAGAGATGTCAAGAGGGAAATGGGCTGTGAGTATATTGCTTGTGTTAGTTTTAAATGATATGAAAAACTGAACTTCTGCACTTAGAGACATTTAAATTACTGGTGTGACGATAGTTGGCTCTACTGAGTTTGTGTCAGTGTGTAGCAGTGAATGTTATTTTAGGGAAGATTTCTCTTGATGAGAGCACTTGGATTAGTTAGATCGTTCTTTATCTATGTTTGTGTGTAAGAGTGCAAAAGTGAATAAATGACACAGTTACTGAAAGACACAGTAGTTGACTTGCAGAGAGAGTTTTTCTTCCTTTGTCACATGATCAGCTTTTCTAATGTTTCTAATGTTTACCAGTTCTCTCAGTAACCTCAGCTGGTTTATTAAAATAGGGCTGCCAGGATGCCAGATTTTGATTACACAATTATTGTGGCCAAAGGATTTCAAAATAGACGTCTTATCGCACATCTGTAGAACTTTTGGAAAAACAAGTACAAAACAAAAATGTTATCAGTCAAATTCATCTTTAACTTTGTTTATTTTGTGTTTGATCATTTTTGGCCAATTAATCACACTGAAAATACAAGTGGTCCTACAACAGGTCCTAACTCACTTTTTTGTTGCATCAGACAGCAGCCAATGAGCTTGCTGCTCAACATTCAAATACTTGTCCTCCACCTTCCCCAGCTCCACCTGTATAGATCTTCTACGGGGTTATTTCATGTATGCTATATGTGCAGCAGCAGTATTTCTTAGATGCTCACAGCAGCATGTCATGTGTATGTATTGGCAGGAGTGTAGAACATCTATTCCGGTAACACCAAATACTCTATCTCTAAATGGACTTGAAGCTTGGTGTTTTACCTTTATCAAAAAGATGCACTGTAAATAGGTTGCTGTAAATTTTACAGTAACTTACTGGCAGCTGGATGCCAGTAAGTTTCTGTAAAAATGTGTACAGTATTATTACTGTAATTGCATTTACAGTACAATAATGTCTTTACTGTGTTTTATTTACAGTATTACCGTATTTTCATTTACAGTATCAGTACTGTAGAGTTTATTTTAATTTAGTTTAAACATTTTTTACCTGTAAAAAACAATCCAATTGTGGTACTGCACTGTAAACCATGATTTTTACCATCCCAGCCCCCCCCAAAAATCACAATAACTCATGAGCTTTAGTTCTGATAATATTATTTTTGATTGTTGAACATTTTCTTTTTAAAAGTACAAATTACAAATCTTGACCTCTCAGATGCACTAGCTTAAAAAAAAGGGCATCACCACAGTCCCCCGGGGACTTTGTATCATGGAAAAACATACACATACTGAAAAGCAAAAATTGGCAAGTACACTACAAGTCAAAAGTTTTTGAACAGTAAGATTTTTCATGTTTTTAAAGTCTCTTCTGCTCACCAAGCCTGCATTTATTTAATCCGAAATACAGCAAAAGCAGTAATATTGTGATATTTTACTACTTAAAATAACGAGTTTCTATTTGAATATATGTTCAAATGTAATTTATTCCTGTGATCAAAGCAAAATTTTCAGCTTAATCACTCCAGTCTTCAGTGTCACATAATCCTTCAGAAATCATTCTAATATGCTGATAAACATTTTTTAATATTATTATCAATATTTAAAACAGTTGAGTACATTTCTTTCAGGATTCTTTGATGAATAGAAAGATCCAAACATCAGCATTTATCTGAAATGAAAAGCATTTGTAACATTATACACAATACCATTCAAAAGTTTGGAGTCAGTATAATTTTTTTCTTTGGGAAAAATGCTTTAAATGCTATAAATTGATGATAAAGACATTTAGAATGTTACAAAATATTTCAATTTCAGATAAATGCTGTTCTTCTGAACTTTCTATTTATCAAAGAAACCTGAAAAAAATTCTACTCAGCTGTTTTCAACATAATAATACAGAAGAGACTTCTTTAAGAAACATTAAAAATCTTACTGTTCAATAACTTTTGACTGGTAGTGTAAATAAAATACAGTAAAAATTAGTTTGTGGCGTTGTGTTAAATTTCAGTCATTTTGACAGTCAAAGTAGACAAGCTCTCCGATGATAAACAGCAGGATGGGATTCAGGCTGCTCCCTCTTTCCAAAATTCCAGCTGATCTGTGACTTTCAATGCGTTTGGTGCCACAAATGTTGACTGTCTGAATGAACCTGCAAGCACAAGAAAAAAAACATTATTTTTCAAAGCAGTGTTTACAGAATTTGCCTCGACTGTCAAACTTGTTGGTGCTGTATGCACTTTGACGTTAATAAAATGTTATATACTTCATCTGAACGCACCTTCAAGGAAGGTACATAATTAGCTGATAATCCATCATATTCAAATTATTAAAGCTCCATTTTTTACAATGCATTCTCAGTCAGTAGCGCAAAGTGCTGAAATAATGGGTTTGATTCTAGGGGCAGTTCTACAGTGAGTGGATATCCGGGGCTTAGCCCAGAAACATTAATGCATGTATCAGAATACACGGGATACACTTCAAATAAAATGGGCTATGCTGAAAAATTACATTGGCTTAGTGGCTTAATTTTTTATTTTTAAAGAGACAAATATAATTAATTATAATTTGCACTTACAAATTGCATAAATAATATTACAATGTTTCCCACAAACTTGCATTCTATTTGTGGTGGCATATATATGCAGACTCATTCTCTGCCAGCAGGAGGCGCTGTTGGAGTGGTAGAGATCGAGGTTTCCCCGGTAACGCTGTACACAAAGCAGAGCTCCACTCACAAACACTGCATTATCAGACATTACAAGCAAGAAGAAATGAAAATGAGTTTCCTTCAGAAATACAGTGATATAAAAACACCCGCACCGGGTTTCGATTTTGAAACGTGCAGTGCTCATGTTTATTCAACATGTGCTAGCATGTTCCTCTCTTTAAAAAGTCAACCTGTTCTGTGAATTAGTGGAGAACAGCAGCTAGATGAAACATGCAGTGCTCATGTTTATTCAACATGTGCTAGCATGTTCCTCTCTTTAAAAAGTCAACCTGTTCTGTGAATTAGTGGAGAACAGCAGCTAGAGGCTAATTTAGTAACATTAACGTTAGTTAAAGGTGCAATAGGTGATTGTCTTCAGAAACATTTTTTGTTATGCTGGTTGAAAGTCTCTTCACATCACGATAGCAATCATTAAGTTAAGTGGTCTAAATGTATTTATCTGTATTTATATATTCTGTGGAAGGCGTAGGACCAAGAAATGTTCGTCCAGTCAAAACGCTCGGTCCGAGCGTTTTAATTGGCTTTCCTACCTGCCTGTCAACATATGTATTTGCATACTTCTGCGCACCCTGTTCGTACAGACAGGATACGTCATCAGCGCGTTCACGCACATTAACAAGCCGATCTTCCTTCATGGTTTTGTAGTACTTTTACTAACTGTACTATAAAGTTTTCTCACCGGTGAATGACACATGACGCCCAGCGGTTTCCAATTCCAGTCCTCGCGCAAGGGAAGCAGCGGAAATCCGTTGAAGTTTACTTCACTTCGGAACATTCATTCACGGATTTGCACTGCGCACCGTCTTCACACAGACGAAACTTACTAGAGAAGTGACATAATATACCTCCCAAGATCTCCTACTGCACCTTTAAGCTTATGAAAGCTCACCTGTTGTTAGCACCGCTACGATGGCAATCACAAGACTCAAATACACCTCCGATGCAGACGACATGACCACAAACTTGAAAATAAAATACAAAAGATGTTCTTAACAGTGGTGTTTCTTAACTCAGTTTTTCTCAGTAGGTTGTTAGCTCGCTGCTTTATGTTAACGTTACGTCTGTCACTGAATTTAGGGACCGTCTCTAAAGTTACATACGACATTGGTACACACTTTCTGACTTAAATAGCATTTGAAGAGAATTACCTTACTTGCGTTTAAAATCTCCACTGAAACAGTGGCTTGCCTAACGCACTTTACCACAGTATTTCACGTTAATTCGCTGATAAGGTTAAATAACGACTCGCCAGAGGAGCTAACTTGCATTAAAGGGCAGCAGAACATACAAACGTGTTTCTCGGTTTAACTAAGGTTTATTTAGACTAATATAGGTGACCTTAACTTACTCACCAGTCGATGTTATCAGCCTTTTGGCGGCATTCCGGCCGTCAGTCAGAAAAAAAGGCTCCAACTCCCGACATGAAAAATGACACGATGAATAATGTTAGTTTGCTGTTAACAAGTGAAAACATCTTAAAATATGGCAGTTTTGCATAAAACAGAAATAATATACTAACCTTTCGTCAACAGTCAAATCCCTTGCCATTGGTCAGTTTTTCGCGGGCAAGTTCACTACTGTAAATTGATTTACAGTATACAGTAGGTAGTAAATTGATTTACAGTAGTGAGGAAATACAGTAGTGACCGTATATTTTCCCATAATCCTTTGCGGTTTACAGTAAAATACTGTATACACATTTTACAGTATCTTACTGTACATATTACAGTATAATACTGTTCAAAT
>NW_015552540.1:359590-361335 GCF_001515605.1 Sinocyclocheilus anshuiensis
GCCTTTTGGCGGCATTCCGGCCGTCAGTCAGAAAAAAAGGCTCCACCTCCCGACATGAAAAATGACACGATGAATAATGTTAGTTTGCTGTTAACAAGTGAAAACATCTTAAAATATCGCATTTTTGCATAAAACAGAAATAATATACTAACCTTTTGTCGAGTTAACAGTGCATTTCTCTTTTGTCC
This sequence comes from Sinocyclocheilus anshuiensis, assembly GCF_001515605.1. Taxonomy (NCBI): domain Eukaryota; kingdom Metazoa; phylum Chordata; class Actinopteri; order Cypriniformes; family Cyprinidae; genus Sinocyclocheilus; species Sinocyclocheilus anshuiensis. Next base: position 359,779 of record NW_015552540.1, read on the forward strand.
TTTTACGGCCACTTCCACCAAACAGTCAAAAAATAACTCCCTTGCCATTGGTCAGTTTTTCGCGGGCAAGTTCACTACTGTAAATTGATTTACAGTAGTGAGGAAATACAGTAGTGACCGTATATTTTCCAATAATCCTTTGCTGTTCACAGTAAAATACTGTATACACATTTTACAGTATCTTACTGTATATATTACAGTAAAATACTGTTCAAATTACAAAAATCGGTTACAGTGTGCAGATCTGTGATTTGCAGTCTGTTATTATAGCATTCTTATTGTTACTGAGTGTAATTAACTGCACAGTCCCTAAAGACTTGCATGACTTGTTGCAGGCTGAATATGGTAGCGCAACAACAAATGTTTTCAATCAGTAACAATCCTCACAATCTGTATTTAGTTTTCAAACATGCACTCTGTCATAGCAACCATTTTAGAGTGCCGCCTGTAACCATAATGGTTTCTGACACATTGTTTATCTTGTCCTTGAACCTTTGGAAGTCTCTCCCTTCGATGACAATGGAAATGAACTGAGTGGGAATGATATGAGCATTCCCAGAAAAAGTTTGTTTGGAAGGAATATGATGTTATTTAAGCTGGACATGGATCAGAGTTGGGGGAGAAGACTGTAATGTTACTCTTCGAGCTTTGATTGTAGCCCCCTCACATATGGGTGGAATTATGAGGATAAGAATCTTGCTTTGCTATTGAGAATGAAACATTAAAAAGACTTTATCTAAATAATTAGGATTGGTTGAAATACTTTGCATATTTAAACTTGTTCAGAGATTTTTCAGAGCCCACAAACCTTATATGAAACTTTTACTCAGCACAAAGTCATTTACAGTTCCCTTTCAGTCGGTCACTCTCGACGTCACGTCGGATGACCGACGAATTGGGATCTCGCTTAGAGAGACCAATCTACTTTGAGTGTAAACTAAACGAGCCAATGCACATTGGCATGCGATTATTGCATCCAGCTGCTGCTGATCACAGCGTGAGTATAAGTAGGCAGCAGATGCAGCGCATATTCAGCTTTTCGCTTCGGAGCCGAGCAGTTCTATCGTTCTGCTCCTGACCTAAGTCTACGGTAGTGAAAACTACAGTCAAGCACGCTCTTCGTGGGCTCTTGTGCTGGTGGTACGGCGCTTCAGCGGCGGTGGTTTTCCCGTGTCGAGTGGGTTGCACACAACAGGCTGCACTACCCCTGTGTGTGTTGCAGACGGCCATCTCCCCTGTGCGCTTCAGCACACTAAAAGAGCATTTTCTATCTAAAAGAGCTTCACGGGTGGAACGTCTTTTTAAAGACGCGTCTTTTTAAAGATGTCGTACCATCCGTGTGTTTCTGGGTGCGGTTGTTACCTGGCGCCGGGTGATGGTCACGATCGCTGCCTCTCGTGTCTGGGCACGAAGCACGCTGAGGGGGCTTTCGTGGATGACTCATGCTCCCATTGCGGGGGTATGACCATCTCGGAGTTGACCGGAGTTGACCGCCCTCTGGGACGATTGGTTTCTCGGGGTGGCTCGCGATGGTCCTCAGGGCCACACCCCAGTGAC
>NW_015552540.1:361603-368991 GCF_001515605.1 Sinocyclocheilus anshuiensis
GCTTGCTAAAACCACTCCAGAGAGTCCATATAGTAGACCCTGTTGAGCTCCTCCGTCCCCTCGGCAGCCAGACTTCCGAAACCTCCTTCGGGAAGGTTGGAGCTTACGTAACGTCCCTGTTCCAAGTAGAACGGGTACGTTTTCCAGTGTTATCCAGTCTTACTCATTGGGTAGTGCGATAGTAGTAGTAGCTGATCCTCTTGTGAAGCCCTGGCCTACGCCAAAACGTAGGGGCGCAGGTGGCTTCTACAGGACACTGGAAGGGGCAGTAGCTGTGGCCCTTTGTTAGGGGGTTTTGTTCACAGTAAGCATTGGATGTGAACTATGAAAATTTATGTTTTATGTAAGGTTGTTTCAGTGTAGTTATTTTTCTTGTCTGGATTTTTCTCTCTCTGCAGCTTCAGATAACAGCCAGAGGTTTCAGGAAACGTGTTTTGCATTTGCATTGACGCCACAGCAGGTCCAACAAGTCAGCAGCTCAATGTAAGTCTGTTTATTCATAACATTTCCTTCAGAAATTATATAATGATGTTACAAAGCAAAATCCCAAAATAAGAAGAGGAGTGTCTATAAGGCACTGATTGTGTGATGTCATGTTGGACTCATTTATTATCTCAAATTAGTAGTTTTCGAATTTCTCTCTGTATAGGGACATATCGGGGACCAAATGTGACTTTACAGTGCAAGTACAGTTACGGTAAGTTATTCACATTTTGATACACTGAAACGTTTTGCATAAATATGATACTGTATAAAACTTCAGAGCACTAGACTGCTGTTTTCTGCTTAATCCAGGTTTTGTCTATCAGAGACAAGCTGCCCTCAGGAGGACCACTTCCCCCCTAATCTTTGTGTTAAAGTCAATGGGAAACCGTGTAATCTCCCAGTAAGTTAAACTACAGTCCATTCTACAGTCCATTTGTCCATCTATCCATCTTTCTAAACTGAGACACATGGTCGAGACACTGTTGGCGTCTACAGTAAATTACATTTTCACAACGCTGTTTGTTTAAAACAAAAAAATTCTTTTAAATATTTTTATTTGAATGAAATACACAAGTTCATCATTTGTTGTTTTTCACCAGGGATATCTGCCTCCTTCCAAAAATGGCGTGGAACCAAAGAGGCCCAGCAGACCCATCAACATTACCTCATTGATCAGACTGTCCACAACTGTCCCCAACACCATCGTAGTGTCCTGGACCTCAGAAATTGGACGTGTAAGTTAATAATAATCCCTCCCTCTACTGATTTGTGAATACAAGTACTGCAAAATTTGTTTGATAATGTTTTTTTCACCTTTTATGGGAAAGGATGGAAAGTAGTTTGTGGTCTAATAAGACAAATCAAGCAAGCCTATTATAGGAACTCTTGTTGAAATCAACATTTATTTTTAGCTCCCCATATGTGTCTTGCAGCCATTTGCAGTCACATGATGGCCAATTATAGCATCGGCTTAATGCAGTTTGTGTGAAAAGGTCAGCATGTATGTAGTATTTTAGTATTTTCTCGGAGTGGCTTTTGAGGCACAGCTAAAAAAATTAATATCAAAATAAAAATCACTCTTGCAGATGCCCTTATTTCAGTAATTTTTCAGAAAAACAAAAATACTTTTTGTAGAGTATTGATGGAAATGACATAAAACAGAAATGAATTAACTTGCATATTAGTAATTTAAATGCTTTAAGTCTATTCTCTGTGTTGTGGTCTGTGCTAATCGTAAATATTTCCCTGCAGTTTTATACATTATCTGAAATAATTTGTGATCTTTGTGAATGCTCATTTACCTTTGATATGTTCTGGAAATGCATTTGTGATGGATGAATGCTCTTGACCATTAGCAGTTAATGCATATTAAGAAAAAGATTTTGAAAAAAAAAAAAAAACGTCACTGTTTTACTTTGAGACTACTGTAGGCAGACAGGAGTTCATTACTTCATCCACAGATCCCTATATCTTATTAGCTAACATATTCATCTTCTTGCGCATAATACTGCACCTACATATAATATTCAGCTTCATGAATGATGTCATTCCTTATCGTATAACTTACTTCGGCAAGCAATGAGCAATCCTGGTACTCTCTGTGGTAGATTCCTTAAATTTTTCACTCTTGCTCAGGAGTCGTGAAGCTGAATTTACAGCAGTCATTACTCCAGTCTTCAGTGTCACATTGTCACATGACCCATCAGAAATCAATCTCATATGCTGATTTGGTGCTCAAGAAACATTTCTTCTTATTAATGTTGAAAACAATTGTGCTTGTGCTCCGGAATATTTAGGGGAAATTGTGATACATTTCAGGATTCTTTGTTGACCTTTCAGAACAGAAAACTTTTTTTAACATTATAAATGTGGTTACTGTGACTTTATATCAATTTAATGTATCCACACTGTATAAAAATATTAATTGCATTCAAAAAGAAATAAAAATCTTACTAATCCCAACCTTCTGAATGTTTTGTAGGTGTGAATATGATGTATTGAAGTGTTCAATCCTTTATTATTGCCAGGTTAAATGTGACCATATTGTTCTTTCATTCCTCCAGTTTTATTAATAACTCAAAGCCATTTTTTAATAGTAACGCAGTTGTAAAGATCTCTGTGTGTTTTCAGCTGCTAATGTGTGCGTTTGCTCATGTCCTGCAGTAAAGGAAAAGTTAACGGCAGACCCTGACAGTGAAATAGCAACCACCAGCCTAAGAGTTTCATTATTATGTCCGGTAAGCATCTTATTTGTCCGATCACTCGGTTAAACATGCACACACACACACACACACACACACACATACACAATAATGCATATTTTTGGAGCAATTTTTGGTCTTCATGTTAGTTTAAGCCCAAGGACCCGCTGCAACAAACCTCTTAAGCTAAGAAAATTCTTAATTACAATTCCAAACTAATTATCACTAAGGCTTTTTTTTTTTCACTTGACAGGTCTGTTGCAACCAGCTATAGGACCTTACAAAGTCCTTATGAGAACCAGAGCTTTATAACATATTATTATTTAAGATTCTAGTGTTTCAAAGTAAAGATCACACAAAGCAAAGACTGACGTTTTTTATTTTAAACTCAAAATGAAATCAGATTCAGAGCTTTTTATATATTATGACTCATAAATCTGTCTAAAACAATTAGGCTGTTTAATGTCAGTTGTATGTTGCCATGATTATATAAGTTTTGTTCATGTTTCTCTTTTTATTCTTTGGTCTGTGTCCAAGTCTACATCTGTTTATGTATATGTGTGTGTGAGTTTGCCTGGATTTTTTCCATGTGGGATGTCTGTGTGTGTTAATTCCTTCATGATTGTCTGTGCTTTTGTTTGTGTTACGCAGCTGGGAAAGATGCGGCTAATGATTCCGTGTCGGGCGTTGACGTGTTCACACCTGCAGTGTTTTGATGCTACGCTCTACATTCAGATGAATGAAAAGAAGCCCACATGGGTGTGTCCTGTATGTGACAAAAAAGCACCCATATATATATATATTATATGTGACCCTGGACCACAAAACCAGTTATATAAGGGTCAATTTTTTGAAATTGAGATTTATACATCATCTGAAAGCTGAATAAATAAGCTTTCCATTGATGTATGGTTTGTTAGGATAGGATATTTGGCCGAGATACAACTATTTGAAAATCTGGAATCTGAGGGTGCAAAAAAAAATCTAAATATTGAGAAAATCGCCTTTAAAGTTGTCCAGATGAAGTTCTTAGCAATACATATTACTAATCAAAAATTTATTTTTGATATATTTACGGTAGGAAATTTACAAAATGTCTTCATGGAACATAATCTTTACTTTATATCCTAATGATTTTTGGCTTAAAGAAAAATTATAATAATTTTGACCCATACAGTGTATTGTTGACTATTGCTACAAATATACCTGTGCTACTTATGACTGGTTTTATGGTTCAGGGTCACATATATAGTTGTGGTCAAAATATTTATGTAACAATATAAACTCACATTTATTTTTTCTAATATAATTTTGATTTTGCATGAAGTTTTCCAGCTGTTTTCCATTGATTGGATGATCCCTAAATTTACATTCTCTCTTCTCTAATTTCTTTGTGTCTTTTTCCTCTCCTTTTCCCTACCCATTTCTCTGTCCATCCTTAGGTTGTTTATGGAGATTCTGAACAGCTGTTTAGATTGTGACGAAATCCAGTTCAAAGAAGATGGCAGCTGGGCCCCCATGAGGTCGAAAAGGGAAGTGCAGGAGGTGTCGGCTTCATACAATGGTATTGATGGTCAGTCCCAGTTACTGCTGATCATCTCCTCATATTGTTGAGGAAGTGCTGCAGGATGCATTTTGGGTGCATTCTTGAAAATTGAGAATTGGTCTAAGGCATTTTGAAAGCCCTAATACAGTAATTTTGCACAGCATTGTATTTTGATAATTAAAGATTTTTTAAGTAATAAAAAAAAGTTTAAAAAAGTTTTTTATAAACTTATCAAAAGTGACAGTACTGTTACATTGTTACAAAAAAATTAATAAAAAATCAAATCAAATAATTTCAAATAAATGCTGTTCTTTTGAACTTTCTATTCATCAGCGTGTCATAAAAAAAAAGGTTTTCATAGTAGCTTTTCATTTTAATTATGAGAAATGTTTCTTGAGTGTTTCTTGATCTGGTCGATAGTGGCAAACAATGGATGTGACATTAACCTTTCCCTGAGAAATGCCATCCCGCCTTGCCATACACATGCTTATATAAACTGAACATACACCATGAAAATATTTGGTTTACCGTCTGCTGCGTGTTTGTGTGTGTGTGTGTGTGTGTGTGTGTGTGTGTATGTAATCAGGTGTATGTCGTACAACAGTGTTGGAGCAGAACTCTCAAACAAACGGCAACAGTGGAGGCAACAGCAAAAAAGTGGAGGTGATTGATTTGACTCTTGACAGCTCGTCTGAAGAAGAGGAAGATGAAGAACCTCCTCAGAAGAAAAGCTGCCCCTCGCTATCTAGCATCTCTCCTCAGATGGATAATGGGTACATTTCAGTATCATTTCAGTAAAACCGAACAAATTATTTTCTGCTTCTTAAATATGCACAAATAACATTCTATGGGTGGGTTTTGCGAAAGGTTTTACTCAAGCTAGCTTGTTTGTTGGCGTGTTCACAGGGTACTAAATCTCCACAGACAAGCATCTCCTGTGAGTCGAACTCCCAGCATGCCTCAGGTGGACACCAATTACATTCCCCCACCTCCTCCCCTCATTCAGGACTACCGCCACTACTACTCTACACCCGCTGACCTGTCAGGTACTGCACCCAAACATCATTAGGAGCCTGTTTAATGTGGAAAATTTGCTTGTTTAGGCTTTAACATCTGTGCTGATTTATCTGTTACAGAGCTCAACTTTTTTCCTTTTTTACAAGGAGAGAATCATCAGGTAACAATCCAAACTTTTCTTGGCCTGACTGTTAAACTTGATGTAGCTACTCTAGCGACCATCTTTTGAGTTTGCCTGACTCTTTTTTTTTTTTTTTTGCCTGTCCCTCCAGCACTACAACATGGTGATGGCAGCAGCCGCATCAGCCTCTGAAGATCACGACCACCTCCTGAGTCGTTTTCTCCCATACGGCTCGTCCCAGCTCTTCCTGGACCCTCCCTCTACCCCCGCAAGCAACAACCTCCCTCCCATTAACGGGAGTAGCCTGGTGTCCTCCAGCAGCCTGCGGGAATGCCTCGGATATCCACCCGCCCCACGCCCCACCTCCGAATCGGCCCCCACGTCTGCCATCTATGGACCCATCCCAGATGTCATCTCTTTAGACTGACCCAGGACCGAAACTGACTGAAGAGACTTCCAAACATTGGGAAGAAAACGGGACATACAGGATGACTGAAGGGTGTTTTTGTAAACGATGATAATCGTTGCCGTGTACAGAGAACAAATATATTTTTTGTTTTACTTTTGTATATACTTATCTATCTAGCTATTTAATGTATATGTAAACTTGAAAGCGTTTTTCTTCCTCTCTGGCTTGCTAAAATTACTTTGGGTTTTGTCTCCTGGGAAACTGACGCTCTTTTTTCTTCACAGCTTTGTCTCAACCTCTTTAACATAATATGAACACTTTTTATATCCTTTACCCATCATATTCTGTAATCGTCTATATTTTGTCTGATTCCACAGGGCACAATGGCTGCGATCGGACCGTCTGCCGGACTCTTGGTTCTTTTCCCAGCAAAACTTGTTGTCTTTGCCAATCCATAACATTTCACCGAAACATGTAGGATTATTTTATATAATGCTTTTAAAGGGAAAGTTCACCCAAAAATGAACATTCTGTCATCGATTACACACCCTCATATTGTATATTCTTCTGCGGAACACAAAAGAAGATATTTTCAGTGTTTTTTTCCCCCCCATACAATGAAAGTTGGTGGGGTTCAGTGTTGTTTTAGACCCCATTAAAACATTCTTTTGTGTTGCACAGAAGAAAGTCATACAGGTTTGGAAGAGAGTAAATGATGACTAAATCATTTTTTGATGAACACTCCCTTTATTTTGATGGGCCATTAAGAAGCATTCCTTTACGTTCAGGTTAACAACTGGAAGTAATAGCATTGTTACAGATTGCCAATGTCTGACCTCATGATTCTTATGTGAAATGTAATTCATGACTGTTTTTAAAACAATTTAATTCTCTAACAATTTTGCATCCATGTTTTCTTGCTCAATGCCAAAAGAACACTGTTTAGTGTTGAAGATTCTAGAGTGAGAGCTTGTGAGTTCAGTGAACTTAAATGTATACTTTGTGTGGAAAGTAAGGATTTACTCTCTCTTTTTTTTTTTGTGGCTACCATGCTTGATTGTTCATTCATTTTTTCTTTCTCCTTTCCTTCCGTCCCGCTCTTCTTGAATTTTTCAGAAGGAATGATTTGTTTGGAGGCTCTGCAGTGGCGTAGATGGTGAGGTTACGAGGTGTCCTTGGTGTTGCCGTGTAATTGCTCATAGATGTTTGCTTGACTGAGGTCTCTGTTCAGTTGTTGTCTGTTAGGTCATCTGTGTTTGGTACTGTACAGGAAAGCTAAAGCCACTCATCGTTTCTTCTGTTTTGTCACGTGTGCCTTGTGTGAGTGTGTTTTGCGTGTGAGAGACTGAACCTGTTATTATGTATTTCAGTTAGCCTATATTAATCTGTTCTTCATGTCGACCATCAGATATGGTGCTCTTATCTACAGACTTGTTGTTTCTAAGCAAATAATCCTATTGAGTAACCACATTTGGATGTCCTTTCAAGTGCTGATTGGGATTAACACAGGAAGTTTATTGCAAAAATTGTGTTAAAAAATTAAATGGAAATAGTTTATTTAGAAATTGTTAAAAACTTTATATATATATATATATATATATATATATA
>NW_015552540.1:369001-372846 GCF_001515605.1 Sinocyclocheilus anshuiensis
CATGTGTGTGTGTGTGTGTGTGTGTGTGTGTGTGCGCGCTGTCAGAGTGACAGCAGCAGGTGTGTGTGTCTGTCTACTACTAACACACTAATGTGAGTGTGAGTCTTCATCTATCTGCTCTCAGGTGTGTGTGTGTGTGTGTGTGTGTGTGTGTGTGACTCTCAGTGTGTTGATCAGACCTCCTTTCAAAGCCTAATTAGGTTTGGGACTGGGGTAATTGCGTGTGATATAATCTAGCTTGACGTCTAAACCTCCTTTTAACCTACATTTCTTACGAAAGTATTGGACGTTTATCAGTTGATTTATTTCTAGGCTCTAGGATCGGTTTGAAATATAATTGGTTAAGTAATTAATGAGATAAAAATGACGGAGACAATAATACATATGCTGTTATTGCGAAATCCTTAATACCAAATTGAGTACTTGTTAGATCTCTAGCAGTGTTAATGATTGACTCTTTATTTTAACAAGTAAATCTGGACAGTTCTTGTCTTTTGATTCTGTGTGTCTGTCTCATGACATTATGTATTTGACAATATTTGTTACCAGGGATACACAGGCAAGGTTCAATAACAAACACAATACAAGTTTTCATTAATTTGTTGATTTTTGTTTATGATTGATAAAGGGATAGGTTGTGTGTGTATGAATGTGCGTATGAAAGCATGTGTGCATGTTTTTGTTCTTGATGTAAGGCAAACATTGTGCAAACTTGGATGTTCCAGTGATGTGCATTTATGTGTTAAAGTTGGATCCGCAACTTCACAGCAAACTAATTTATATATTTTAGATGCAAAACTGTGTTATGAATGGACTTGGTGTCAAAGTCCAAGTTTATTTTATTTTCCATTTCAGTAAGCTGACATCAATGCTCACTGCCTTAAATTTCATCCACTCTATGTCTATGTGGCATGTTTTATGAAAAGAAAAAAAGAACGATTTTTAAGATGTGGAAGACATATTGTACAGTAGACCAATGTCAGTTTGTATAAAGTACTAAGTAAAAAAAAAATATTTATTACATGCATTGAAAGAAATTGTTTACCTATTGAATGTTACATGTTTATGTAGAGACATTTAGATGTAATAAAATGCATTGAGTTAACTTTGGCTTTTGTCTTGATTAAAAAAAAACAAGCTGATGTGTATACAATTTTATATTTCTTATAGTACATTTAAGAATTCGGACTTTACACTCTACATTTGTGCTGAATAACTCTATAAAAAATTGCTTTTTTTACCTTGCTGTAACTCACAATGTAAGATGGACATAACCCATTTGAGTTGAATGGCATACTGCTCAGTGATAAAAGTCAGACAAGCCTGAATCAATCTGTGGAAAGGTAAGGATTCTAAATTGAGAACTAACCAGGTGCCTGTTAATATTTCAGAAATAATCACAGCCACTGTATCTGGGGCAACAAGCTTTAACCCATTTTCAATTGACACAGACCTGATTTAAGATGATATGGAATGTTTCTTTTTTTATATACAGTATATATATAAATAAAACATGTTTTCTTTTTATGCTTTATCTTAAAGCACCTCTCTCCATTAGGTTGTCATTCATGAATGATAAAATCCACATACAAAGAGTCCAAACAACTAACTCTCATAAAATATGGATAAGTTATGGTTTCTCTCAATTTTGTTCTGTAGCCCACCAGTCATTTTGATTACACATGGTGTTTCAAATGCCATGAACATTGTAAATCTTTTCTACCTTTAAAATAAATCCTAAAATAAGTGCATAGATTTCTGTGATTCCTCCAATTGTCTCATACAATAATGCTCCTGTGACAACTGTCATGTTAGAAACCTTCAGTATCAGGCTGTATTAATATACTAAGGTGACAGTCAACTTGAGCAACTCGACAAAAGCCTTGAGAAAAACTGGTGTATATTTAAATGTGAACAGCAGATGGCAGTGAAAACTTACCAAGATGGCAAGATCCACCTGCTCTTGACTTAAGCAACTATCTTTAACTGTGTATTGACAGCTATTTAGTTTATTTGATTCTTCTTCTGAGGTCATCACCATTTAATGCCTGTAGATTTATAAGTATGTGCTATAGGTACAATCGATCGTTTAAGACTGCAAATCAAGTTTAGTAACTTTGACATAACTAATTTTGTCTGGATAAATATGATATTATATATAATATTTACATAAAAAGATATGAATCTGAATAAACTGTTAAGTATTTCTTTACTCTGTATACTATATATATTACTCTCTCTCTCTCTCTCTCTCTCTCTCTATATATATATATATATATATATATATGTATGTCAGGGAGAAAGAATGAGGATTCAGTAGCGAATGTTCAAAACAACGTTTATTTGGGAATACCCAACAAGGAAGATGACGAGAGTCAGATAGGTGAAGGGTTGAGGTAACTCCGGGTAGCGCAGGGACACCAACGGGCAGCCGATGGTCGAGGTGACGTGCAGCGAAGTCCTCGGCAAGGAGAAAAGGAAACTCCAGGAACAGGTCAGGAACAGAGAGACACGAACTGAACACGGTGACAACATGAAACGATCTGACAACACAGGACAGAAAACACAGACATTAAACAGGCCAGCTGAGAAGCCACAGCTGGCGCTTAATCAGCTGATGGCGCTGATCACCAGCACACAAACCACACCCACACCCACAATGACTCGGAGAGAGCTAGAATGAGTCAGTGAGCCCATGAACCGTGACAGGACCCCTCCCCCTAGAAGCGCCGCCTGTCCTCCGGACCGTAACCTTCCCAGTCCACCAAGTACTGAAATCCGCGTCCCCTCCGTCTTGAGTCCAGAATGCGGTTAACCGAATAGGTGGGTTCCCCGTCAACGAGACGCGGTGGTGGGGGAACCGGGGTAGGCGGATTAATGGGTGAACGAAAAACGGGTTTTAATTTGGAGACATGGAACACGGGATGAATTCTCCTGTACGCCGGAGGAAGTTTGAGGCGGACTGCCACCGGACTAAGAACTTTGGTGACAGAAAACGGGCCAATAAATTTGGGAGCTAGCTTATTACAAACGGATCGGAGAGGAATATTCTTGGAGGAAAGCCACACCTTTTGACCAACGACATAAACGGGATGCTTCGACCGGTGGCGATCGGCCTGAGCCTTGGTGCGCGTCCTCACTTGGAGAAGAGTCTCTCGGGCTCTTTTCCAAGTGCGACGGCACTTCTGGACGAAGGCGTGAGCGGAGGGGACCGCGACTTCGGATTCCAGACTGGGAAAAATAGGTGGCTGGTACCCTAAACTACATTCAAACGGAGATAGGCCCGTGGATGACACTGGTAATGAGTTGTGTGCGTACTCCACCCATGAGAGTTGTTGGCTCCAGGAGGAAGGATTCTGAGTAACCAAACATCGCAACGCTCTCTCAAGATCCTGGTTGGCCCGCTCCGATTGGTCGTTACTCTGTGGATGGAAACCAGAGGATAGACTGACACTCGCCCCCCCCATACGAGAGTGGAGATGACGAGTCTCTCAGGTAAAATACTCTCGGGAGTGGACGGGCGTTCGGAAAGTTCAAAAACGCGAGACAACGCATCGGGTTTGATGTTCTTAGAACCCGGACTATAGGAAAGGGTAAAGTCGAAGCAACCGAAAAAGAGTGCCCACCGAGCCTGCCTGGAGTGAAGTCGTTTAGCGGATCTGATGTACTCGAGGTTCTTGTGATCGGTCCCATCTGCAGTAAAACACATTCAGATCGTCAGCCAGCTGTCGATTCTCCGCAAACTGTGGGGGTGGTGTCTTGTACATGGTGATGTTCCTCAGACCAGTCCATACTGACGCTGGATCGTTTGCTGAAAGCTCTTTTCTCAGCTTTTCTGAGTATTT
>NW_015552540.1:374482-376001 GCF_001515605.1 Sinocyclocheilus anshuiensis
GTGGGAGTGGCGCAGTGGGTAAGCTCAGCTGTTGTAGTTGGGTGGTGAGCTTGGACACCTGCGCTACCAAAGCTTGCACCACCCGTCCCGTAGCTAGCATCTGCTCCTCCTGACGATCCATGCGTGTATTGTTGTGTGATAGAAAGTTCTGCAGATCCGTAGCATTCGCTGAATCCATAATGTGGTCAGATCGTTCTGTCAGGGAGAAAGAATGAGGATTCAGTAGCGAATGTTCAAAACAACGTTTATTTGGGAATACCCAACAAGGAAGATGACGAGAGTCAGATAGGTGAAGGGTTGAGGTAACTCCGGGTAGCGCAGGGACACCAACGGGCAGCCGATGGTCGAGGTATCGTGCAGCGAAGTCCTCGGCAAGGAGAAAAGGAAACTCCAGGAACTGGTCAGGAACAGAGAGACACGAACTGAACACGGTGACAACATGAAACGATCTGACAACACAGGACAGAAAACACAGACATTAAATAGGCCAGCTGATAAGCCACAGCTGGCGCTTAATCAGCTGATGGCGCTGATCACCAGCACACAAACCACACCCACACCCACAATGACACGGAGAGAGCTAGAACGAGTCAGTGAGCCCATGAACCGTGACAATATATATATGGGTCAATGACGTGACGCCTAAATTTTCTGTCCGATTGCATTTTTTTCAGTTAAAAATTAGTTTAAATGCATAAAAAAGATGCCATATATATGAACGACCTCTCCCATGTATGAACTCACTTTAACTTTTCAAAAAACATTAGCGAGTCAGTGAGCCCATGAACCGTGACAATATATATATGGGTCAATGACGTGACGCCTAAATTTTCTGTCCGATTGCATTTTTTTCAGTTAAAAATAGGTTTAAATGCATAAAAAACATGCCATATATATGAAGGACCTCTCCCATGTATGAACTCACTTTAACTTTTCAAAAAACATTAGTTATTTGTAATTTTCTGTTATTCAAAGTGTCAAAATATCATGTGGTGCGACCGTCCGGCCATAACTTTTTTTTTGTAAACATCTTTGAAATTACCCTAAATTTATTCAAATTAATTTTATGTACTATTTGGCATGATTTCCAAAGTGTTTTGCAATCCTGTGTAAAATTGCAAAGCATTTGTATTTATATTTCCATCATAATATACAAACAAACTTTGTCCGATGATTTCACTAAGGACCCATGGAAGCATCAAGCAGGTTTATGTCTCTTTCAAATTTTGAAAAAAAAAGAACCTTTTTAATGGCTGGTATGTAGTTGCCACATTTGGATATCATGTGGTATGACCTCAAAAAACAATGAATATTAAGTTATTTCTGCAAGTATTTATTTTCATTATAAATTTCATAGTGACCTTTTGTGGGAAGCTAGCTTGTTTTGTTTAGGTGGCCAATTCTGTGCTTGTAAATTTTGACTGAATTTGAAAATATCATGTGGTGCGACCAAATATCATGTGGTGCGACCACTGCAGAGTGTATTCCATTATAGATATATCTCCCAGATTGGCAGTTT
>NW_015552540.1:376938-393815 GCF_001515605.1 Sinocyclocheilus anshuiensis
GGTTTATATACATAAAATATCTTATTTTAGTATAATTTGGAATAGATTTTTATGCAATTTGGGTCATTTCAGACGGTTTATGTTTAATCTTTGTACAATATGAGAAAAAATGCAAAAAAAATTATTCAGAGCATGTAATTTTAGTTTGGTAATTATGCATTTATTAGTAATTTATTATTTATTTATTAATAACTATTTAAATCTATTCTGCCAGATTCCACTGCCAAGCAAAGTAAAATAAACGCTCACCATAGGCAGCATGTTAATTCTGGCCCTGCACGCTAGCTCAAACTCCAGATGTCATTTTCTACTATAAGAAAGATGTTTATGTTGTTATCTCAGAACCTGAACCAGCAACCTCCCCCTACTCTAAATTGACCTTTTGCAAAGACCTGCCCCCCTTAGTTACTGTTGCTACGTCTGACAAACCATGGCACTTTTATGCCATACATCATGTTCTCACGCATTGAAAAATACATCAAAGAGGACACTGACAATGAGCTGACAGACAAGACAGAGCTGGTTACTTTTAGTATGAAACAAAGTCTCAGTGTTCAGATTTTGTAATTTTTTTTTAAAGAAATTCAAACAACAAATACTGTTTTGTGGCTCTTTAACGTGTCATGACAGATCGCTGTAGCGCCTCAGTTCAAGCGGCACATGAACTGCTCATCTCTTCATCTTTACTATTCATAGCACGAAATAAACAAATGAACATCAGAAGGTATCTTGTTTCAACCGTGAAAAGATGTCAATACACAATACATTTTCCAAGTTCAAGTCCACCGACGTTAATGTACTCTCCTGTCTGGTTTTGCACTTTTCACACGTCTCTTTAAATAGATTTTAATGATATAAGGTCTTTGTGTTATTTGGAGTGACCACTCATCATGTGGTGCGACCAATAATAGCAATAACTGTATTAAATGAAAAATAAAATATCTAATTTCTGTGGTTGAAATACGAATCACTACAGTATGCTTAAGTGAATGGCATTTTTAAAACATTTTTATCAGTTTTATGCAATTTACAGGAAAAATAAATCTGCTAACTACATTTAAGAAGCCAATTTGGAGCGACCACTCATCATGTGGTGCGACCAAAAATAGCAATAACTGTATTAAATTTAAAAATAAAATATCTAATTTCTGTGGTTGAAATATGAATCACTGCTGCAGTATGCTTAAGTGAATGGTATTTTTAAAACATTTTTATCAGTTTTATGCAATTTACAGGAAAAATAAGTCTGTTAACGACATTTAAGAAGGCAAATCTGAAATTATAGAACAAAAATAAGAGATCATTATTTACAAAAACTCAAATTAAATGCAAATACTTTGTTTCTAAACACTTTAATTACTGAGAACATTTACAAAAAAATGTTAATCATGTTAACAATAATGAAATTATTTAATTTTAATATAAATCATGGTCGCACCACATGACATTTTTTCAGGCTATGGCCAATTCATCTAGATGAACAAAACACTAAAATCACTTCATTTTAAATTTTAATATGAATTTATGTGTACACAACATTCTTAATGTTTGAACAATTACAATAGATATTATTTTTTGTATTTTAAAATTGGCCTGTCGAAAATCCTTATACGTCAATGACCCATATATTAATGTTATTTCATAATGGTATGAACCCAACACTACAGCAAACGCGAGCGACACACCAAGGTTTTGTATAGGCTTATGTTTATTTGGCGTCGTCCTGTCAATCAAACGGGAAGACGAATCGCTGCTCTCGATGGGCGGGGACATTTAAAAAGCGCCCGACATAAATTATAGCGCGCGCCGCATTGTGCTCAATAGTTTCAGAACCTTTATCTTGTCTGCAGTGGTGATGAAGGATGAGTAATGTTTTGCCAGTTATCAATTAAAAAGCCTAACATTTAGTAATAAATCGGATTAAACAATAGGTTTACTAACTATAGAGGAGTACATATGAATCTATAAGTGTATATGCTACATTATTTGTCGTTATGGGCAATGCTGAAGTAGTGAAATCGCTGGATATAATGGGAGACAGTAATCAGAGTGGTGTAATCAACAGATCAATCAGTGATCGCGAGCGCTTTAAAAGCCTGGAAGACATTGATGTGACCGGTGTTGAGATGCTTGATCTCCATCACCTACTCGGTGGTTTGCGTCGTTGGTCTGATCGGGAACCTGTTGGTGTTCTTCTTTATTCGCGTGAGACAAGAGAGACGCACATCCAAAATAAACTTTTTCATCCTCAATTTGGCTGTCACGGATTTTCAGTTTGTGTTGACTTTGCCTTTCTGGGCCGTGGACACGGCGCTGGACTTCAGCTGGCCGTTTGGAGACGCCATGTGTAGTAAGATCATCCTGTCGGTGACCGTGATGAACATGTACGCGAGCGTCTTCTTCCTGACCGCGATGAGCATCACACGGTACTGGTCAGTGGCTTCAGCTCTGAAGGACCGCAGCCGACAGACCAGCTGCTCCATCAGGTGGGTCAGCGTCGTCCTGTGGTCTCTGGCCACCGTAGCCACCGCGCCAACATCCATCTTCTCCACAGTCACCAACGTGGCCGGCGAAAAACTTTGTTTATTGCGGTTCCCCGACGGACAGTATTGGTTGGCAGTCTATCATCTCCACAAAATACTGATCGCTTTTATTTTGCCCATGGCAATAGTGTCCATCAGTTATCTGCTGCTGTTGAGGCTCATCCGTCAGCGGAGCATGAAGAACAACTCAAAACGAAGAACGCAAGTCACAAAGTCCGTCACCATCGTGGTCTTGTCGTTCTTCCTCTGCTGGATGCCCAGTCATGCCATAACGTTTTGGGGTGTGCTGGTGAAATTCAATGCTGTGTATTGGGATAAGTCGTACTATATCGTTCATACCTATGTGTTTCCGGTGACCGTGTGCCTGGCGCACGCGAACAGCTGTTTAAACCCACTTATTTACTGTCTTATGCGTAAAGAGTTCAGGAAAAAACTGAAGGACCTGTTTCTCCAAGTTTGAGAGAAATAAGTGTGCGTGCATCCCGCGCTACTCAGTCCTGGGGAACAAACGGTATTCCTTGTTGAAGGGGTTATTTTACCCACAATGTAACTGTCAGTCATTATTTACCCAACCTCATGTTTTTCTAAGTCTGTATGACTTTATTTCTGCAGTGGAGCTCAAAAGGGCTGTCAGTTCACAGGGTTGGGACAGCATGAGGGTGAGTAGCCTAAATAAGAATAGAATTGGTATTTTTGGATGAACTGCCAGTACCTACAACAGTATAAGCATGGTGTACAGTTGTATTGCGTAAATGTCGTTGTCTTTGTTGTTCTTGTGAAACATTTTTTTAAAATAGCCCAACTTTCGATATAAAATGTTACCTTAATTTTGCGTTTAAAAAAACGACAAAAAACGCTGCTAAAGGCATACCCATACCCATAACCGACATTGAACATTCAGTGCACCATACTTTAACAATTCCTCGTCCATGAAATGTTAAAAATAGTAATACAGTATTGTGCACTTTATATCTCAGTTCTAGGGGTAATTGTGTGTATCTTGTTGTTTCTGAGTGTTAAATTAAAATCTATTTAAATTAAAATCTGACTTTAATAAAGACAGAATATATGAGAGACCATGCATGTTTCTGAGGATTATGTCTGAGCAAATATAAGGCTTTAGGTCAAATTTCCAGTTTTTCCTAGTAGTGATTTTGTGTTCAAACACATTGTTTATCACACATTGTCATCCTCTGAAATTAAATTCCAGCATCATCATTTTGCTATAGCCGTTGGGTAACAAGTGAACATATTAAAACCACACTGAGCCTGTTAGATTTAAACTTAAAGGCTGAACTGTGTTTTCAGGAAAAGGGTATTTTGCATAAAAGTGAGGCCAGGGCAAGTTAGAATATTTGTTGTTGGCAAAAACTTTGGTTTGATATTGTAGGATATTACCTTTGATGTTTTTGCTGTTTTCTAAATTATTTTGTGTTGCATAATTATTAGCTGAAAAGCATATAATAAGATGTTCATTTTGACAACTTACCACACATGCTATTGGTCAATGAAAAGTGAATTTGTTCAATGAACATGATTAATTATTTATTTATCTATTTATCTGGGGAATAAGACTTAGATTCAATAGCCTTTTGCAGTTAGGATTTTAAAGTCCTATACAAACATTTGACAATACAAAATAAACCTACCTTAAGTAATATTAATTGTAGAAAAAATAGTGTCACTAGTCCTTGTCTACCCTTTGTAGCTACATTATATTATAAGCCATTTACAATTATTAAAAAAAGAAAAAAACACTTTCTCAGCAACATGTTAATTTGATGTTTTTACACCTTAAAACTTAATAAGGATGGATAACCACACCACCTGATTGAGAAAAAGCCAAAGTAAAAGTTTCAGTCCAATTTGCTGATTCTCCTTTTCTCTCGCACTCACTGGTTGACAACACGCTCTCTGAATTTCCCTCTCACAGTGAGCAAAGCTAGCTAGGCAGAAATATGTTTCATTTAGTCGGGCAAGGCCATATCAGTCTCTTTGCACACATCCAAACGTGTTCTTCTATCCAGTAGAAATGACAGCTCTGCGGCATGCAGTTAATTACCCAGAAAGGGGCGATCAGGTTCATAACTGATGAGAATGCTTAACGTTTTTTTAAATTGCGGTTGCTTTAAATCACTTACATAGTAAGCTAATGATGGTCATTTGCAGGCAATTTGGAAGATTTGAAAAGACAGTACATCTGCTGCTGTTTACCGTCACGCTCACACAGGAGCCTTTTAATGGACACCCGGCAGAGAAGTGATGCTCTTGATGATGTTCTGTTGGTTATGATACGTCACACTCCCGTGTTTAGTCAGTAGAGGTCAGTGGACTGTGAGGAACAGTCTGGGCAGCAGTCAAATCTTTTTTGGATGCAAATATTTTCCCACCGAAGACCAAACCAAAAGTATCCTTTAAAAACAAAGCAGTAGGCACAATTATGGCTCCTATAACTCTGCTGCTCTCATTTTATGTGTGCACTTAAATGTCATTGGAATATAATTTGTTTGTCTACATACCTAGAAATAGAATCAAAACAAAGAAAAATTCTGCATGTGTCCTGTTTGTGTACAAAAGCAGCCCATTTGTTTTGACCAGTACCATTGTTGCTGCTGCTACCGTAACAAACTTTCCATGTACTTTGCCTTTTTCATGAGATGTGGTCACGTATGTGGAGGTATGAAGCTGACTGCCTTCCCTTGATGTTAAACGAGTGCTGTATGGATGCAAATTCACCGGTTTGCCCATGGATGTTTGTCAATATTACAAAACTCACTTTGGTCTCCCGCTGAGTGTGCTAATATAATCAGATCCCCCACTGTTAACAGGATTTCCTGTGGAGACATGGTTTCCTATTACCGAGTGGGTTAGGAGTTATGTTATACTAGTCACTTCCTAATGCACATCATCAAATCAGTGTATTCCCATTATGATCTAGATAAGAATTTCATCACATCTGAATTTAATTTGTCCTTTTTGATGTGTGTATTCTACCCACAGTGTTTCAGTATATTGCTCTCCACCCCTGCATGTATTCAGTAACAATATAATCCAAAAAGTAGAAGTGAATGTACTGCATTGCATGTGTTATAATTGACTTGCTTTTATTTTTGAACAGTTATTTATTTCTGTTGTAATTTATTTTTATTATCAGTATAATTAATCCTAATCGTTTGACCTTTTTAAATGAAAAGTGGAATCTATTTAATCATGTCTGTTTTATTTTTATCTTTGTAGTGAGACTTCGAAGTCTGACAATGACTCAAAATTAAATTCTCTAAAAGTTTATAGAATTGTTTGGACAGGCTTTCAAATTCCAGCCATATTTTGTGTGTGATAACAACAACATCCATTGTGGTCTATGGAAATAACATCCATTAAGAAATGATTTTAAACAATTAAGAGACTAATTAAGCATGGGCTACGTTTGCATAGGCAAATGAAAGTTGTGTTTGATGTTTTCAAATGAACACACAATGGATCCTCTCTTATTGTCCACAGCGATAAGGACTTCATAAACCTCATTCAGGGTATTTTATCAGTGTCTGTGTATTCTCTGAATTTAACCCATGACTTTGGTGATACTAGTACCAGGTTCAGCCAGATGAGCTACAGTAACTACGACCAGCATTCATATATCATGCTTGTTTATAAGACTGTCTCAGACAAGAAAATCCTTTAGTGCTTTACTCAACCTTGTGAACTTGCCCTCTTGATCTCATCCCTGTCCTCTCTCCACTGAGAGATCTCTGGTATTGATCTTACTTCTGATGTCTACACATCATTAAGTAGTGGAACTGTAGCACACTGAAAAAACAAAACAAAACATGGATTTACTTTGAAACAATTTTCACTCAGAAATAGTTATGATGAATCAGCAAGTAACAGTGGAATAAACATCAAATTTGGAAGTAGATAAGATTGAAAAAAATTTATTGTATTTACAATATCATTTTCCCCCTTTATTGACTACAGCTGCGAAATGATATTACACTTTACATCTAAACATCTCTCCTTCTGTTCCTGCATATGCAATCTCAAAAAGCCTGCATGACAGCTTAAACTTGACAAGAGTGAATTATTCTTCCTTCCAGCTAAAAACTACCCCGCCAAATTTCTCACTACCAGTTGAAGGTCGCACAGATGTTGCCTACAGGAGTGTGGAAACATTAGTGTCATCCTTGATGACAAGCCCTGATTTGTGAAAATGAATGCCCTGTTGGTTCATGGTCTAAAATGAAGCAAAAATAATATTATTTCTTGACCACTACTCTGATCAATTCTTTGTCCTGACTCAAGTGATTGAAAGGTGATTTGCGCGTAAAGTACATAAATAAATGAAACATTGTGAGTGCTACAGTACATCAACATTAATTATCTGTCATTATTTTATATGATTGTTTTCATCCGATTTTGTCCCGTTAATATTGTTGTGTTTGTCCATGAACCAAATTTGGTAGTGAGAAAGTCAAATTTCCTGCTGAATAACTGTACGAGGTTGACCTGAGGGCTTATACAAGGACAATCAGGCCTCTTCCTCTAAATCTTTCACTTTCACTTCCTGGACAAAATCTATGGTAACCAAGCATAGAAAAAATGAACCCAACAATGACAAAGTTTGATTTCCAATCTCTCAATGTATATAGGCTATAAATAAATGTATTCAGATGTGCCAAACAAAGAGGTATTCAATAGGCAAACACAAAATCGGATTAATTAATTAATTCTATTTGTTTTCCGGCAAAATATAGGCCTACTTTTGTTCAGTGTTCCATATGTAAATTTGACGTTTAAAAGCTGACACTATTCGAACAGATTCTCAAAGGCCTCACACCAGTTTCATCAAGGGGCTTTTCTCGTTTCTTTTGTTCTTTTCAAGGCCAGAAGAGGGCAACACGTCTCTTGAATGGCATAAATATAACCAATGATAGACACGTATTCAGATATCTTCAAAAATAAAAGGTAGCCTATGCAAACCATTTGTTGGTATTGTAAACTGTAGCGCCGAGTGTCATTTAGGGCTATTGTTTAACACCAGCGATTAATGCAAACTCGCATTTCAAGCAAGACTTGAAATTGTATAACTTTTTGAGTTATAAATGAAAATATCATTAGCATCATACATATTGGCGCTGTAATCCGAATAATGGAATTCACTGTAATATATAGGCTACCTTTTTCGTACGTAGCCTAACAATTTTCTTTCCTGAACTTTATGGCTCCACCCAAAGCAATTCAGGTGTTGTTATCAAATAAATATTTTGCACAATAACTCTCTCACTTGAGACAAAGTCCAGCCTTTTTTCCAGGTAAGGATGACGTCAGGCGCACAACCGCATCTCCTGTTGTTCCCTGCTACAATATTTCAAACGCTGCTAGGACCACGAGGAAGTCCCGCCCCCTCTAAGATCTGATTGGCTCGAGCGTAATTTATTCTGCGATCCCTCACTACCATTGGGCTACGGCGCTGTCGGTAAGGAAACGGGTCCAGATAAGCCGCCTGCTGGTGTTTCGCGTCAGGTGAAACTCGCAGTGTGTTGTCAGACGTTAAATGTTGTTTTTGCGCAATCAAACTAAACCGTAAAACGTAACTCTTGTTGTAATTTATTCAAATACTAACCGACAAGCTACCGTTTATTTATACAACCAAAGAGAAAACATGAAGAGTTTGAAGTATCGACTGAAAAAGCATGAAGTTACCATCACAGTAAGTTACGAGTTTAAAACAGATGTGCTTGTTTTGTTTTATGAAAACTCCTGAATCGACATTGCGCAAGTGTTGTTTTTTGACATAGTCGATAAGCTTCTTTTACTTTTCGGTGTGTTATTTCATCTACTTCTCGTAGTTGTTTTGTTCTCAAGAGGGTTTACTCGGATCATCCAGCATTAAGGCACATCTTTTGACACTTCATCATGTGTCACATCCTCTCACAGGCCGGGACATGGGCACTGGTCTTTGTGCTGCATGAATTAATATGAATTTGCCGAACTTGGGGAAACTTTAAACTTGCCTCTCATTGCAGTTGTAAAACATTTTATTGACGGTATAAAAACGAGACCAGGGATCACTTTCTATTAGGGTATCATATTGAGCTTCTGAAAATGAGTTAATAGTTTTATTTTCCTCGAGTAGAACATGGAATCCAAAAACACAAACAGCCTTAATTCAGAAGCAGCTGATCCTTGAGATTTTCACCCTCCCCTCGTTTTAATTTCCATGTCAAAGAGCCTGGCACCCAGAGCAGTGTGGGAGGCTGCATGGGGGTTAGTTATTGAAGAGCGTTTTCAAGGGTTTTGTTTTGGCTTTAAAATGAAGGGATCTCACTGTGTAGTGACGATGGTTCAGAGGAACCGATGTCATGTTCGCTCAGCATTTGATGATCATATGTGCTCTCTACTCTGTGATATCAGTTTTGACTTGATGCCTCTGACACATGGGAAAAAGCGTTTCCACATGCTTTCAGAGTTGGACTATTGTCACTGGTTGCCCTCTGACTTAACAGAACACAAAGGACCATGGGAGCATACCCTCTGTTTTTGTGACATGTCTGTAGATTCTTTCAGTGGCTGGAAGAGTTCTCTCAGTTTCAGCAAACATTCATTCTCTCTCTCTCACACACACACACACACACACACACACACACACACACACACACACACACACAACTTGACCATATGGACAGCTTAAAATCTTATCTGATCGAATGAACAAAAATATACAAGACAAACTAAAATATTTTGTTAATAAATATATATATATATTATTTTATTTATTTATTTTTTTTTATTTTTTTTTCAGTCTTAATCAGAATGAAGTGTTATACTGTGTATCAGAACCATATAAAACCAGCTTTTTGGAACTGCATTAAGATTTCCATAAATCCGAACTGGACAGTTGGTGTCTATGGTCTTAATGTAAGCACCTTATTCAGAATATCCCCTGTAATGAACATTAATTTATATCTGATATCATATGTTCAAACAAAGGTAATTTTAGTTCGTATTAGATATAGATGAGTGTGAAACTTCTTTAGTTACTTTTTGATGTTTCTGGTTACTGGTATGGGATTTGTATTTCAATAATTTTACAATTCATCTCAATTTACTAAATAACTAAAAAAATGGCAAGAGCGAGGATCTCTAGTATTTCCAAAAGAGAATAGCAAAACTTATTTTTTTTTGTTGTTGTAGTGAATAATTTTCTGTAGTGAAGAATCTGATGACATTGTGATTTTAATAGTATAGCCTTACTTTTGATTTATTCATCCACATTTTGCCAAATTATGAAGTAAATTCCATTTTTATGACTGGATTCCAATGATTCTGTCTGTGTTTGCTGCATCATGGCAATTATAGGGCCCTAAAAGCAGAATGACATCCTCAATCGCCATTCGCCTTTATTGTACAGAAAAACATTACAAAATATTCATCCAAAATCCATTTATGTTGCCAGAAATAAATGGCCAAATGGGTTTGGAACAGCATGATGGTGAGTAAATGATGACAGAGATTTTAATTTGGGGTGAACTGATGATGTTTAGTCACTGCAGTGCACTGCAATGTTTACATTTTACTCAACACTGTCTTCAAAAGTATCATAGTGTGCAAGCAGGGGTGTTTCTGGCTCTTTGGAGCCCTTGAGGCATGCCTGAGGCCTGAATTAAATGAATGCACAATTTCCCAGTACTGTATCTCACTCGCAGTTTCTGTTTTCAGTATTAATTTCAGTGAACAAACTACCTAAAGCTATCAACCCTCACAGACCGATTTCTCAAACCTTTCTACCTTAATTTAGTTTTTTAGTTGAGTGAAACTTTCACAGTTTACTTTTGATAACATCTAAAGTGTGATC
This sequence comes from Sinocyclocheilus anshuiensis, assembly GCF_001515605.1. NCBI lineage: Eukaryota > Metazoa > Chordata > Actinopteri > Cypriniformes > Cyprinidae > Sinocyclocheilus > Sinocyclocheilus anshuiensis. Next base: position 387,334 of record NW_015552540.1, read on the forward strand.
TCACTGATGTTTAATTGTATACTAACTTGAATGTAATTGTACAGCATCTACTGCCTCTCACCATCTCTCAACAGTAGTTTTCTGTAGTACCTTCTTTGCTGGTTATCGTCAGTGACTGTCATAGATTGTCTTCAGGATTGGCTGTTGTTTGGTGTTGAAGGAAAGATATCATGGTAAGATTACTTTGCTGAATCACTGAAGCGGTTTGCATTACAAATAACCATTTTAAGGGCTTCTTTGTTCTCTAGCTCTAAAGGGTACACTGACACCAAAAAGCAAACCAGGCCAACTGTGCAGTACTTAAAGGGATAATTCACACAAAAATGAAAATGGTCATTTACTGAACCTCACGTTGTTCCAAATCTGTATGATGACTTCTTCCTAATGCGAAAGAAGATATTTTGAGTAATCTCTGCCATTCCATGCAGTGGAAGTCAATAAGCTCCAAAAAGCCTTTTGGTTCCCACTGTTCTTCAAAACATATATTTTGTGTTCCACATAAGGAAAAATAGTCTGACGTCATACCTGCAACATTCTATTGAAACCTTTGGATTTTAAGTAATTGTTCAAATCAATAATTTTACCCAGCCCTACTGCTCGTCTTTGATCTAAGTAATTGGGTTTAGTTTGGTATTTCCATTGGCTATGTTACTCAGTCCCCCATTCTGTCAAGAATAACCAAAGAGTTTTATTTTCACCATCTGTAAAATGTTTTGAAAATAATGAATCATCCAGGGGCCCGTTCTTCGTACGTCACTTATTACATCCAGATGAAATGTCACATTCAAGATGATATCATCGCGCTAATCAGAATCTGGCTAACTGGGTTCTTTGAATGCACCTGTTGTTGATTATTAGTCTGGCTGGATTGAGTTATCTGAGATAATTGCGCATTCATGGGTTGGTTTAAAAGGGGCTATGTATCGATACTCGAAACCACGATCAGCAATGCAGCGATTGGCTGGCGGCAAGACAGCAACGTAATGACATCATATAATTAATAAAGACACCTGACGAAAAACTTGACAAATTTTTGGACTTTTATAAGGAAACAGCCAAGCGAACATAAATAAATGTTATAATAGATAAATGAAATGTGCACTGTTTTTATTTTATTTTAATTTTTTTACATGATTCCCAATTACGTATATTCACGATTTCTAATATTTGTACAGGCTTTACATTTTTATTTCAATGTAGTTTGTAATAAAGTAGCGGTTTAGATTTTAAGTATCAATTCTGCTTAAAAAGATGCAATCTAATCCTGTTTACATGAAATAAGCCTGCTCCCGAGCAGGTTTAAGCTTACGGACCTGTTGCTATGACAGCAACTCCGGGATGAGCTTCGAAGAACCAAACAATCCAAGATCATGCCAAATTGTCAACAATCAAATCCAGCTAACTGAGTTAGCGACGTACGAAGAACGGGCCCCAGTCCTCCAGCAATATCGTGCATCATTTATTTATTTATTTCCTGAATTGATTGGTGAAAGTACAGGAGTGTCTAAACATGGTGTTTGTGCCTGCTGTGTCTGTCTGAAAGCTTTGCTGTGTCCGTGTCTCCAGTGCCCACTGAGCCTCTCTGAAAGCTTTGCTGTGTTAAGCTCAGGCCCCCAGTGTAGTGGGAAACTGACATTGAGGATTGAAGGTTATCCTAGGATGAATAAATGGCTGGGGATTACAGGCAATGGGAATTTGTTGTAGTTGAATGCCCCCAGGCTTATATGCACAGCTCAAAAGTCTGGAACCCGGAACCCTGTCATCAGTACACGGCAGAGCTGCTGTTACTGCAATAAAATGAGTTTCCACTGAAACCACTGACTAACATGCAGTTGCAGAGTCCGGTTCTCTGTTCATTCCTCAAAGAGAATTAATTTGAGCTTTGATGTCAAAGTATTGAGTATATTGACAGAGAGGGTAAATTAAGTCCAAAAATCTAGGTTTTAGTTTATTAGTGGAAAAGAAAATTACCTGATAAGCAGGTTCGTTCTCAAGTACGTGATTTGCACTTGGCATCAGATTATGAGTCTCTCTTATATAAGAAATGCGTATGAAAAAAAAATTAGCCTAAGTCTGATGGTTAACTAGGGATGTAACGATTAACCGCGAGCCGGTTGAAAATCGATTCAAATATGTGACAATTCAAATCGGTTGAGATGCTAAACAAATCGCGATTCATTTAAGGGTAGGAGTTTATAAGAATCCATGTCTGAGGGGAACTCAGAAAAGTTTAGATGGTATTTTTTCTTTTCCTCTTGCCTCTGTATAATGCATATTAAAGTTCATAAGTGCAGCGCTGCTTTGTTTACAGCGGAAACCAAGGAAACGCTTTAAGCGCCACCTGCTGGCAGAGAGTGAATCTGCATCTCATTCAGCTCGTCTGCGGTTTCATGCAAATATTTTTTATGTATAGTTTCACAAAACTGAAGTCAAACCATTCTGTTTTTGCTTCAAATTTTGAAATTATACAGTCTAATTTAGATTAAAAACTGCTCATGTTGCATGTATGCAGCATCTTTGTTTGGATCATGATTAAAATGAAGTGGTTGCCTCTAATTTTAGATGGAAAGAGCACAGACAAAGCCTTATTTTGTTTATATGAAGATATTTATTTAATTTGTGTTACTTATTTATTTGATTTGGGGCTTGTTTTAAAATTTCTATTTAGTTTTGTTATTTACATTTACATTATATTTAAATTTTGTCATTTAGCAAATGTTTTTATCCAAAGCGACTTACAAATGAGGACAATAGAAGCAATCAAGACCAACAAAAGAGCAATAATATGCAAGTGCTATATTAGTATAGTGTTATATTTCAATTTGACAAAGAAATGTGCAGCATTTTGTCCAAGCAATAATAAAAGGACACATTTAATTTATAATTTCTTAAATCTCGTTTTGTAAAAAAAATAATCTTGAATCGAATTTAATCGTGAAATCAAAAATCGTGAATCGAATCATGAGTTGAGTGAATCGTTACATCCCTATGGTCAACACATTATAAATGATTTAAGAGTGTTTTCCTTTTGCACAGATTCAAGGCGGTTTGAAAATCTGTGTGCTGTTTTGAACGTGCAATTGGTGTCTCATCTGATCTGATTTAATTCATTCAGAAAGGCACTCGTGGAGAGAGAGGATGTCTTGGACCAATTGTGTCTTCAAGAGTTTTTGATGACACGAATGTCATTATTTTGTACCTGAAACGATTAAGCTGATCCACTGCAGAAAATTTGGGAGACTGATTAATGAACGTGCACTTTAATGCAGCTTAGATGTAAGCATTTGTATTGGTGTTTCTGGGCTGTAAAATTTGGCTCTGTACTGGTCGCTAAAACCTGCTGGTCTTGAACCAGGAGCTGCTGTCGCCAGAGGTCTGGGGGTGGAGGGCCAGGATAATCTTTTCACCAAGTTTTCAAAACGAGTATTTCAGGACTGACTTGGAAAAAAAATCAACCCCAAAAAATAGATTGATCCCATTATTGTGAACAAAGCTGTCTGCACAGGAACTGGCTGATGCCGTGCACGTTCAGTTAATGGACATCCCGTTTCTGTGGCATTGCACAGTAGCTTCACCTACTTTATTTATTCCCTGTCCATTTAACTTTTATTCTATCTCTGTAAACATTACAGTATGTTATTTTATTTCTATGAGGATTATTTATGTCTTCTGATTATCAATCTGCTTGTGATTGAATCAAAATCAAATTACTTGGAACAAAAAAAATCAAAGACTACAATGCTGTGGCCAGGTTATGTTATGTTATTGAACCCGCTTACACACTTTTGTCAGTTTCAAAAAGTTGACCGCTTTGTTGATGAATGGTAAAACTTTTGTGAATTTTTGTGAAGTGAATTTTGAGAGATTTTATTTCAGCAAGTTTGTACTTCTCATTTGCTCATTTGAAAATGGAAGAAGCCATTTGAGGCAAATGTTTAATGCCATTTGATCACTGATCTTAAAGGGGTCATATGATGCGATTTCAATTTTTCCTTTCTCTTTGGAGTGTTACAAGCTCTTGGTGCATAAAGAAGATCTGTAAAGTTGCAAAGACTAAAGTCTCAAATCCAAAGATATTCTTTATAAAAGTTAAGAGTCAGCCACACCTTCCTAAAACGGCTCGTTCTAACACGCCCCCACATATCTACGTCGCTATGTGGGAAGATTTGCATAACGCCGCCCAAATGTTCACGCAAAGAAAGAAGGCGTAACTTTTATTCTCACTGTAGTATTGTTGCCGCTGCCGCCATGTCCTGAAGACGCTGTGTGCTTCGTTGTGAAAGCGAAACTACTTTGTTTGGTCTTCCAAAAGAGGACGATATCCGCTTCGTCATGCCTAGAGCTGATCCGTGCTGGTCGCTGAGGGAATACATCAACTTAGTGCTGTGGATCGCCGGATCGGCTTTCACCGTGGACGAAGCCCGGGGTCGTCACATGTGCTTGGATCCGCCGGCCGCGCCGTTCTTGACCCCGCTGCCTCTGCTCTCTCTAGCCCGGCCTCAGCTCACGCTAAGCCGGGGCTTCCGCTAGGCCAGGGCTTATCAGCAAGTTTTTAGTTGTATGCAGGATTTCTGTGGCTCTTCCTCATTCCTCATTCCGTTTTTGCTGAAGTTATCCAGAGGATGGTTGGAAAAAGAGAGGAATGTGCTGATATGTGTACCAGATGTTACCCAGTTGTATGATTGGTGTAAACAGCATAACATCTGGCACGTTGTATTATCACCCCCTATTTTAATACATTTTTACTCCTCCCTTCCACTCTATTGGAAACTGTATCTACTTATCTGTCCCATTCTCACTCTCTTGGGAAGGGTCTGAAAGGACATGAGGCATTTCTTGCCTCACCCTTTCTGAGATCACCTTACACAACCAAAACAGCCACTTTTCTGCTAGAGGATAGGAGACTTGTTTCAATTTTTATGCTTTTGAAACTTGCAAGGAGAGGGGAAATCTTAGATGGTGTGTTCACTAATAAAGTGTATAAATAACAGGGTCATTAAGTAACAGGTTTGTCTTGAATTTGTGTGTTATGTGTTTAAAGTCCCCAGTATAGCACTTTTAGGTGACAAAAAATGTGTGTTTAGTTTCTATTCTAATTCTGTACAGTGCCCAGAACTTTTGCTTTCTAAGAGCTTTAAAAGTAGTTTTGCTTGCTAAGCAGTAAAGCAGCTGTTTTTCTGTTGAGCCATTTTCCCATGCTTGCCCACACTTGTCTTGTAGAGCAAGTGTGTTCAAAACATGTACAAACAACATGCTTCCATGACTTTGATGTATGATTTGGAGTCCTAGTAAGGCAGGGACCCTCCTTTGTCTTTCTTCATCTCCCTAAAATGTTCTCAGATAGCAGCAGGCTATATTCATTTGTAGACATGATGCTATAGTATAGAGAATACTCTGTGCCTTTTTTTTAATTTACTGAACACTCATCCCATTGTCCATACTTCTCCTGTTTTCTATCTGGCTCTTTTCCCAGAAGCACCATAGAAACCTTGAGTATCCATATCACATGACATCATTTTGAGACATTTAAGGTATTCCTGGTATTTGGCCTTTCACATATTCAATTTCACTTGGGTCCTAACGTTCATAAATGCCCCCAAATTCTCATTCAGGCCAAACATCACAAACAAGAAAACATAATGGATAAGATTCAGGGAACTGCATTAGTGTTTACTATGTTCATTTGCAAGCTTTTAATGAGTTACTGTAAGAATCATGTTTTAATATATTTTTAATTATTAGAACTTGAAAAAACAAGCAACAAAAAATAGCAGCACGTCGTTGACATATATATTGATTGCCATACACTTAATGTTTCAACATAAAGCAACTGTTGTAGCTGTTCAAAAATGTGATAATACCTTGTTTTTTATAATCTGCAACAGAAAACACTTTAGTGCCAGCTCAGGAGCTGGAGAGATGGATAATGAATGAAATGTGTTGCTGCATATTGATTGTGCGGAATGTACTTGGCAAACAAGAGGCTGCAGTACATGAAGAGACACTATTCATTGTGTTGATTAATACCTAAGAGAGATTACTCTCAGATTACTCATTAATTATGGGCTATTTGACCAGGTATCCAACTATAGGCCTACCACCCCAAATTGCATTGGTACCCCAAAACCTTTGGTCTGGGTCTGTTAATTACAGTTGTCTTTGTGATAAGGCTATTTTGTTATGTTGAGAAACGTGTTCATAGAATTTGTAAGTAGTGCATTTATCATTGATTGTATTTATAATCTGATTGTCTAAGTTTTTAGAACACGATTTCAAAATTAAAGCCAAGTGTATTTGAGGTCCTTTATGAAACATTTGAGGTTGATCTTTTTTATGAGTAGAGGTGTACTGTTTTTGGAGAGAGACGTACTATGAAACTGGGTCTCCAAACACCGTCTGACAGCTCGTGATTTTGTGTGGCTCTGGTACTGCTGACCTCAGCGTACACACACACACACACACACACACACACACACACACAC
>NW_015552540.1:393894-396629 GCF_001515605.1 Sinocyclocheilus anshuiensis
ACACACACACACAACTCAGTGCTGAACCACAGCAACAATAACTTTGACTGCAGTTGTGTTGGGTCACAGTGATCAGCAGTAAAGAAACCTGACGAAAGGTGTTTCTCAGAGTCAGACAGCTCCACTAAATCATTTACTATCTTACTTAATAGGAGCATAGGAGCAGATTTGACTTGTAGTAGACACATTGGATAATTATTTGAACAAATCAGCAATAGTTTGCTAATGTAATGCGTTTGGACTGCCTCCTAGAGGAGAGATGTGGCACTGGCACTGCTCTCACATAGACCTTTTTCTGTTTATATGGAAAAATGTACTCCGTTTCTTGCCCAATTTTCTTACCACTAGGTTAATTGTCTACTAATCCCACCCCATGAGGAAATGAATTCATGGCCCATTGTTTTATCAGCAACTCTTTCAGGTTTGACTTGAGTTTCTACTCCGCTCCATCATAAAATATCTGCTGTTAAACCAGCTGTCACCCCCTTCTGCTATTTATACCACCTTGGTAAATGTTAACTTGCAACAATGTTTTATGATAAATGTGTGTTTACTTAAAAATAAATTAAATTCTGCTCACCCTCATGTTTTTCCATACCTGATATAAAAAAAAAAGATATTCTGAAGAATGGGCTTATTTTGTCATATACAAGCAAAGTCCGTGTTGTTTTAGACCCTACTGAGGACTACTTTTTTCAAAATATCTTTTTATGCACCACAGAAGAAAAATGTCATACAGGTTTGGAACGATATGAGGGTGAGTAAATGATAACAGCATTTTCTTTTTTGACTGAACTATGTCTTTATTGTAATATGTAACATAGGCAAAGTGCCATTTTTTTTTTTAGAAATTCCTGGCAGTGCCTTAAGGAGGTCTACCATCCTAGACAGAGCTACTAATACAAAGAATGCCTTTTTTTTTTTTTTTCTTCCAAGTAGGGACGAATTTAGTAGGCATTACGGGTGGGTGTGTGTGTGTGTGTGTGTGTGTGTGTGTATACAAACAGATAGAGTATTAGCATTGCGTGTGTGTGTGTGTGTGTGTGTGTGGTATGTAGGAAAAGGAGGGGGAGTGAGAAGGAGTTTCTAAAGGGTGTAGTGAGACAAGTCTTAACCTGCCAGTCTCGGCACTGGTTGCTGAGTGGGATGGTTGCTAGGCTTTAGCTGGCAGAGTCACAGCGGTGTGATGTCCTTTCTTAGTCTCTTTCACACTAACGTTCACACTTACAAACAAACATGCAGACACACACTCATCTTTGCTATCTGTGCTCCTGTTTAGGGCTGAACGATTTTGGAAAATCTAATTTATTTCTTTTTTTTTTTTACCAATATTGCGATTGCGATTTAATATGCAATTATTTTTTAAAGCTCTTTATGTTCTGTATTATTCAACAAAGACAAGTTATAAATCATTGTATAGTATGACCAACACACGGTAATGCTCGGAATTATCGGCCGAGTTACATAGATTTAAAATGGGTCAGATTAAACTCTGTGAGATAAAATAAGTGTTTTAAAAAGTACAACAACAAAAGTAGAATGAATAAATTGTGTATTTACATAAGGCACAAGGAACTTAAAACAACACAATAAAACTAGAATAACTTGGGCTGTTAAAAGCAGATTGTCCATTTAAATCGTACCCTAAAACAGTCCTTAAGAATCCTAGTGTGCTGAAGTCCCAAGGTAAAAGTGTCCACCGGTGTATATACAATCCAAAGAAAGTGATAATCCAAAATGACTGGGATACTGGAATGGCAAATCCACGAACAACTCCACAATCCAGCGAGTAGGTGTTTGGTCAATGACCCTGATTGTTTGACATGCTGATTGTTTGACATGCTGCTTGTTTTGTACTGGTTTACTTTCTTATTCCTGTCATGTGATTGACCACATGACAGGCAGACCCATGAACATTTTAAAGACATACACACATCAAATAATTAAGAGGATTAAAATGGCTAAGACAACATGTAAAACCATTAAAACTCAAATATATAGATAAAAAACCATCTTAATATATATTGAGCGGTAAAAACATGTGTCTTTGTGTGGCAGTGTCACAAGCTAGAGTCTTTTACTTCTGTGGTGCCTGTCAGCCCTGTGGTAGGTGTCCTCTTGAATGTGTGATTTAAAATGTCTTTGTAATAAATAAGGTAAAAGGTAAAATTGCCACACAGGCTCTAGTCTGCCGGAGGAATTTAGGCGAACACTAGAGAGAGGTTGAGTCCCATACCAGCCTGGGTGTCCTAAGGTAGGTGGCACCGATCCTCCCAGGATGACGTTGCACCCAGCCACGCTGGTCGGCCTGCCCCCCTGGCGTTTCCTCCAAACCGGCTTGGGGGTCTTTTTGATGGATGATGTTGATGCTGATGAACGGGGATGAGGTGGATGATCAGGTGGTTTCTTGGTAGGGTTGATGACAACACACTCCTTGGCCTCCCCACCACACGGCTTGCAGTCCCGGACGAACGCCCAGATATCACTGTGGACTGAGGGCCACCAGGCAACTTCCAGGATCTGCAGAAGGGTCTTTAAACGCCCATGGTGTTTCTCTGCTGTCCTCTGGCGGAAGTGCTGTACCGTCTGCTGGACCAGGTTCTTAGGAATGACGAGCTGGATCTTGTAGACGTCGTCCCCCTTCTGGATCCGCCGGTAAAGCAAGCCCTGGTGCTCCTGCACTTTGATCCTGTTGGTCGGTGGAGAGGAGGGAGAGATGGAAAGTCCCTGGAGAG
>NW_015552540.1:396748-399275 GCF_001515605.1 Sinocyclocheilus anshuiensis
TTTGTTAAAAAGGGGTCAGATTATACTATGTGAGAGCTTTGAGTGTTTAAAAGATGAGACAGACAACAATGTTAAAAGTGAAAATCAAATATGTATTTACAATATTCACAAGAGACTTAAAACAACACAAAACTAGAATAACTTAGGCTGTTAAAAGTACAGAGTCTTTCAGTTTCATACCATTAAAACAGTCCTTAAGAAATCCAGTGTGTTGCTAGTCCCAAAGTGAATGTCCCCAAAAGTGTCCACCGGTGTATATACAAAAGTCCACTGTAGTGTTAATCCAAAGTGCTGGAAAGGTAAGTCCACAAAGGTAACTCCACTATTCCAGTTTGCAGGTGATCACCACTTGGTCGTAATGAGAGCAACGACCATGCTTGTTTGACATGCTGCCTCCTTTATGCTGTCCATTTCCTACTTCCTGTCATGTGATCAGTCACATGACAGGCAGACCCAAACTCATTTAAAGACATACACACATTAAAATGGTTAAGAGGAATAAAATGGCTAAGACAACATGAAAACCTATTAAAACTCAAATATACATAAAATAATAAAAAGTATATTGAGCAGGTTAAAACATGTGTCCTGTGTGACAGTGTCACATAGTCACCCCCCTTAGTCTATGACTCCCGGGGGAAGGAACTAGCCCTTTAAGGTCCTGTCAGCCATTGTCCCTGTGGTAGGTGTCCTCTTGAATGTGTGATTTAAAATGTCTTTGTAATAAATAAGGTAAACTAGGCTTTGCCACACAGGCTCTAGTCTGCCAGAGAAATTTAGGCGAACACTAGAGAGAGGTTGAGTCCCATACCAGCCTGGGTGTCCTAAGGTAGGTGGCACCGATCCTCCCAGGATGACGTTGCACCCAGCCACGCTGGTCGGCCTGCCCCCCTGGCGTTTCCTCCAAACCGGCTTGGGGGTCTTTTTGATGTATGAACGGTGAGGTGGTTTCTGGTTAGGGGCGATGACGACACACTCCTTGGTCTCCACACCACACGACTTGCAGGCCCCAACAACCCTCCAGACGTCTCTGCGGATCGTGGGCCACCAGGTAACGTCCAGGATTCGAAGGAGGGTCTTTAGCCGTCCATGGTGTCGATCCTGGGTCCTCCGATGGAAGTGCTGTACAGTTTGTAATACCAGGGACTTTGGGATGATGAGCTGTATCTTACAGCTGTCCTTGTCCTTCTGGATCCGCCGATACAGCAATCCGTGTTCGTCCTGCACGTAGATCCCGTTGGTCGGTGGTGTGGAAGGAGAGATGGTAAGTCCTTGCAGAGTGTCGTCATCACCCTGTGCGCTGGTGAGTTCCTCTCTGGAGAAGGGAAGGTGGGAGAATATGGCGGTAAAGTCTGGCCCGGCTGGAGTGATGGCGCAGGATTCTCCATCTGTTGCTCTGGTGACGGTTTGTGAAGTGGTTGAGGGAGTGGGAACGTTGGCCGGAGGAAAGCCAGGGGTTGACGTGAGTGGCACTGGGCTGGTCATTGTAGTGGGAAGGGAGATGGCAAATTCTGGCTTCCTGATCTGTTCCAGTTGTTTTGCCCATTTTTTGTCTCCCCTCACGAAACACTCGGTAACCTCTCTCTCCAGTGTTGCCACAGCGTCCTTTATAAATTCCTCCATCTTGGCAAACTTAAAATCCACAGCCTCTCTAAAATACACTTCACGATTTATATTACTTTCAACAGAGTCTTTAAAATCCTTCTCCAGTTTTAAAACAAGGTGAGCTGTTGTGGTGCGACGCGACAACTGTGGCTTCCGGCATAGACACGGTGAGTGAAGCTAAGAGCAAGATATGCCTAGTCATATTTTCTGCAATTAGCTTTTGAATGACCAGCGACTTCATCTATGGCTTTTCTCTTCGCTTTCAAAAACCGATCCATCTCCCATTCTAAGTTACGTCCTTTGGCTGTTTACTGTTTTATTTCTTTTCCATGGGATTGCTTTATTTATCAACCCACTCCATACCTTGATGTGTTGATGCAAGTTTGCAAGGGTGGGACATATTGAAGAATTCATTGTGGGATTGACAATAGCTAGAGTTACTTCATAGACATGAATATTGCTTTGATACTTGCTAGCCAGTTGGTGGGAAGTTTTGGACCGCTTCAGAGTTAGACAATAAAATAATGATAAAATAAAAGCCACAATTCAAGTTTTGATTTCATTCTTTAATCATGAGTTATCGAAGCAAGTTGTACGTATTATAAAAGGTTTTAGTAAGTGCATTATTTGCACATGGGTTTATGGATGAATGAAAGGATTGCAGGAACAGTCGTCCATCTCGGTGGTTAAGTCGGTCCATTAGGGGGCTCCAGTGTTATTGTAGGGGAAAGAATTGAAATGTGTTAGAGAAAGCGCTGGCATGCTCCTATATTTCCACCACAGACCAGAATCCACAGAAATGGGAGCAGGCGAGGTCACTATAATGTTATGCCAAAAATCCAAAGCATTCCCCACCATTACTGTTATTATTAAAGAGAACATTTCCTTTTCACACTTTTTTTTTTTTTTTAGCTTCTGAGAT
>NW_015552540.1:399767-404232 GCF_001515605.1 Sinocyclocheilus anshuiensis
AATCAAATGGGTTAAAGAGTTTTGATAGTCTCTTTTATCCAACTATTCCATGTTTTCATAATTTTTAGGAATTTTTCAGTATCAACAAGTACACAAACAAATCGGTAGAAATATCAGACGAAATTTTAGAGAGGCTCTCTCCGAAGCTCCATAAAAGTTGAAATTTTAAATAAACGTAAGTTGCAGAGGCTATTTATTTTGGCCCCTTGACATGGGAAGGGACCCCATTTCATTTTGTTTGAAATAACAATTGAAAGAGGGGTGACTGTGTGAGAGAGTTATGGTGGGAGTTATTTAGTCTGGAATTCATCCTCATTCATCAGAGCGCTGATAGGACTCTGCTCTGGTGGAATAAGATGCCTCTGCTTTGATAGAGACGTTGGACGGAGTGGCGCCGGCCAACAGAGGATGAACTCTGAAGAAGTCATGACTCCCCTGTCTAGAATCCATTAAGATATGCTGTGCCACCCACAGTCTCTATCTGTCCCTCCTGACTGAATGATGAATAAGGCATCTGATCGGACTGCATTCAGTCTGGTTTAAAGTTTATCTTGTGCATTTCATTCATTCTGAGCACAATGACCAACTGCATTTGTGTCATAAACTACCTTTTTTTTTCTTATTCAGCAAGGACACAATTCAAAACACATAAACTTGTCAAAAGTGACTGTATGGCAGTGGCAGTTATAATGAAATACTTTCTATTCATTGTTAAGCAGCACAACTTTTTAAACTTTGAAAATAATAATAAATGTTTCCTGAAAACCAAATCAGCGTATTAGAATGATTTCTGAAGAATCAAGTGACACTGAATAATGGAGTAATGATGACCAGTGGCGGCTCGTGGGTTTTAAAGGGGTCATATGATGCGATTTCAATTTTTCCTTTCTCTTTGGAGTGTTACAAGCTCTTGGTGCATAAAGAAGATCTGTAAAGTTGCAAAGACAAGTCTCAAATCCAAAGAGATATTCTTTATAAAAGTTAAGAGTCAGCCACTAACCTACCTAAAACGGCTCGTTCTAACACGCCCCCACATATCTAGGTTAATATGTGGGAAGATTTGCATAACGCCGCCCAAATGTTCACGCAAAGAAAGAAGGCGTAACTTTTATTCTCGCTGTAGTATTGTTGTTTCCGCCGCCATGTCGTAAAGACGCTGTGCGCTTCATTGTGAACATCCATCCCTTCTTAGAAGTCTGTGTTAAAAGAGAACTGCCTGTTGTGCCATTTAATAGGGCTGTGCAATTAATCGAAAAACGGTTTTGATTTCGATTTTGGCCTCCAACGATTATGAAAATGCAATAATCGAGATTTTTACGATTATTGCGCCCCATTCCGCCCCCTTTTCCAGAGCTGCGCTTTCATTCCTCCATAAAGGCCAAATTTCACGTGCAAAGTACAATCATGTAATGTGACTTTTGCAAAATGGGGCGTGCTTGATTTATAGAAGTGTATTTATTCATGTTTTTAAAAGTGTGAAAGAACTTGCGCTGCACCTCAGGAAGATATATGCGCTCCGAGACGGAACAGAACACGGACATGTAAAGTCATCTTTTAGCTCAAGGTGCGCGCCTAAATGGTCAAATACACGCAAAAATGTGTCAAAATGCGGCGCTTAGAGATTATTCATGTATACCTTCGTTTAGGGATGCACCGATATGAACATTTTGGCCGATACCGATAATCGATAATTCTTTATTTTTGAAAGCCGATAACCGATACGTTGGCTGATAACTCTATATCCAAATTTTTATATACTTTTTGAGAGCCTAATTACAAAAAAGGTCTCATCATTAAAACCCATTCGTTGGTCATGTAATAAATGAACGTAAAAAGTTGAGAATGAAAATACGCGTGTAACGGTAAATTGGATCCATGCAGCTGTTAAAGTGACAGCGGGCTATTTTCTGCTGCGACTGTCCTTAATATTAATCAAACAACAAAAGACAAATCCAAAATCACACACTGCTCTTGAGTGAAGGACTTTTGTAGCTTTAAAAAGAAACAAAAAAGTTCTTACAGTGAATACTATACTGTTTTATTTTACATTTGATTATTAATTTCTGTAGTAGGCTATAAACTGCTTGAGACTTGCATAAAAAAACATTAAAGCACAGTTTGTTTCATTTGTATCGTTTTATTCTATTGTATTTGTCCTTTGCTTTTTTTTTATTACTTACAGTTTAATTATTTTCAATAATTTTGAGGACTTTTTGTTTGTTTGTTTGAAGTTCCGCTGGTCTCTACAGTGTAGATGTCATAGCAACCTTATTTACAGGAAATATATATTTGATATGTATCACTATCTTTAAATAAATCACTCATATAAAGTTTCGGTCATGTGGCCCAATAATATTTTGCTCAATGCGCCCTCTTGTGGCCTCAGGAGAGAAGACAATCTTTTTTCCCCCTAACTGAAATTATGCCTTTTTAAATTAAAATATAATTCAAATTTTGATTATATTTAAGTAGAAAATTCGAATTTAGTTTTTCAGCCATTTTGACAGCCCTACTGTGCTCTGATAAGATCGGCTATTGATTATGGCACTATGGTATATAGCTCTGAAGCCGCCACTGATGATGACTGCTGAAAATTCAACTTCAACCATCACAGGGATAAAATCTTTTTTTTTTTTTTATATATTCAAATAGGAAACAGTTATTTAAAATGGTAATAATACTCCACAATATTATGTGTTGCTGTATTTTTGATCAAATAAATGCAGCCTTTTTGAGCATGAAAGACTTCTTTCAAAAACATTAAACAAAATCTTATCTCCATATCCACTTTTATTTTGTTACATGTTACAATATATAAAGCAATGATTAGTAGTGAGCTTGCTTTTAATTAATGAAATCATCTTTCCCTCCAACGTATTTGCCTTGAACTCTTGCCAAGTGCTTGCACGTTTCCCAAACACAGGCATGGGCATGCTGATGAGATGTTAATTTTTCATTCCTCTCTTGTCTGTTGATATTCTCTGAGTGTTTGCAGAATAATGAGCACTCTGCTCTCAAACACGACTCTCTTTTCATTTTAATTGAGAAGCTTTTTGACAAATGGTCAAGGACTTGAATATTTATAAGAGAATTACATAACACAAAAGTATTAAGTTGCTTAATGGGGTCAATGATATCTCTAGATTGTCTCATATTGGTTTTGAGATGTGCTAAGAATTATGCAGTGGGGGTCTGAAGAAGGATGAAATATGAGGACCAGGTCAGCAGAAATCTGATCTTGGGCTTTACCCAGCTGTCGGAAGTAGAGGAAAATAGCAGGGAAGTGTTCTGACCACTGGGTCAAAGGTCAGATCAGAAGGTTTTGATCAAACAGCTGGACGAGACCCAACTGTGTGTCTGTGTTCCTGTCTGGCCCTATCTTGTTTTTGCAAAATCTGTATTTTCTTCCACAAAGAGACAGTGGAAAAAAACAATGATAAAGTGATTGAGACAATGCTTTGTGCACTGTAATATTACAATCAATGCTAAATAAACACCTCTTTCTTTAGTCACCTTTAATCTCTTGTAGGGTCTTTTTATATCAAAATTATAGAATTGCCAATGAAAATACCAGTGAGAATTTACAATACTTCATTTTTGATTCCACTACAGTAATATTAAACTTAAATGCAAATAATATTCAACTGAATTAACTTCTTTGATTAATCTAAATTAAAACAATGGCATGCAGTAGGGCTGGGCGATATAGCAAAACATTTTATCAACGATATAATGTTTCATATCGTTCGGTATCGAAAATTATTTTTATATTTTATAACCTTTTTTAAAACAAAGAGCAATAGAAAAAAACGTTTAAATTTAACCACTGTATTTTTAAATTAACCCAATTTATTGATACAAACAACAAATATTTTTTGTTTTAACAGCCAAAAACAAAATTAAAATTAAACAAATATCTCATTTCTAATGTTTTATATGCAGATTAAATAGGTCTGAAGGAAACTTTTGGCTTGTCTCCCAAAGCCACAGGAGGGCGCAATGAGCAAAATAATGCAGTGCATTAAATTGCCAACGCAAAGGAAATAACTGTCTATAAAGAAAAACGTGCATTACGTCTAAATGAACTCATATAAATCAAACATAATTTCGTAAATTGCATAAACAATTATGAACAAAACAGCATCATGTAATTATGCATTCCTTAATACAAAGAGCCGAATCGCCCATCACACATTGCCTTTAAAAACATATGAGACGCAGTGAAACGGAATAAACCTCCACAAATTCGTGATCTAAAAGTTTCAACTGTTTTAACTTTGCATGGCTTTCTATGCATGTCTTGTGTGAGACGTGAGAGCAGCAGTCATATTTGTCCGTCTAAAAAATGCACTGAATATGCGTTCTGTGTGAAGGGCTTGGTTTCGGTTTTAACCTAATCAAGATCTTCTCAGCATTGAGCTTCTATATTTCTCTAATATTTTGAATGAATAACGCAGCAACTGCG
>NW_015552540.1:404762-454706 GCF_001515605.1 Sinocyclocheilus anshuiensis
TGCTGTGAAACGATTGATTAATCGCATCCAAAATAAAAGTTTTTGTTTACATAATATATGTATGCATAATATAGTTTACATAATATATGTATATATATATTTATTTGAGGTATTCTTGTAATTATTCATTCTCTTAATTAGTTTATTATTTTGTTCTGCTTGTTTGCATTCAGTTTAGACGTAACAGTGATTACATCAATACCTTGCCAAGACATTTAATCCAGGAAGTGAATATGACAAGTCTTGTGATATTACTTTGTTACCGTCCTACTTTTGACATCTCTACTCACTAGTCTAGCATTCTTTCTCCTACTGTAATGACACCATAGGAGATAACTGACGTTAACTGGTGGGGTCAGAGCCAACTACCTTATAGTTACAACCGAAGATTAGATAATGTGTGAGAAACGGATATGCCCTACGTCCGTTAACTCCATTTCGGTGTTGTTATGGCAGCATTACACCTTTTCAGTCATAATATTTGGCATGTCAGTGGGCTGAGACTGCCATCAGCCAATAGCTATCTTCGTTTAGCTATAGTGTACATATAAACAACATCTTCCAATAGTTCCTCTCTGCTTTTCTTTAGCATACCGACACACTTCGCTGAGATCATCAAGATGCCTTTTGGGAGGGTAGCGGCCCTAATTAAAGCATCCATTTAGCCCAGCGCTCGACAACAGACACTGGACTTTAGCATAGCAGTAGACCTTCAAATAGTCTCCAGTTAACTACAGTGTGCACAGTAATGAGAGGTTAGACCCTTAACCCTCATAATACAACTCAAACACCACTAGAGACTTACAAAATGGTTCACAAAACAAGTGATTTACATATAATCTGAATGTGTTAATGAATAAGGGCAGTTTGAGATGAGAGATGATTGCAAAGGAGAGAGCTGCTGTGAAATAAATGATAAAAATAAGATTTTTTTTAGCATGAAAGATGAGTTTCTGAAGTGAATGTGGGACAGTCTTATATTAGTATTATTTATATACTATTACAGTATTGATTTATGTTGAATTTTCTTTTTTATATATTCAAATTTCATTTTATTTCAAAAGTTTTGGTCATTTTTTTGTGCTTTTGTAATTTTTTTTAGTGTAATTTTGTTTTTATTTTTAGCTTTTTATTGAAGTTTAATTCTAGTAATTTTAGTAGCCTACTTCAGCTTTAACTTATGTTTCATCTTTTTATATTCAGCATTTGATTTCATCTTTATTTCAATTGGCAGATTTTTTTTTTTGAAGTTAGCATCCCTCAGGCGATTCTCAACTAATCAGCATTGCTTCAAGTTCTTCCAAGTGATTATTTAAGTAAAAAGTTGGTAATAAAAATTAAGTACAGTCACTTTCTCTTTGTCTGGTCATGATTATTGTTGAATTATTATTTATTAACTGACAGTAGCTATTGAGATGAATTATACATAATACTGCAAGGCCTGATGCACTGACCTGATATTTATTTTAGTTAGTTATTCTTGTATTTATTACACACACACACACATACACACATATATTCTAGTAATTTTAGTAGCCTACTTCAGCTTTAACTTATGTTTCATCTTTTTATATTCAGCATTTGATTTCATCTTTATTTTAATTGGCAGATTTTTTTTTTTGAAGTTAACAGTAACACTGATGTGGGAAATTGTATCTGAAGACAGGTCAAACCAGTTTGCCATGCTCAGCACTAAAAATTTGGATCACATTAAAAAACGTGACCCGAGATGATTTTCTTTTTGCATACTTATATTCGTTGCTTTTTTTTTTTTTACAAAAAGAGGATATTACACAAGTATTCTCTGCTTCAGGCTTGTGATCTCCAGCTGTGAGATGTTTTTGATGTGGAATTAGTGATGGGGTACTCTGAACTCCAAGAATCCCTTTCTTTCCCTCTCTTCCCACCTTCAGCAATCCCACCGTCTACAGTCACTTGAGAGGGTTATGTCTGCCTCCAGAACTTTCTAAATCCAGCGTGACTGCTCTCTGCTCCACTTTGGGGGGGCCGATTTTGGTTAGTGCAGCACTAAATCAGACCTGTTGATGTGTGGATGGCATGTCACTGGTCTGAAGGGACGAGAGATTTTCTGTGTGAGAAGAGTGGAAATATGACCAAAACAGATATATGTGATGGCCTGATTTTTAGCTGCAGGTGTCCTTACAGGGAGCAACAAAGATGAATCTGTTGAGTGAGCTGTTGTGCAGATTTCAGCTTATGCCATTAATAATTCGTAGCTGTCAACATATGGCCCTGGGCTAGTGCAGGTTAGTAGTTAAAGCACTGACTCGGTTACTCATTTTATGCAATGAGACACATGCTTGATTGCTCTTTGTCACACTCATAATAACTGCCTGGTATTGCTCTTTCTTATACTCTCTGTGTGTTATCTTCATATATATCTGGACACAAGTATCTATAGCTTTCTTCTGTGTCTTGATTTATGGCCATGTACATTTGCTGTTGCCAGGCAAGACTGTGTGTGTGATTTGGGATGGGGGATAGGGTTTCATTTTTACAAGGTGTTGACATGAATTATAACACATGGAGTCACCCAGACTGCCCGGCAGCCTAGATTCAACCTAGATACATGGTCCAACCAGAGAGCTTATCACTTCATACCTTGTTGGTCTTATTAACCTGTTTGTGTTGAAAACACAAGTAGAGTGTGTGTTTTTGTGTGGGTACGTTAAAATCTGCACTAGAAGAACGACACACCCTATTACTCAACTTTACAAACAAACCAACCTGTTTGCACCTGTCCCTTGTATGCAGATGCATTTCGTTCATGCATGACATAAACACACACACACACACTCATGATTCGTCAACTGTACCCATAGGTTAAGACTCTTAATGAGTTTTAATTTGAATCAATTAATATACTGATGATGATTTTGTTATTTTTTTTGGAAAATAAAAGAAGTGCACTGATCTTTGCAGATGTAATGAACACTAAAGTATTACAGTACTAAGTGCTTGATGTTTCCTTAAAATATATTATTCCAACAATAAAAATTCTGTCCTTTACTCACCCTCATGTAGCTCCAAACCTGTATGACTTTCATAAAATATTCAGGGAAAAAAGGTATTTTTTGTTTATATAATGAAAAGAAACGTTTTTCAAAATATTATCTTTTGTGTTCCATAGAGATAAAGTCGTACTGGTTTAGAATGACATTAGGGCGAGTAAATAATGACAGAATTGGGGTGAACTATCCTTTAATCACTTTCAAAGTTGTTGACATTAAACCTGCCATGACATCTGAGGAGTATTATATTAGAGCTACAGCAGAAGGCATTATTATTATTATTATTTAAAGATAATTTCGACATTACAGTACTTTCACTTTCACTAAGGCCCACCTCTAACTGTTTCAACAAGTACACAATTCTCTTGAGTTACTGGAATAGTCAAACCCATTAATTTGAAAGGGTTGTCCACATACTTACAACCATCTGTTTGTCTGTGTATAATAGTGTTAACACACCAGTCAAAATATTGGCCACACCTATTGATTCTTTATTATTACTTTTTTTTTCATTTTACAATAATAGCAAGTTCATTGAAACTATGAAATGGCACAAATTGACATATTCGAATTATGAAGTGACCTTAAACTATACTGAACTCTTAAAGTGTAGCTTTAAAATTGTCACTCTTTGCATACATTACAGCTCTGCAAACTGAATTTTCATGTGCTGCATCCTGGAATGACTTTAAAAACAGTATTGAAGAGGTTCTCATATGTGTTGGCCACCTTCTTTTGGCTCTTCCATCACTTTTGGGTAAAACTCCTCCTCAGTTTTGCTAAGGAATCTTTGTCTGCAAAACTAATTTCAAGGTTTGAACCGTAAATCTTTATTAATACAGCATCAATCACGTTTGCCCAAACAAACAGACACATAGTGTATATTTTCTTTGGTCTCGCTCTTTAATATGGCACTGAATTGCAGTTGTGAGGTATTTAGCCTATTCACCCAGTGTCCTCTGCAAAAGACAAAACAAAACCGAAATAGTCTCCACACCCACATACTCACTATTGTGCTTATTTAAGGTACTAGACCCTATATGCATCCATTTCAGTGTCATTGTTTCTATGGGACCAAGCAGGTTTTGAGAGTCGATACTCTTCCCAGTGTCCCCCATATGACATGCTATACATGTGGGTATTCTCACATGTATTCTGCTGTATCGCTGGGGGTAGAGGGGTGTATTAAGGG
This sequence comes from Sinocyclocheilus anshuiensis, assembly GCF_001515605.1. Classification (NCBI taxonomy): domain Eukaryota; kingdom Metazoa; phylum Chordata; class Actinopteri; order Cypriniformes; family Cyprinidae; genus Sinocyclocheilus; species Sinocyclocheilus anshuiensis. Next base: position 408,987 of record NW_015552540.1, read on the forward strand.
GTAACTGAACTCCCCCACTGGTGCTGGTGTGAAAATCTAATGCGTCCCTGCAGTCTTTTGATCCACTTTCAAGTCTCTCACCTACCAAATTAAAAGCTGACGTCTTGCTTTTAGAAATAGATCGTTTGCGTAGTGTTTGCCTTGCAGACACAGAGATGGCATGGGGCGATTGTAAACAGGGTTTCAGGCTCCATATGCCAGGCAGCTGATTGTAAAAAGCCGACACCTAATCCTGCTACCGTGTGCTTCATCCGTCAGCTCAGACCCCCCCCCAGTGCGAGTGAGGCTGGAGTCTCCTCAGACCGCCAGATGATGACCTGGTCTGGACCAGAGACTTTAATCTCCTAGAGATTAATGGTTGTAGCTTTATGTGCGGCCGTGGCTGCGGAGGGGGATACAGTATTTGCCTGCAGCACTGAGGTTCCTCTCATTTGGCTGGCCTTGTTGCTCACGGGTGTCACCGTAACGGTTACTCATGGACTAGATATGGAATTGCATTTTTATTGACATTCGACATATAAACATTTCCATTTCCATCAGATACTTCGAAAAGTGAAAAGTAATTTTTTTTTCAGTTTATGTAAGATAAGCTGTCATCCTTTTTATTTTGTGTAATTGCATTTTTATTGACCTTCGACATCATATAAACATTTCCATTTCCATCAGATACTTAGAAAAGTGAAAAGTAATTTTTTTTTCAGTTTATGTAAGATAAGCTGTCATCCTTTTTATTTTGTGAAGACTTCAAGCCTTTTGTTTCCTGTTGTGCTTTTGAATATTTGAATACATGGTGCGCTGGAGTTGTTAACATTCCTTCATTCAGCTAATTACACTTGTGATCGCCACCCTGATCATTAGGGGAGTCATGAATAATAGGTGTCACCTCAGCAGCTTTATTGAACATGACACTGCTGTCTTTGTGCACATGCTAATGTTATGAGTGTTCTGATGTGTCTCTCTCTATCCTTTAGAACACAGACTGGAATAAGTATGATGACAGGCTGATGAAGGCAGTGGAGAGGAGGGAGGTAGACAAGGTCGCAGCAGTGCTCGGCAAGAAGGGCATCATCCCCACCAAACTTGACGTAGAGGGCCGCTCTGCGTAAGTATCCCTGTCACTAAGAATGGGTCATCATGGTTGACTAGTCATCCAACAAATGATTAGGCTATTAGTAAGGTCAAAATTAATCAAAAGTTTTTAATCTAGATTTAAGAAAGCATGTGAAGTTAAACAGTCCTATATTTCAAAACTTGTTTCCAGAATCCTGCGTTCTCATCCTGTTCTTTGCGTGCGGTCTAACTGTTTAACTTAAGAACACGTCCCTAAGAAACGTGGCCTCTCTTGATGGGATTAACCCGAAACCAGTCTAATAATACAGGGCATCCTTAAGACCAATGAATCGACTAGGCAGCGTACCAATTAGTCTGTTTTGAAAATATGTAGTTTTGCACATACCTGCCTGAAACGCACACAAACCGTGAGATTATTCATAATTATTAAAATACTTGAACACTCTTTACATCTGCATATTTCTGTAATAGTATAGGCACAACAGTATTTGAACAGTAAGATTTTTCATTATAGGAAAAAAATATTTATTGACTTAAATGTCTTGGGATTCCTGCTATACCATGATATTAAACTCTGCTTTCAATATAGTACACAGCTTTATCATGCATCAGACTTATTGTCACTTCATTAGCCCTTTTTAAATTAGAGGAGTCCTGTTTGTTTATTTAATTGATGCATGTATTTATGCTTTTGTTCATACTTTGGTATGTATGGTCTCACTAATCGGCCCTATGTTTTTGTCCAATCTGGACTGAAGCATTTTGTGCCTGACCAAGAATTTGAGTAAAAATTGGAAAACATGTTGTGGTTAGAGATGCTTGACCCGGCACAGACCAGAAGAGTCCAGAACAGCCTGGGCCTCCTGGGCCGGAAGTAGGTCTTCAGTGAATAAATCTATGCTTGTGTACACTGACTAAATTTAGTATCTAGAAGTTTTTTCTTTCCTAAACTGTCATGTTAACTGCTTACTTAATCTTCTTCTGAATGTTCCAAGTCTGGAGAGCTTTAGATGATGCCTTTTTGTTTTGGGATAAACACAGGAAAAGTATTTTGGGTCAGAAGTGAATCGTTGAACCCCGTTATTCAATATCACACTGAGTGATGTTCCACATTATTACATGGCCACACAGTAGACTCCAACACTGGTGGATCAACTGTGTCTTTTCCTGTTTTAGAAAGCCTAGTTGGCCTCCCATCAATCCCTGATGTTTTTACTGCCTTGACAGGGTCTATGTAGGGCATAGACAAACACATTTCAGCTTGATTTAACCACAGCTTTGTTTCATTCCCTCATTTAAAGCCATAAGGTTTCCCTTTGGGTATTTTTGTCATAGTGTGAGATTCTTCTTGCCCTGTTGGGTGGAGAAGAGCTTGCCTTGTAATAAGGTGCTAGAATTTCTCAGGACTAAATCAAGAGCATCGGTCGCCGTCGCAGTCGCCAGGTCGGTGTTATAGTGTAACAGAGCTCAATTAATAAACACCAGCCTGTTATAGGAAACATGCTTGTGGACGTCAGTGTGCCATAATGGCTGCCAAATGACCTGGACATGGGAATATGCAGCCTTTTTGTGCATAGTCGAGTGGAATACACAGGTCAAATGTTGGATTTGTGGAAATCCTCTGTTCATATATAGCAGGACCCCACATGCAGACTGCATTTCCAGCCTGTTATTTCCCTTACCGGTCAGAATAGCTCACAGGGAGGGCGGACCACAGGGCTTGTAGGGTGTAGTCCAGTAGTTCTGGTGGGTAAATTGGTAACCTGCATTAGGACAGCATTTTTGCCTTGTGGGCAGATGGAAATGAGCAGATTTCTGTGTGTTTCTATCTTTAAATAAGAGTATGGAATGAAATACACCTGCTTGATGGAGCTTGCTAATAGATGGTTAGCTCACAGGAAACATAGACCAAGCCTTCCTGCTGTGGCAGTAACCTTTTGTTTCTTTAACACACCCGGTTTTGAAAATAGATGTATGCACAGTTTGTAATTAACACTTTGCAAATCCCCAATGAGAGTAAAATTGGTTTTGGTTAGTAAATAAGTTGGCCAGTAACTTTGTTAGGAACTGAAACATAATATATGGTTTAAGTCAAAATCTGACCCTCATGATGTCAGTGAAGTGTCAATATATTAGTAGCTCACACATTTTCTAATAACTTCTACCTCAATTTACCAGTGACACTATAACCTGTCCAGTTTTTCAAAGATTAAGAGGAAACGGTTATATTGTACTTAACCCTGGCAGGACTCAAAACGGTTTTGTTGTTGTTAACTAAAACGGTTAAATATGTTTTTCAGTAATTGAAATAAAATTGTGTAAAGATTCGATTTAAACTTCAAAATTACAAAGTGAAAATAAAAATAAATCTACATAAAACAATATACAGTGAATGACAATATTAACAATATTAATGAAACTTAAACTGAAAATCAAAATGTAAAAATAAATGGCAGTTCAAAATATAAATAAATACTATAATACCTATATAAATAATAATGAAATAAAATGTATGCAGGTCCCTAGAAGCAAACCAGTTCTTTATATGATGTATTTTAGGAGTATCATACTACTGTTTCAAAACTCTATTATTATTATTATTATTTTGAAGATGCTTGACTAGTAAGAAATATCTATGACTAGTAAATTTTCTTAATTTCTTCACCATTGACAGATGTGACGGTTCATTTTAGAGCCTGAACACACACAGACAGAAAATTCTTTAGAAGTTCAAAAGATTCTTTTTGAGTTACTTAAAGGCCTCTTGCAGCAGTAAAATATTAAGTAAGAGTGAGCCTTGCGTTCAGTAAAGTATTGAAATTCCTAATGCATTCCAGACTTATCAGATACTCAGATGCATTGAAATGGCTTTTGCTGAACTGCAGAGACTCTGGTGACAGACTAGTACAGCATGCAAAACTCTTGTTTTGAATTCAAACTGGCCCCCCATCCCACCTCTCTAGCACCTCTAAAAATACATAATGTATCTTGAAGCCGCAGATATGCGAGTCAGCCAAGGAGTTGGAGCCAAGCTAGAATGACATGTCTGGGTCTTCATGACCATCTGAGCCCTTCAGTCTCCTCTAATGAGGGTCACTTACCATTATAACAGTCACCTTCTTTCCATATACCTAATAAAATGTTATTGCGTTTAGTCATTTTTAGTTATGAAATCATATTTGGAGGAACCTGTGAAGCAATGAGCTGTGTCTCCCTTTTGACTTCCCTGGAAATTGTATTAATTTAAATTTAGATTAAATTTGAAAACATCATATACTGTAGTAGTGGAACAATGTTGTTTTGATGACTTACAAAAGGACTATAATGCAACTAATGTTGTATGAATTTTCATAAAAATAAAGTTTCTGAAAGTGATACACACTAGGGATTGTGATGAACCGCCACATCGCTGAAACAGTACTGATAAAACATAAGACATATTCTCTGTCCTTAATTTTAACAATAACAAATTGCCACCCATCCATCACTCCATGGGTGGTTGTTTGTGACAGTGTGTGGAAATTGTGTCCACAATTTCACCTGTTAATCTTTAGGTCAAAGGCCTGTCTACATGTTTGGATTCTCACCATCAACACTGTCTAAAATAACACTTTCCAAACACAGGTGAAAATCTGCACGTCTCTCTTTACAAGATGTCTCAGAGACATTCTCGCCTCTTTAAACTGAGCTCAAAGTGCTGATTTTGATCAATTCTGCATCTTGCATATGAAGTAAGAAGTGAATGTGAATTAATTTAAATATGGACATTATCTTGGCCTGCATTTTGATAATGGAAGTATGTTTATATGAGGTATGTATGAATAAAAAGTATGGTTATGTAATGTAAAGCGAGGAGTTTTGCATGCAGATGCATTTGAGAGAGAGAGTTGAGTTTCTCTTGATGGTAGTCCTTTCCTCCTCTAGAATGCTGATGATGGTGGTAAGAGCAGGCATCAATTTTCAGCATGCCCTTGCCACAAGTTTAACCCTTTCTCCTGTTTCTGTTCCTTTCTCTCTCTTTCTCTTCAGCTTCCATCTTGCTGCCTCCAGAGGACATCTCGACTGCCTGAACCTCATTCTAAATCACGGTGTGGATGTCACAGCCACGGATGCCACAGGTGAGGATTTTGCTCTAGATGGGTGAGTTTGAATACCAGGGAACACATATAATGATAAAATGTATCCCATAAATGAGCGTATCCCTTAAATGTACTTTTATGGACAGTAAAACTCTCTGTCCGGTTTCCTAAAGGGAAAATGTACAAAATGGTCATTACTTACTCTCTGCCACTCTCTGTCAATTTCCAAACCAATCATTTCCAAATTGAGGAACAGACATGTCTCAGAATTCATTAAAATATTTTGGGTGAACTAATCTTGGTTGAACATTTCTTTAAATGTTAATGATATAGCCACACATTTTTCACCAGAGAGTGAGGTTACTCTGGAAAACCTTTATAGACATAAGCCATAAAAATGTCACTGTCAAATGAAATGTATAGAAGAACTGTTTAATGTAAAATGGGAATGGATGTGGAACATTTTGGTTAGACTCCTGCTGTTGACATCAGTCTCTACAGGTGCATCTCAATAAATTAGAATGTCGTGGAAAAGTTCATTTATTTCAGTAATTCAACTCAAATTGTGAAACTCGTGTATTAAATAAATTCAATGCACACAGAGTGAAGTAGTTTAAGTCTTTGGTTCTTTTAATTGTGAATTCTAATTTATTGAGATGCACCTGTACAAGCGGACTGGAGTTTTGTTAACTAATGGCTCCTATTGATTTGTTGTTTTGTTCCTGTAGGAAAAAATGCCTTACACCTGGCAGCCAGAAATTCCCAGTCACTATGTGTGCAGAAACTACTCCAGGTAAAGCTGCTTTTCACAATCAATACAGTTGTAAGGAATGGCTAGAAACTCAATGTATTTTTGTACTCTTTTCTTTTAAAGCCAGACAATTTCTGCTCTATTGTATTCTCTTTTTGATGTGAAGGACAAGGTGTTGAATCATATTTTTGAAGAGTAGATATGAGGTTTTCTGAGGACTGTGATGATGAGATGAACAATGGCCTCCATTGTAGGGCTGTGCCGATTCAATCTTGTATCAATGTGCCCAGGTTTTCGCCTTATATTGTGTTGATACTTCACTATTTTTCTAATTATATTTATATGATTTATGACTTGTATCATTCCCTGAAGTTCAATTAGGCACTTTCTGAACAGCATTTTTTAGCACACTCAAAGCTGTATCATTGAGATGCAGAGGAGAGACACTTTGTGAATCTCTCATCTGATCTCTCTCTGAATATCTTCTCTATCACGTTTGATACAATTTTAATAGCAATCCAGATATAATGGTATATAGCAATGTGTTGAATCATGATGTACAATTCAAAAGTTTAGGGCTGGTAAGATTTTTAATGTTTTTGAAGTCTCACCAACTGTATTTATTTGATCAAAATGCACCAAAATATAGTACTACTGTGAAATGTTTGCTTTTTTATGTGTAATTATTCACTGTGATGTCAAAGATTTGGTGCTTAAGAAACATTTCTTACCATTGCTGAAGGTAGTTATGCTGCTTAATATTTTTGCAAAAACTGTAATGCTTTTTTGTAGGATTCTTGAATAGAAAGTTCAAAGTAAGCATTTATTTGAAATGGTAAATACATTTACAATGCACTTCCTTTCTGAATTTTTTTCTTAAAATTTTGTCTTAAATACTGTTTTAATACTGTTTAAATGAAGTAGGCCTATTGAAGAGTATGTTTTCTGATTTGTGTACTATATCATAGGCCGATACCCAGCCCTGCTTCATTGTCATATGTGTGTTCAAGGAAGGGCTGCAAAATCGTTTTTTTTTTTTTAGTTTGTTTGCAAACCTTTATTGCTATTGGTGAGCTTACTTCAGCCCACAGGCTCATAAACAAAATGTAACAAATAAAGCAATGACCTGAACTCAATTGCATAACGCTGAACCTGACATCCTGATTATGAGAAAATTATGCTGTTTGAAGGCAAATCGAGCAGATCTTGTTTACAGATACGCCGCTTAATTTCAATTAATTAATCCACAAACACATTTTGCAAGAGGGTAAATCTGTCTCTGTGCTGTTGTGAGTGATGGTGCTTGAGATAATTAAGATAGGAAATGATTCCTATCACTTGCTTGTTGATGACTCCAACAACAGTGTCTTTGTCGCAGTGACTTGTTTGTGTTAATTACTTTGTACCGCAGGGAGCAAAATTAGAAAAATCTGACTCGACTAATTACGTAAAAAATGAGTTTTAGTATCTGAAATGATGCTTGCCTTTAAAATCACTGACAGCTAATATGAAGCATAATCTACATAAGTGTCATGACGGTGTCCTGTTATTCAAACAACATTGACTCACTGGATGAGAGTATTTTCCCGGGTGTCTGCAGTGTTGACAGGCTGTCCGTACTGTAACCTGCAGTCTATATTTCTATGCCATCATCGTGCAATCTGAGACTGGCTCCTAGAGCCCATCAGATAGAGTTACCCAGGACACAGTTAGCCAGCAAGACCATGTGACCTTGCTACTGGTTTTGGAGGCTGTTGCTAGAGCATAAAAGGTTTTTATAGTGACTGAAGTCAGAGGAGTTGTTTTGTTAGAGATAGCAAAAAAAGAGGTGGAGAAAGTATTGGGCTTGAGAAAGTAGGACAGACAGTGGAATATGGAAAGAGTAAAAGAGATTTTTAGAAATGAGGGCACAGGAGGTGGTGGGACTGAAGACCACTGAGGCCAGTATCTTAGCAACACTACTTTGCTTGACCTGGTTTCACTTCTCAGGCTCAGAATCATTTCAAAGCGTCAAACTAGAGTCTGTCACACCCATGTCATTCTGGTCCGTTCTTGGTTTTTGTGTTCATCTGTTTAGGAGCAGGCTGTCATCATGGATGTTTTCGAACGTTTAGACTCATCCTCTGACCTTTTAAAGCTTATTGTCCGTGAAGTGTTTGTGAATGGAGTGACTGTGAGTGTGACGAGTGTTTTGTGTTTCAGCACAATTGCCCAGTGGGAAACGTGGACCTGCAGGGAAGAACAGCCTTGCATGATGCTGGTAAGCAAAAAGCTTTGTACATTTTGAGGTTTTGTTGGAATTGAACTCTGCAGTCCTCTCTCTTCCACCTAACTTGGGGGTTTCCTGCTCCCTCTATTTTTTTGCTCTTTCATTCCTTCTTTTTACTTCCTTCTACAACAAGTGTTGAAGCAGAGATGGAAAGGGTAGTGGATGAACATTGAATGTGATTCTTTGAGGCGGCAGCAGTCATAATCAATAAGATGTAGTTCACGGGCTTATTTTCCTTCCCTCAGAAGGCTTTCATGTAAGATTTAGAGCTCTTGCTCTTACTCAGTGCCCAGTGGAGGTTTTAGATTTATTTTAAAATTTATTTATTTTTTTTTATGTTTGAGTGTGATATCAGATGAGTCTACTGAATCTAATTCGCATGCTTGGGGGAAATGTTATGGAATATTATTATTATTATTATTTGTCTTTTCAGTTATGGCTGGCTGCTCCTCCAGTGTGAAGCTGCTCTGTGACAGTGGGGCATCAGTTAATGCCAGCGACTTTGTGAGTTAATGTGTGGCTTGTGGGATATTTAATATCCTGATAACTTCTTTGTCATCTCATTCTTTTTACCTGGACAAATGTTCTGTATTTTTATTTCCCCTCAGATGTACTTTATCATCAAATGCTCTCTCAGATTACGTTTTTTTTAATGTCTTTTCTGTTTGAGTTGATGCAAATGTGCGCTTTTAAATGTGTGTTTATAGGATGGTCGGACTCCATTGGTGCTTGCCACTCAAATGTGTCATCCACACATCTGTCAGCTGCTGTTAGAACGAGGAAGTGACATCACAGTCAGAGACAAACAGAACAAGTAAATATCACATTCATATTTCTCAGTAATTGGTTTTTATTGCCTCTTTTCTTGCCCCGCCGTGTTTTTATTCAGCTAGTGAGTTTTCTGACAACTCTAGATTTTATCCACCTTATTTTTTATTGTAAGCACTGGCGCCGCCATTTTTTTTTGGTATCAGGTTCTTTCAGTTATTTTAGCTGCTTGATAAAGCAAATTGGCATTATTGGCAGCATAATACCTTAATTTATCATCCATAGTCATAAACACAATGATTTGTAGCGTGAGCAATTTAACGCTGCACTATTATTCTTCTAGTTACTGATCTAAAGCGGCTAATGAATCTGAAATCTCACAATTTCATGGAAAATAGCTTACTTTCATGTTGAAATATAAAGTGAATAGAAGGATATAACAAATGTATTAGTGTTAATCTTGTCCTAATAATTCACAGGAGTGTTTTTAAATGTAATATTTTGATGTCACTCAGTCATATTGAAAATGTGTTTGTGTACTTGTTTGTTCACTCAGAACGGCATTGATTCTGGGCTGTGAGTATGCATGTAAGGATGCTGTGGACGTTTTGTTGAAACATGGTGCTGACGTCACTGCTGTGGATGGGTTCGGCCATGACAGTTATCACTATGCACGGCTCAGCAAAAACCAGGAGCTTGTCTCTCTGGTCAAGAGTTATATGGACAGTGCCACAAAAGGTTTTGTTGATTCCTGTTTTTATGATCTCTCTCTCTCATATGTCTACAGTGTTAGAGCATTAGAGCAGTGCTTAAATTGCAAGGAATTAAAATGTACCTTAAACTGCATTGGGACAACACTGTGTAAAATTATTGACATGACATAAACTGAATTGGCAAATTTTGTAAATGCATGAGCAACAACATGTGATTCACTGGTCCAAAGAACAAATACTGGACCAAATATTGTATTAATATTAGCCATATTACAAAGTGACTGTTAAATGTGTCCAGAGATTGAGTTTGATCGTACACACAATTTTATGGTTGGTTGCATTTTATTATTTGCATCAGTTATTGTTTGTCACATCAGAACAGATAGAAGTCTGCAATCTAATATACTGGAAGTTCAGTAATGTAAATGAGAAAGAAAGTACAAGAGGTCAGTTTAGGAGAGGAATCTCAAATTTTAAATTGAAAATAAAAAAGGGAGGGCAAAATCAAGCAGGTTATAATGTAGTCCTTCACTGCAGTTTCACAGTCCAAGCTTTTTGTCGATGTGTACAGAACAAGCACTCCAAATAGCCATAGTGACAACAAACAAGCAGAGCGAAAAGAAGTGATTTGCCAAGCAATTTCTGGCACAGACCACTATTTTCATAGGAACGAGATATTCCTTTATCACCTCATTACTTCCATTGTTCCATTTCATTATCCTTTGCATTTAAGTGAAGTTTATTTTTATTTTTTTTTATTTTTCATTTAAGTATGTTTCACATATTGGAACTTTTCACAAAGAGGCTGATGAAAATGTCTGCCATTCTTGAATGCAACTTTTCGTCAGATTTTTAATCCCTTTTTCCCCCCTGCAGTTGGCATTACTTTGTTGCATCACTTTTGGTGTGAATAGGCCTTTTATCAGGTAGTAAGGTTATAGAAATCAAAGCCCCAAGAGCTTATGCACACGCTTCCTAAGAAGAGTGTAGAATAGTGTCTTTTCAGCTTCATACAGAGTAAAAAAGAAGCGCTTGTACTTATACATACCATAACTCCTGAGGGCAAAAAACATCTAAATTCTCCTTCTGTATTTAATTATTTATTTGTTCGGTCGTTTCATGAATTGCTAATTAATCATTACTCATTTGTATTCGCAGCAAAAGAGGCTGCCAAGATGGAACAAAAAAAGAGACAGGTATACACAACTTTTTCACCTTCACTTCATTCTGAGCAACTCCCTGCAGATGAGATTTTAAGAAACATAATATACAGATTATAATCAATCACAAAAGGTTAAAACCTTTCCTCCCTCACTTATTAACTTTTGTTAGTGTCTGAGTTTTATTACTTACTCCAAAACATACCAATATATTTTCTTTAAACATACTGCACAGAAAAGGGCTGCATTTATTCTCATTGTAATTTCGCTGAAGCTATCTAGAGCAGTGAGTCTGGAATCATACAAATGGAATTTATGATTGATGTGAAGAGAACGCAATTTAGTTTGTTTCTCATTTCAGCACGTGTGCATCTATCATATTAAAAGGAAAATAAATTATTTTAATCTAATATAATTCCTTATCTCAAACCATGTTTAGGGGTTTAATGCACTAATCTGACTACCTGCAATAGAGACTGCAGACTGTGCTGTAGAAACTTTTATGCACTACTGCCACCTAGTGTTCAATGAATGTAGTACACAATATATTTTCCCCTAAAACAACCATATCCAGCACTTTTTATAATTTAAGCTCTTTTTATCCAACTGAAGTTCACTTATCTTAGTAAGTCATAATTTTCTCATTTAAAAAAAGAAGGCAATAAAGGGGGAAGTCGTGGCCTAATGGTTAGAGAGTCGGACTCGTAACCCAAAGGTTGTGGGTTCGAGTCTCGTACCGGCAGGGATTGTAGGTGGGGGGAGTGAATGTACAGCGCTCTCTCCCACCTTCAATACCACGACTGAGGTGCCCTTGAGCAAGGCACCGAACCCCCAACTGCTCCCCGGGCGCCGCAGCAGAAAAAATGGCTGCCCACTGCTCCGGGTGTGTGTTCAGGTGTGTGTGTTCACTTTTTTAAAAATAAATGTGTTTTTAAGGTCAGACTAATAATCAGTGACCGTGATGGAAATAAACTGCTCATTTCTAACGTGGATTTATCAGAAGTATATGTAGAGCAGCAATTTCTTCTCCACAGACTTTATATAAAATAAATTTCTTATTTTCTGTCAGTTGCAATCTGTGGAGATGGTCTCTGAAACCTCTAACCGTGATAAGATCATACAGGTGAGGGCCAGTCAAATCTATGACAGTATGACATTGCCAGTAAAATGTTCTTGTTCTTTATTAATAGTTTGTTCATTATTGTTCGTTAGTATTAGACCTGAACTTGTTTTATTGTGTGCCATTTACATGTTCCTTACACATTCTGTAGATGAATTGTTTATTAATTATAAGGGTTATAAAACAATTATCATAGACATTTTTTGTATTGCAAACTGTACATTAATACAAATGAGTGAGCAATCAATGACTCGTGTGTGTGTGTGCGCATGTTTGTGTTTTCTAGGACTTGGAGAAAAAGAATGAGAGCCAACAGGAAACACTAAAGAAGTTCCACCAGGAACAGAGAACACTGCTCGATAAAGTTAACATGCTTCAGCAGCAACTCAGTCAGGTACTTCTTCAGGTGTTTTATAATTGGCCAATTTATTTACAAGCTTGCGCCTTATATGGGTGTTTTCAGCACTCCAGAAAATTGAAGCCAAAATATTTATATGTGGCAATTTTATCTGAATTTTTCTGAGCAGGCAGTTGTGTATTTCTATTGCAGTAGTTCTATAGATATATTGTGTAAAATATGTTCTCTCTCTCTCTTTCTATTCTATCCTTTTTTTTAAGGAAAAGTCAACAGTGGAGGACATTCACAAGGAGGTAATTTGTGTGTTGTCCTGGAAATGGTTTCCTTCTGTCCCAATGACATTGTCTATTCTCATTTTCATCTTTTCATCCCATTTCTATCATAGTATTGATGGAAGGTTGTTTATTTGTTTTTTAGGGTTGGGTGTTAGTTGCTATTGAATATTAATGTGTATCTGTTTTGTACACCAGAGAGAACAGCTGAAGTGTTTACTTTCTGCCAAAGAGAAGGAGGAAGGAGCCAAAGCCATGGAGACTGTGAGAGTCCAGCAGCGGAGCCATTTGGTCAGTAAAAATATTTGCAACATGCTCATCAAGGACTGCTGCTCGTTAACTCCAGATCCAGCAGTTCATGATCAAAGTTTGATGAAATGATGAATAAATCTGCATGTTTTTATTTTACAGGGAGATTACCCTGGCCAGTCTGTGATCAAAGGTGATTTTGTCTTTAAAATTTGGATCTTTAGACTGATTAAGTATGACTCTTCTGATATTAGAGACCTCAATATAAACAGTGTACTGATGCATAAATTGTGCAGGGATTGTGCAGGCAAAAGTTGAGTGTAGGGATGTCAGAAAATATTTTTTTCTGCAAGTAAAGGTGTGTTTGTGTGTTTTCATTTTGGGTTCTTTTTTCTCTGCAGGAAAAGACAATGTACTAGTGCGACAGTCACACAGCCTGGATTCTGCTCAGGTGAATTTAAATTCCTTTAAAATTAACATTCTTAACATTAATGCCAAGGATTTCAGCTGAGGACAAAAAGGCTGAGGCTAATTATATTTCATGTTGATGTAAACCAACTTCAACACCAGTTTTCTGCTACTAACAGATTTTAATCCATAAAATTTTGCCTTAAATACAAGTTAAAGTCTATCGTTAAAGTATAGCATGCGCTCTGTTACCACAGAAGATTTTCTTTATTTTTACAAACATGGTCATATACAGTAATATAGTTTGTACTGTAATAAAACCCAAGTCACCTAAACATTGATATGCTAACATGAGTCTACTGTGATTTTAAAATTGCTGTCAATGGGTAATAAAACATCCAAAATGTCTAAATGTTTATATATTAACAATTGTCATAAGTATATATTTATTTTTTGTATATTAAGAGGGTAACACTTTATTTTATGCCTCTAAAATGTGTAACATGGGCATTATCTGTAACATTCAACTCTGTTTACATGTTAACATTAAGAACAGTTAAACAGTAAATACAGTTTATTATTATTACTCTGTATGTACTTGTGTAAATACACAGAAGCCAGTCAGTTCAGTGTACATATATAGATATCCTATTTTGCTTATGCAGTTCAACAATAGCATCAGACTTCAAGTGCAAAGCTTTAAATGTAAAATCAAGAATTGATTCTAAAGGTTTGCTGGGCATGCACAAGCTTTACATACGGTCATTTCACCCAAGGTTTAGCATTTTAGTTTTTTTTTCTTTTTTTCTTTTTTCTTCTGATGTTCAGTAATGCAGTGAGCAGATGGGCTGTGTCAGCTGCGTTAAGCTTAGGAGAGGCAGTGGCAGTCAGATAAGTTGCTGTCTGTCTGATTTCATTTCAGAACCTCCATAGCCTGCAGTGTCAGAAGGGTTTATGATTTATTAGTGGCGCTATTCTCTGAAGGGATGTACTATGCCTGGGATCAGCTTTTGGGCAGATGTGGTGGATGCAATTTTGTTGTCACATTAGCAGCAGAGACATCTTTACTCTCAACTATGTTAGAGGTCACCGCACACTTTAAAAAGATGAAAAAATGCACCTACTGAAGTAGGATCAGATGTCTGACTTGGGATGTGGCCGAGATAAAGCTTTCTTTGAAAGTTGTAAGCCCTAGTGTGACCCCATATGAGGAAAAAGTATGAGGAACAATTCCATCTTCTCATCTCTTTTAAGGTTGGCTGTTTATTTTTTTTGTTCTAATAGTCAAGAGGAAAAGGAAAGCTGTGAAAAAAAATATTTCCAGGCTTTTCCACTGTGGCGTAGTATCCACTGAAAACACACTAGGATAATTTGTTAGAATGTTTTGATTAATAATGAATGCCCACTTGTGTTTGAATTCAGATCTTGCAGCCTACAGGACCCTCTCGATCTGTGGCTCGACCTTTGGAGCTGTCTCAGCCAGTGGCTGGTGATCCTGAAACACTCCGTCAAGAGCTTGAATGTGTCCGCAGACAGCAAGAGGCTGCACAAGAGGAGGTGGGCCGCCTCCAAAAGGTTCTAGCATGCAAGTCTCAGGAGTGTGAGGAGCTGACTAGGAAGTGTGAGACCACCAAACACGAATCGGATCAGCAGATACACGAGCTGGAGGAAGCCATGGGAGATGTGCAGAAGCGAATGATAGACTCTGAAGCAAAGGTGAAACAGCTTCAGGCTCATGTGGTGGCGGTAAAGGAGCATCTCAATAACCAAGTTGTTGATGACCTCAAAGCACAGCTGAATGAGGTGAAGGCAAAGTATGAGGGTGCTTCTGCTGAGGTTGGACGGGTCAGGAACCATTTAAAGCAGAGTGAGAAAGCTTTGGAGGAGTACAAGAAAAGTGAAGGGCTTCTGGCTGTGGAGGTTGAGAGGCTCACTGCAGAGCTGAGTGCAATGCGGGAGGACCATAAAAACATGGAGGAGACACTTTTAAACATGGAGGGTCAAGTGAAGACGGCAGATACCAGGTTGACCTCAATGGTTCCTGGAGAGAAGTTTGACAACATGAAGAACCTCCTTACCAATGCTGTAGATGAGAAGGAGCTACAGCTGGCTGAGTTAAGGGAAGATTATGACCGTGTGCTGGAGGAAGTGGCAGAGCTCCACCGTGCAATGGACGACCGACAAACGGTCCCCCTGCAAGAGCACGAGCGAGTCCGGGCTGCTCTGGAGGAGCAAAGCTCAACCCTGAAGAAGAAACTTGCAGATGTCACTGCAAAGTGTCAGTCATTGATATGTGAAGTGGAGGAAGGTGAGGATGAGAGAGAACTGCTCAGAGAAGAGCTGCAGGAGCTCAGCAACAATATGAAGACCAAGTTTGTGACTTTGGAAAACCATGAGGAGGTGAAGAGGTCGATGGGACTCGCTGTGGAGGAGTTGAGGGGTAGGTTAGCAGAGGAGACTGAGAAGAGAAAACAGGCTGAAGAGCAGCTACAGAGGCTGCAGGAGGAGAAGACCTCTCTTTATGAGAACATTGCCAATCTGAGGAGCATGTACATCCCTTGTGAACGTTATGAGAGCGAGATGGCTGCATTCACGGAACGCAACACAGAACTGGAAAGAGATCTTAATAGCCTTCACGATCAATACCAGGAGAAAGTCAATGAACTTGAGATTTTGGCAGCTGAAAAATCATCACTGAAGCAGAGCTTTGACATTGAGTTTGTCACAAAGAATGAGCATGAGAGAGTGCAGACAGAGTTAAATGAGGCTTTGGAGAAAGCGAAGATTGAAATCGCAAAGTTGAGGGATGATTATAGAGTTTGGGACGAGGAGTTACAGAAGGCGAAAGAAGGAAATGCTACGTTGAAGGAGGAGTTTGAGAATGTGCAGGCCAAGTTAGAAAATGACTATATCAGCCTTGTGGAACATGAGATCTCGAAAAGCACAATGAGCAAAGCTTTATCAGAAGCAGAGGGAAGAGCTCAAGATGCCTACTCCAAGTACCAGTGTGCTCAAGAGAGCGCATCAAAGCTCCATGAGGAAGTTGAAGCGCAGAAGAAAGAGTTGGATACTATTCAAGAGGCATTGCAGTTGAAGTTTGTTCCGTTGACCGCTATGGAGGAAAAAGAGGTGCATTTCAACACCGCTTTGAAGGACTTGGCAGAAAAACTTGCCGAAATGCAGGAGATGTACAATGACGAAAAGACCACCGGGGAATGCCAAAGGCAGGAGAACGAAAAATTGAAAGATGAGATGGCATCTCTGCAGCAGAAACTTCAGTCCAGTGAGAAGTACAAAGAAGTGGAAGATCGCTGCAAGGGCCAGGTGGAGGAGCTGAGTCTGAAGTTGATGGAGCTGGAGCAGCATTATAAAGAGGTTACGATCCAGCGGGCCGAGCTAGAGGAGAAAAATGCATTGTGCAACTCTGAGATCCAGAGTCTCCAAAAGAAACTGAACTGTGAGTATATCCATCTGGAGCAGTTTGAGGCCATGCAGAGCTCTCTGAGTGGCAGCCTGCAGGAGGCGCAAAAGGAGTGCAAGTGCCTACATGAAGCTCATAGACTGGAAGTCCAGCGTGTTCATGAACTAGAGAAACATCTTCAGAGTAAGAGCTGTGATGAGGCCCAGTATAGCCAGGTTAGAGAGGCTCTGGAACGTGAGGTCAATGAGCTTCGCTTGGCACTGCGGGAGGAGGAAGAAACCAGTGCGCAGAGGGCTGAGGACGTAGCTACTCTGCAGACTGAGCTTCTCAGAGCCACACACGCTCTGGATGACCTCCGCGGCCATGAAGAGCAGGTGACCGAGCTCAGAGCTGAAAAGCAGAAGTTGGAGGAGGAGGTGCATGAACTTGGCGATCGGCTTTCAGGACTGGATGAGCAATATGAGGACCTATACAGGGAAACGACTCGGGCTAGGGAGGGTGAAAAGAGGGCGAGAACAGAAACCGAGGCCTTGCAGGTAAAGAGTGCCTCTATTGAGAAGGAGATCAGAGATCTGAAGGAGAGATACGAGGAATCGATGAGCACCATTGGAGAACTGCAGCAGAGGATTCAGGCATCCACAGAGCAGACTGAGCTTAAAGACAAAAGGGTGAGACTGTTATATACTAATTTGTTACGTGGAAGAGCTTTTTCGATAAGTGCATGATATTTTGTCTGGTTATAAGCGAGGTGTTCTTCGTTTCAGATCACAGACCTGTTGGCAGATGTTGAAAGGCTGAAACAGGCTCTGAATGGCTTATCCCAGCTGGCTTATGCTGGCAACACGCCCAACAAGAGCTGATATTTTGTCTGGTTATAAGCGAGGTGTTCTTCGTTTCAGATCACAGACCTGTTGACAGATGTTGAAAGGCTGAAACAGGCTCTGAATGGCTTATCCCAGCTGGCTTATGCTGGCAACACGCCCAACAAGAGACAGACTCAACACATTGACACACTCCAAGCCCAGGTCAAGAGCCTCCAGCAGCAGCTGGCTGTGAGTAGCTCTGTGCACATGCACATACCGCTGGATTATTTTGTTCGTAATTGCCCACAAATATGACATGTTGTCACCTTGGACTAAATAATACAATCACTTACTGACTGACTTGCATTCATGATAGATTCTAGAGCCTTCTGCCCTATAATTTAAAAAAGTTGTAGTAAGAAACTGGGACTGATAGAATGGCTTCCAAGATTTGGTGTTATTCTGAATTAAATGGTCTGTTTTACTTAAGCGCTATAGTATATGTGTAATTTTTGTCCAATAATGTGTTTCATTGAAATACATTTTAAATTTCAAAAGAATGCACTGTAATTTTGTTAATGCTTTTGAAAGAAGAAATTTGCGAAATATTATTACAATTTAAATAACTATTTTAATACATTTGAAAATTTCATTTATTGTGATGTCAAAGCTGAATTTTCAAACTCATGGACCATCTAACCTTGCAAGACCTTATTATCTGAAACTTGTAAAACACTGTGCAATATGTCTTGTCTTTTTTTTTTAATCTAAACAGGATGCTGAGAGGCAACATAGAGAAGTGGTTTCAATTTATCGAACTCATCTTCTCAGTGCAGCACAGGTAATTGTGTGTGAATGTGAGTTGAGTGTGAAGGGGTTTTTTTCTTTTTCTTTTCTGCAGTAGCAGTTCCTTCTGTTTTGCTCCTATGTCAAGGTCATTTATTGAAACCTCTTAGGTATGCTATAGCGTATGGTTTTCTTTGTACCATAGATGACATGCAGAGATCAACAGTGCGGTTTTATTGAGACACTGTGATAGTATACGGGTCATAGCCTGTAGTTGCATAGAAGTTTCTGGAAGCAATTCTAAAGGTGGATATATCCTCACTAAATACCGGTCACTTCTTTTCTTTCAGGGTCACATGGATGAAGATGTCCAAGCTGCCTTATTGCAGATCATTCGAATGAGACAAGGTTTTGTGTGTTGAACTCAGCACACTGAGACTACACTGACTCCAATTCATCATTCACACAGTAACCTCCCGTTCAGCTTAGTGCGGTTTGATACGGCTCTGGAATACTTCAGTCAGAAAGTCACATATTGCAACATTTTGACCTGTCCTGATTAGGTTGAGTGTTGTAAGCACTAACATTGTGTATCTATAACATAGATTTGCTTAGTGACAGTACTAGATATAGCAGTAAGGATAGTTATACTTATCCAAAAACATAAATCATAAACATGAGAGGCAATGGATAATGATTTATTCACAAATAAGCATACTGGCTTAACTAGGTACACTATTGCTACATGCTATAGAGATGATGGAAAGTGCAGATTGCTGTAAAGATGTAAACTGCACATTCAGTGATTGAGTCTCATGTACCCCCTTATTTCATGTTGAAATAACCTAACTACAGTTTAAAGAAGAACGTTCCCTCCCTCCACTTTTATAGCCTTGATCAGAGCTACATGTACAGTGTATTAACGAGGGACGAGAGATTTTAACCTTCTGTTCTTAGTCCAGCATTATTGTATCCTCAGCAGTGGTTACAGTAATATTCTGGTTGGAGGAAGTAGATCTTTCAACACTAGGGAAACTAGCTTCCAGGCTTTAGTGGAGTGGTGGGCACAGAGGCACATTCTGGGCAGACAATAGTAATATTACATGTAAGTTAATGCACATATAGTATACAGTAAGAGCACAGTTGTTTTGGAGGGTCCTAGAATTGTTATGGTCCAAAGTCATCATAAAAGATCAGAGCACACAACTGCAGCTTCTTCGTACGCTTATCTTTTGCAGTTTTGCCCATGTCAATACACTGGATCGTTTGTTCCAAATACGTGTGATGTATTTGAGTCAGTGGGTGTCTATTGGGTTGGGTGATTTAGGGTGGAGTAGTTGTTTTACTGAAGTGTTTATGTAAAATTGCTTTGCTTCTGCAGTGACAGCATCAGACTGCGTCTCATGAGCGAAGCGTTTAACACCGAGTACTTTCATAACACTCTATCCCTCATGGTTCTGTATCCTGGCTGATATCGCCATCTAGTGGTGTGACTTGGCTGGCCAAGTTTGATGTGTGGTTTTCTGTAGGAGAATGTGATGCATTTAGGAATTCTCCCTTTTGATGCTTCCCAAATCTGATATATCACCTTTTACATGGCTTTGTAATACTTTTGATTAATGAACAACACCATGTTTGTGGTAACTATTACAGAATTCAGCAGGACTGGAATGGAAAGGCACAATAATCTGTTCAGGTTTCAGAACATGACTGTAGACTGACATACTTTATATTTTGTGGATCTGTTTTTTTTTTTCTTCTTTATCTAAACTGTCAAATTATAATTTGAGTTTCCAATCAGATATTGTAAAATTGAGCACCCAACCATGGCTTTCCAGTATTGATTTTAATTTATTTAAAAAATACCACCGGCGCCGTGCCATTTGGTTTGATTGGTATTAACTGATGCTATTGGTTTTCTCTTTTGGGGATGACTAATTGTAACGGTTTCATTATTTATTAGTATTACATTCTAACTGTGCTCTTATGATTATCAGTTAGTCTGTGTTTTTCATTCATGGACATTTTCTTTCCTTTTGTTTTGAGTCTAACATCAATAAAAGTGCCTCTTTTAGACTAAACTGGCTCTGTGCAAATGAATAAGATTAATCCCAGCAGTCTCGGAGTGTCATGAAGTGAACCTTGCCTTTGCCAGACCATTCCAGCCTATCTCACTCTCCTTGAAGTGAACGCACATGTTGTTACTTTAAATCCAATTGAGGGCTCTTTTTTTCTCCTCATGTGGTTTGCATTGATTTGTACCTTAGCATTTAACTTACTTTTAAAACAAAATGAGATTTACAAATACGAAGAAAAGACAATATTTTTCTCCCCATAAAGGTCATAGTTATTACTATTTTAAGGTGAGTAAAAAATTTAATACTGCAACAGAATCAATGTTGTTTGCCTATCTTAGTTTCTGCAATATGCTTTGACCAGTCACTTTTCATCTATATCAACCACTATATTTCTAAAGCTCTAAACTTGTCCCACACCTGATTAATTTCACATTTTTGTATATGTGATTGCTGAAACGACAGCTCTCAGTTTGCCACTGACTCCCTCTCTTCCCCCTTCTCTTGCAGTCTCTTGTTTTTATGAGTCTGTTATTTGTGGCCTGCCCTGCATAAGCTGTTCTCAGCAATTATGGCAAATACAATTCAATCTGTTTGGAGCTTTCCCTTTAATCTCATTTCCAGGACCATAAGCAGAACCAGACATCCTCCCACCACTCCCCTCTCTTTGCCTTTTTCTCTACCATTAATCATGCCCATAAGGATCACAGTGTAACCCTGTCGTTTAGCTGGCCCCCTGGTAGGTGGGCAGACTTGGAGTGGGGGGATCAACCCTGTTTGTGTTGCTTTAATGTGGTTCGTTACTCAGTCGGTAGTCTTTGTGTCGTGATTCACGCTCACTTTGACCACAGAGCCCTCCAAGTGTCAGGCGAATAATTTGCTCCCTTGTTATCTGTGCTGCATGTCTATTTTTTTCTGTCTGTTTTGATTTTGTGTGCATTTGAAGTTTTCTTACCTTTCCTTTTAATAGTTTAATAACAAATGCAGATGTGCAACACATCCCGTTCTCATCAGTTTCACCCTCTTATCATCGGGTCTCCCATACGTCGTTCTGGCCGCGTTAGTAGCTTTTAAAAGAATGTCATGGAAAACCCCATCTTTTCTCATTAGCCACCCTGGATCGGTCACCTCTGCTCACCCCTTTAATGTTTTTGCAGAGGTCCCTGCACTTTGTTGCCTCAATAAAGTTCATTTATAGGATAACAGGGCTCTGGAGGACACATGGGGCTGATTTGGACTAGATGGATTCAACATGTCTCCTGCCCAGCTCCTCTCTGATCCTTGCCATGTGATCCATACCTCCCTGACCTCATCATCCATCATATAACACCTGGGATGAGGGAAAAAATGGTTGAAAAAATAAAAGAGACTCTTTTATTTTGTTGGATTTATTGGCTGGCCGCAGAAGAGTCCCGCTACCACCGCCAGTCCACGGATGGGTTTTTATGCACGAGAGAAGACACAATAGGGTTGTGTTCTGTACTTTAATGGTTTTACCTCCATTAAAGTGTTTGAGTTAAAAATAAACAGCCTTGTTTGAGTGGGTCGGCACATAGGCGGCGGAGGGTTGATTAGATCACACAGGTACAAAAATTTGATACTGTTGAGCACATTTCAAAGAGACTCCTAAACCGCGAGCTAATTTTGCAGGAGGGGGTGTTGTACTCCAAAGTTGAAATTTTAAACTGCACATTTAAATGGTTACATCTGAGCTCATTGTTGTTCTTTTTCCCTCATTAGCTCTTGGTTAACCACTAATGCCTTGTGTATCAACTCATTTTTATGTTCTCCCCCTTTTTCCGGTGAGGGCTCAAGAAACATGTGGTTGTCCTCTCTTCCAAGCTCAAGCTCTTAATAATCCCCAGGCTTCAATGGAAAATCTACTGCATTTCACATGTCTGCTAAGAGCTGACACATAGGGCTGTGTCCGTGGTTTAACAGAATAAGCTGATGGTTGGCTGCTTGGAAATAGTGCTGCAACTAATGTACTTTCTTGATTTTATAAAGGGTTTGGTTTTGACTGCTTTTCTTGCTCTGCGGTGTGGGCTTGTGGTTCTTTAAAGGCTTGTTAAGAGGTAAATTGAGGGGAAAGGTGAGGAGAGCATAATGTTTTCCTTTTTTGGCCATCTTTGTTATGCCTTCATTTTTTATTTTTTAAGGAACTCAACTGGTTGATGGTCCGAAGTCACTGGAGAAAATACTGGTTTACTTGATTCAGGTGGACCTAGAAGAATTTAGGGACTAGTTTGTAAGTCTTTATTTCAGGGATGCATTGATAATAAAAAGCTGATAATTATTTGGATGTTATGGCTGATAACCAATAAATGGCAGAGAATAAAAATTTAAATATACTATTTAATTTTATAAAATAGTAAGACACACACACAACTAAATTCAGTGAATCAACATTATAATGTGGAAGATGAAAGTGGATCTTCATTTTGAGATTGGCTGAGGATGACATTTTACAGTGTTTTTAAATTATTAGTATTATTAGCAAATGTAAGAAAAAATGGACAACAGTTCACAGTGGGGCAGTAACTTTCACAAAGGAAAACTTCTGTACCTTATTTGCTTGTGAAGGATGCATATTTGTGAGTAGAAATATGAAAATAGAGTAAATGAGGATGCACAATTAAATGCGTGATATCCAAGGTGCTTTCTTTTTAACTGTAACATTTGTTATTATTATCGAGGTTGAAAAACTTTTTGTACAGTTATTTTTGTGGAAATCATGTTTTTTTTCAGGATTCTTTGATGAACAGAAAGATCAAAAGAACAGAATTCATTTAAAATAGAAATCTTTGTAATGTAGTCTTAACTGTCACTTTTGATCAATATAATGTGTGCTAACTGAATACAAATATTAATCTCACTGATCCCAAATTATTGAATGGTATATTTCATGCACGCACAAAATGCATAAAAATCTCAATATGTTGTTCAGTATACTATATATACTGCTATATTGCTTATGGTAACCATAGGCTGCCAATTATTGCTCCACTGTAATATATAATTTTTAGTTGCTTTTATTGCACAATCGTGTTTTTGAACTAATTAACCATTCTTGCTGATCTTCAAGTGATTTGCTTAAGCTTGTCTTTTCTTTTTGCACCCAGCTTTCAGTGTTTGCTTCCTTCATTTCATACCAGCAGCGGGGTGAAGGTGCGGCTTTGGAGGTGTTTGAAATGTTTAATGTTCCTGAAGAGTTTCCTGCTAGCAGAACATAAGGTATTAGTTTATTCATTACTCATTAGGCTCACAGTCAAAGTGCTTTAGGCCAATTCAGGGTTGTGACTGTCGATCATTAGCGCTGAAAATGTGCATTTGTTAGACAAAGCCGCAGTCACACAATCCAATTAAGACATGAAAGCCCCCGTCTCCTAGGAAGGAATTCACAATACATAAACAGGTTGTAAAGTGGAAAATTACATCTGCATTTGTTTCTTTCCTTGAAATGCAGCCACATTTGGTAAACTTTAACAAACCCTTGTTGAACACGTTAGAAGTAAAAAGGAAAGCTCAAATTAATTCCATGTGTTTTGAGAGCTGCACAGGGGTTTATTTTAGTTCTGAGTTAAAGGCACAATCTTGCCTACATCTTTGATAAGTGAGAGTTTGGTAGATTTTAACAAGCAAGAACGTTCTAATCACTTTGAATATCATTTTTACCAAATTTACCTTGAAATGTCAGACTTAAAAAACACACTACCTGCTTTTATATACCAGAAGTTGAACAGAAATTCATTACTTAAAGTGTCTCTAATCAAGGACAGGCTCTTTTGATGTTGCCATGAGTGTGTAAGTATAACATGCCTTCAGCTTGCTGTCCTGGATGTTAATTAAAATAGCTTTTTCCCTCTTCTTATAAGGGAAGGTATTGGATTAATGACTTTAAATGTCCTCTAAATCTCTCTAATCTTCCTCCTTTCATCTGCAGCTTTTGCAGGTTTGTGTTGCTGTGATTTGCTTGCATCATCTGCCTTTGATTGCACCTTAATGATCGCAGTTCACCCTGGATGCAAATCCCTCGAATAACTGTTTCCGGATGCTTGCAGGTGTTAGATCCAGTGGGGAACAGTGACTGTTCCGTCCAGCCTTTCATGCCTCTGGCTTTCAGAGAGCCAGTTCTACCTTTCACAAACAAAAGGAAATATTTATGATCCATCTACACAACAAACGTCTGAATCCTGAATGTCACGGCCCACAGAGAGAGTCAGCGGTCTGGCAAATCATGTAAGGCGCATTGAATGAGTGCACTGCACAGGAATGGTCCGATCAGATGTGCTGATGAACAATGAAGATCATGACGATCATCACAAATTCTGTTTAACACAAACATTTATAAGATGTGTACCTTTAGTCATGTAACAGCTTGTCACTGTAAAAGTATCCTTAAAGGGACGCCGTTATACCTGATCTACCCCTAGGTGCATATTAGTACCTTTTGAGTAGTAAAATGTTTCCTCAAGAATGGAAAGAGAGCAATGCAGATGCATTTGAGTGAATGTGAAAGTTCGTATATACATAAGAACTCCCTGCTTATCAGTCTCTGTCATTTGCATAAGAGTTTTACTCTCATTTTCATCCAAGTCATATTAGGAGAATTCATGATTAAATTCTTTCTGCTCCACCAATCGCATCACAAATGGTAGATAAATGCAAGCGTTTCAGATGCTGTGGAGAGACCAGAGAGACTCTGCTTCTGAATTTGTAGCTTTTGATGTACGCTTTCTGTGGTTTTGGATGCAGTTCTGACAGGTATTGTCCCTGAGGCGAAGGATTATCTGAGGCCTCCTCACAAAACAGACCAAAACAAGTTATCAGAGGACTTGTAAGCCCCTTCGTGGAGAGTTCGACATAAATTATTCTAGCCTTGCAGATGTTCTGAGATCAAAATCTGCATGAATTTATGCCATTGGCAGCGAGTCTCACTTCTTATTAGTTTTCATGTTGCATGCTGGAGCAGCCGCGATGCTGGGGCTTTTACAGGGGTCATAAATCTGGGTCTGTCATCATCTCAACCACTTTGGTAGAGATTATTTCACTCCGCTAATAAAGCAACTCCCGCTCGACATTACAAATGCCTGCAGGTTAACAACCTTGGCAGCCGTGCGATCTCGGCGCTAGCTCGCTCTTCAGAGGCTTTGTGAGCTGGGAAAGAAATAGAAGCCCAGATATAATGGAGACCCTAATGGATCCCAGGTGGTTGTTAGATCCCGACCCCACCTGATATTTTCCTTCTCAGAAGGGAAGAACCTGGGTCAACCTGCCTCAAGTGTTTGGAATTTTATTGTTCGTTTAGTCTCTCTTTGATGTTGCTGCATACCAAAGCTTACATTTCTGCTTTGTTCAGGAATGGTCCAATTTCCTATTTTTTGGTAAAATGTCATAGCTCACATTCTTCAACATGATTGAATAGTTCAATAGCTGCATTTGATGTTATTCTCTCCTGGGGGTGCACAGTTGAACATGTGCGTTTCCAGTGGAAATGGTCTCAGCATGGTTACAATGGCGCCATTAGTGGAGTTCATAGAATTAACTTGAATAACTTCATAGAATTAACTTAATGGAGCCAATCAGTGTTTTTGTGTAATAGGTGCTAAACTTATTGTATGTTCTTCAACCCTTTCTTCTACATATTAGAGTGTGCTTTGTTCCTTTTGTAAGGTAGGTTGTCCATTCTGGCTATAGTTTTTCTATTAATCTAAAAAGAACAACAGAATTAATGAATAATAGTGTACTGCTGTCTGCATACTGTACATTGGCTACAAATAGTATGTGAAACAGTTCTACAGCAGACTTATGACCACATTGTTGCTGCAAATGCTTCCCAGTTATTCTAGATAAAAAAAAAGGTTAAACAATTTTGCCTGATAAAAAAAAATTAAGAAGTTTAAAAGTGACAGATGATTCTAGTTAATTCATCATTTTGAGAACGTAAGAAAAAGTCAAGTGCATTGCATTTGGGGATTCAGTATTCATTGCATTATTAGCCTTGGTTGTCGTCTCCCTGATGCCGATTAGGTACATTCTCAGAAAAAAATGGAACAAAGCTATCACTGTGGTGGTACCCTACAAAAGCTACAGTAAATTGTATATCTTTGTACCTTATTTACCCAAAAATGCTACATTAGTACCCTAAAAGTGCATATTAATATTTTAAAAGTAAATATTAGTGCCTAAAGTGTACATATAAGCACCTTTTGAAAGGGTACGCAGTGACAGTTTTTTTTTTTTTTTGCCAGAGTTTGAGTCAGTTTTGATACATTGGACGAAGGCTTTTATCATTTAACCTATAGGTGATTACTAATGTAATTATATGAAAATGTTACATTATGCTTTGCTGAGGATCAAGACAATATTCCCTACTATCTTCTTTACTCTTTGCCCTGTTTACAGAGCCATTAGCAGCTTGCATCGGATGCTAAGTTTTCATAGTCATCTGAGCCCTGCATAGCAGATTTGATTTGTCTGTCTATACCAATTGTATCGAATAAACAGTCATTGAGGTCATTTTTTTACAAAATGATGAGAACGGTTTCATTCATTTCATAACACACTTGAAATTTTGTCAGTGTCACTCTCTCTTCATTTTAAAGGAGTTTAATGCTGATACAGTGCAGGATCGGTACAGAGTCGCTGTATTGCATATCGTATAAAATTCATTTGAGAACATTTGTTGTTGACTGAAGCAGTATCCTGTAGTAAATTAGGATGCTTATGCAACCACTCCAACATCTTGTCAGCCTCAGGGGATGACAATGATTATTCAAATGTGAGTTTAAGCACTGGCATACATGTATGATCCTGTTGCCAGTCTTTTTCTAACAGAAGGAAAATTCTGTAGAAAACAGATTTTAATCTTGTGTGCTTCCATCTCTTGTCATTCTTGGCTCTCTTTGCACCATTCGTATATTTTCTGACAGTGGCTATTGAACTACATTTATTTTATTCTGTTCTCTGTCCTCAGATCAACCCATCAGGTAGGTGTGAAGATGGGCAGGTCCATCCACATGATACTCAATGCTACATAACACTTCAGACTACATGGATGGAGAACAGTGCTCTTGGGACCAGCATGTAGAATTATCCAACCAAAAAGAGTTTTGTGCAGTTTTAGGTATGAATATTTATGACTGTGAATAGTGGAGTATCATTTAAAGGCAAGTGAGGGTCCAGTTTAACATCCAGCTGGAAGTGGAAGCTACATTTGGATTATGTAGAGAAAGAGAAACCACATCTAAAAACTACTGATTTGCTCTTTTTTTTTTTTTTTACACAACTTTTACATTGGATCCAGACATGTCTAACATGACCTCATGTAACCTTGTTTTCAAAGAGCATTAAGGGAGTCTTGAGGGGGCGGAAAATATATTTTTAATTAAGACAAAATTTAATTTTTTTTTTAATTTGTTTTTTTTACTTTAGATTGATAAGACAAATTCTGATAGTTACTACTAAAAAAACCCAAAATAAATTATTTAAGCCCTCATTCATATAATTGGATTGTTGTTGTATAAAAAGGTACATGCAAATATGTTTCTGAAAGAAAGGTTTGTTCAGTAATAAAGGATCATAATCAAGGCCAATAATCAACTTTAGTATGATTTACAAAAACAAAAAGTACAATGTAATCATAGCTCTGAGGGATCATGATATCACAGTATGTAAAAGTGGGTCTTCCAGATTATAGTAAATATTTTGAGACATTTAATAGGAGATGCCATTTAGTACAGTTAATTTGCTTGGTTTAATAAAGTGTTTAGTTTGAGGACATCAAAAGTATTGTGAAGGGACAAAAAAAATACAATGTTACAAAAGTTGGATAAAATCAGTGATGGCAGCTCCTCAAGCCCCAAGGAATGTTTCAACTAGTTTTTAATGCATGTTTGGAGACTATTTAGCGCAGACATTTGGTTTTAACGGATGTGTTCAATAACAAAACAGGATCCAGTATCAGATTGTTCCGGTCAAGAGTGAGTGTTTGGCTTATATTTCAGGGTTGACGTAAGTACAAAGAATATTGCTTTAATTGACTCAAGCCTCTCTTTCAACACTCCGTATAAGGATGTTTTAAAAGTGTGTTGTTTATTAGGAATACCAACTTACTATTTAAAAAAGTATGGCTGTGATGCAGAAGGCTGCCATTTCGCCTTGTTGGAAAGAGATAGAGGACAATTGCCTATTAAATGGGCAAAAGGTCAAAAGCTGATTGTTGTAACTAAATTCCAGTTTATTGCAAGTCCCTTAGCACTCACTGGAAATAGTTGGCCTGTAAAACTTAACGACTCCTTGCCCAGTCTCTGCACAAGTTTGTGTAATCATAGAAAATGTATTATCAGAACCATATGTTGTGCACATATCATTCATCCTTTGACTGAACTGTTAACATTTGCATCTTTAATAAAACTTTATTTTTATTCCATCTGCTTTATAAAGATTCGTTGCAAAAAGGAGCTTCACACATATACAAACGATGGGTCTCATTCACTAACCAGGTGTATGAGCTTATATATCTGCGTGTAAAATCTGTTCACAGAGAGATCATAATTCAACAATGCATTTGCATTAAAGGGGTCATATGATGCGATTTCAATTTTTCCTTTCTCTTTGGAGTGTTACAAGCTCTTGGTGCATAAAGAAGATCTGTAAAGTTGCAAAGACTAAAGTCTCAAATCCAAAGAGATATTCTTTATAAAAGTTGAGTCAGCCACACCTTCCTAAAACGGCTCGTTCTAACACGCCCCCACATATCTACATCACTATGTGGGAAGATTTGCATAACACCGCCCAAATGTTCACGCAAAGAAAGAAGGCGTAACTTTTATCACCGGACGCTCCTTCGTCGAATCCACCGGCCGCGCTGTTCTCAAGGCCACCGGCCTCCGCTCACTCAAGTCCGCAGTGTGTGACTCTGTGTGACGCATTTTATGGAAGACTGTTTCCTGAACCTGCAGAGTAGCATACAATGGGTCTGTGCACAAAGGCTGTTTCTATAAAGTGGGGCAGTTCCAACTTTGCAAGGACAGTCTGGCGCTTCTGACTCACAGCCCACAGCACACCTTGCTTTTCAGACCGATGAGCTTTGTAAAAATTGACGTGTTTCAGAAAGGCGGGGCATAGAGAAGAAACAATAATGTACAGTATGTGGAAAATAATGTTTTTTTTAACCTTAAACTGCATAAACACATTTCATTACACCAAATACACAAAATAATGTTCTTTTTAGCAAGATCATATGACCCCTTTAAAATTTATTCTAAATTTATAATTGCGTGTAGTCGACATAAAAACGGTTTATTGTGTTGTAACCGGTTTTGTGGAGTGTCCACTTGCTGCGCCTGTTCTCACGTGAGTTTTATGGAAAGCTCTTATATGGACATCATTTGGGCACGTTTTATACAAATGACATGTTGTGGAATTGCTCTCCGTCATTCAGAACCCAGAGTCGTTAATATTAAAACAAAGGTAAGAACAAAGGTGTGTATGAACCTCTCGTAAATCCAGCAAGAGAATTCTGCGTAAGAAATATCTTTCTGTGAACATAAATATGCAAATACTATGAAATTATTAACGAATAAGGCCCCAAGTGTTTGCTCTTTGTATTCAGCCATCTCATTTTAATGTGACTCAATCTGCAACTCTCTGAGAACCACGAGTGTGTTGTTCACAATGGCAAAATCCTCAAACTCTGCCCCACCCTGAACTTTAAGCAGACCACAGACATTTGTTTTCTAAGGCCTTTCCTGCTTCTCTGCGTCAATTGGTAGCACGCTGTTCTCTTCCTCTCTCTGTCATCTTCCCTCCCTCTACCCATTCCTCTTTTCCTTCCACCATTACACTCTCACCCTGGACTTCATCTTTGCTCTAAAAGCCCCAAGTTCTCTTCACTGGCCTGTGGTCAGACCCGAGAGTGCTGGTCACAGTAACCACCCTCAAAGCAAAAGCACCATTTCCTCTTTACCAAACCACACCAACCTCTACTAGTCTTGTGACACAACATTTAACATAACACTTGCCGGCCAAGCCAGAGATGCTTTGCGGACAGAACCTCATACTCTATTGGCCATTAACGTCCCTGAAAATCAATGTTGTTCTATTAATTTTCAGAAGTGCGTTTGGTCTGGTTGTACTCACTGGTTTGGGTCAGTCAGCCTGACTGTGTTATGTGGTTTGTAAGAAGCAGCAGTAGGTCTGCGTGCATGCGGAAATGGAGGATGTGTTTAAAGATGCCCCCACGGTGCACTGCGGCTGGTTGGATAACAGATTTAATGTAATGGTTTGTGTAGGAGGCCTCTGGGCGGCCAGCCCAGGCAGGGGAGACAATTAGACTGGCCCCCCATCTCAACATGATTTCCTGAGGGCAAGTGCAGTGTGTGAGTGTTTGTGTATATAAATAGTCCATATATATATATATATATATATATATATATGCATATGAGAGCTATATATTTGGGTATAAGAGATGGAGTAATGGACAAATGTGTGGAATATGTCATTGCTGAAAAACCTTGAGTGTTCATTGGGGAGATTTATTTAATATCCCTCTTTCCCCTCTAGCCACAATCCCCTCATTGCAATATCCTGCAAAAGGGGGGAAAACTGCGAAAGAGAAAAAAAACAGGAAGGATCAGGTCCCTCATTTCCCATTCTTGCAACATATTGCTTTTACATTCCCCTCTTCTGTTCCCATAGCTTTGAGAAGAGATGAACAAATGGCTGTAGCTTAAAACCATACAGAGACACACATCTTGCTGTTAGATGAGCATCGGCACAGAAATGCCTGTTTTATTGTTTTAAATGGGACACAGACATATAATAAAATCAAAACCAATGGCACTGCATTTGATGTCACAGGATGGATTTGCTAAGAAACTATTTCTCTGTGCTGGATCTCAGCCTTCAAATTCTATGAAAGTGTAAATACACTGAATGAAGCTGAATGTTGTGTAGCATCTTGTGATTTTAGAAATATAAAATAGAGGACTAACCTCTCTTCTTTTTAAATAATTTTTAGCTACACTCCTAAACCGACTCCTTTGGGGATGTCAGTCATCCTCATTGAATATTCGTTTCCTTTCAGTCTCTCAGAGTTTTTGTTTCTGCAGTGATCAGCCCAGATTGAAGTCTCATTGAGTTTATTCATTTAAAAAACACCTGTATTGCATCTTACTATCAAACAGGACACATTTCACATTTCCTTTTAATATTACTATACAGGATGAAAGTTCACCTACCTTTTGGTTTCGATGACATTTGTGAAATTGAATGCTTTTGAGCTGGATCAATTGCTTTTGATGTTCTTGCTTATACTGAATCCATTAGATCCACTAGTGGTGCGTGAAAATTTCTGAAACCAAAAATATTTGGATGAAATGGCAAAAAAAAAAAAAAAGAATATTCAGTTTGGCCACATTCGTTTTGGAGGACCGAAATCATTGACTGAAATAGTGACATTTAATTAGTGGTTCTCTGGTAATGCATTTTGACTGTTGTTGCATATATGCTATGCACACAATGTGAACAAGCCACAACAGGTAAACATGTCAGCAGTGTGAATGCACTACTCCACAACTAAAAATAATGGTGGAGTAGCAATATGCAAATTTTGTTTCGACTGAAATATCGAGAGCCGGCTTGTAGCTGAAGAACTTCACTATGACTGCTGTAATTTATCAACTGAGAGCACAACACCCCGAACAGTTATCCAAACTTAATTGCTGAAACCTTATTTTTTTTAGTGTCAATTTCAGCTAAAATGGCATTTCGGTTTTGTAAAAAAGTTAATTTTGCTGCATTACTAAGATTTGCCTGTGTCAGATCGCCCTCACCCATAATTTAGATACCAGCCTACTCTATTGAATTTCTTGTTTGAAAGCGAAACAGTGCACATGATCGTGAGAAGCTCTTTGTGTATCTTATACATCTACGATAGGGCTAGGTGATTAACATTATCATATCGAGATCAAGATAAAATTGATGTTGATATCAATGATGACAACAATTACTCAATATGGTGGAAATACACTCACCAGTTAGTCAACCAGCAGCAAGTCTCTGCATATTGCTAATAAGTCTGCATGTTCTGTGAAGAATGATGCGGTTTTGTTTACTACACTACAACTTAAACACACGTGACGCTCACAGTGCTTTCAGTGCCTGCCATCTCACTATATGGAGGACAGTCCATCTGAACTTTATCACCAGAACTGTTCTAAGAGTCGCTTCACAAGATTTTCACAGTTTTATGTGAGAAAAATTACCGTCAAATACACACTGGAGCTGAAAGATCTTCACATCAAACCTACAAAATAAAAGTTCAGTTTAACGTGAAGAAAATATTACTATCATATACTGTTATTGTATATAGGTCTGTTATACAGCATCTTATTTATACTATAAAGTTTTGTTGTAATTGTTGTCATTAGACACCATTTTTGCTGATAAATTGTTATTAAATCGAAAAACACAGAATTTAGGGACGTCATGGGGCCCTAAATTAAAAGGTATGGATTTAGTAGTGAACAAGTTGTTTTCGCATTCATCCTCAAGGTCTAACAAACATGTGGAAAGCATTCAATGTAATTGAGTATCGTGATATCGAGTGGTATGGAAAATGAGAATACTTTTGGCTCTATCGCCCAGCAGTCCTGAGCTGCATAGACATGATTGTGCATTCACAAGGCCACTCATTGCTGTTAGATTTGACACTTCTCTTTTTGAAGTCATATGAAATGATCAAGATGATAAAACCATGATACTACAGAGCCTGATCCAGACTTCCTGTCCTGTTCCCCCAAAGCCCACCCATCTCAGCTGGAACGGGGGTCACCCTGCCAGCATAGCTCCCCTCTCCCCCATCCTCCTGAAAGCTCATTATCTTGTTAACACTACATTTATCTGACAAGACAAAAGGGAGTGAGTGACCCAGCCACCATTAAAGATTAATAGAAAGGCATAAAAAGGGAAGGGAGTGATGGAGAAAGACTGGGCCTTAACCAGGCTTTTCTTTTTAAAGAGTGAGATGGCTGTGACAGGATTATTAATCAGAACGGGGGGAAGATAAGACCTCCTTTGCAGCTCCCTCACTTAGAGTCTTTAGTTAGCACTCCTGCAAAGCATGAACAGGTCAGAAAGAGTAAAACTAATTGGCTCTACCAGGTTTTGAATAACAATGAGCAAGGGCCCAATTATAAAATCACTCTGATTTTTACATCGGGGAAGGGGGAGACAGTGCAAGACTAGATTTTTCTATAATGTGTGAGGAAAATGGAATATTAAATTGGAGACGGGGAGACAGAGGGAGACTAATACTTTGGGAGAAGAATGGGAGCAGGAGACATCAGACTCTGTGCAGAGGGATAGAGAGAGAAAGAGCATGTGAGCACTGTCTCTGTCTCTCCTGTTCCCTCAAAGCAGGGCTATTAATGAAATTTATAAATCATTGGTGATATAAATTTTAATCGAGGGCTGGTGGAAAACAGTAGAGGTCTCTGAAGATAGCTTCAGCTCATTTGAAATTCCATTTGCATTAAAGATTCACATAACACTGAAAGATTTGAGGGAAATCTTTTCTTTTTTATATCTTCCCTTCATTCATTAGTAATGATTCCTTTTTCCTTTTCCACTACGACATGAGGGTTTTCAAAATCAGCGTCTTTTCATAACAAATGCCTTCCGCATTTCCCACTCTCTGTGTCCTGTGTGTGTGTATCATCATCCTATGCTCCGCATGAAGCGAGATGAAGACCAGAAGTCAGCTGAAAGGGGAATCATTTGTTTTTACTGAAAACTAATATTCAAATTTGTTTGAATGCTCTTTTGTAATTAACACCCACTAATGATATCTTTCTAATTATGATCACTTAAGAAAATTGGTTAGCGCTGTTTCTTTATCTGTCACGAGCTCGCACTTGTTTGAGGTTTCTAATTAGCTAATTAATAGTGGCATTTTGATTGGAATATTGTTTGTTTTGCTGAGGTATGAGCCTGTTCTATTTGTCTGCTTGAAGGCTGAGACGTCTTGTTGCATAATTCATGGCATGCTCCGCCAACAGACAGCATTGCCATTTAAATTATGAACACATTAGTGAAATGCTAACCCTCCCTGACTGCCTGTGGCAACTGAGAGATAGCAAGAGAGAAATAAATGAATTTCCCACTGCTCATTACTTTACCTGTGATAATAGGGGGATGGGAGGGGGGGGTGGAAGGAGCGTGTCGAAGGCTTTAATGTGTAACATTAGATATGTAGAGATTTGTGGTTGTTGTATATAGAGTCATCATCCTAAGCTCCGCATGAAGCGAGATGAAGACCAGAAGTCAGCTGAAAGGGGAATCCTTTGTTTTTACTGAAAACTAATATTCAAATTAGTTTGAATGCTCTTTTGTAATTAACACCCACTAATGATATCTTTCTAATTATGATCACTTAAGAAAATTGGTTAGCGCTGTTTCTTTATCTGTCACGAGCTCGCACTTGTTTGAGGTTTCTAATTAGCTAATTAATAGTGGCATTTTGATTGGAATATTGTTTGTTTTGCTGAGGTATGAGCCTGTTCTATTTGTCTGCTTGAAGGCTGAGACGTCTTGTTGCATAATTCATGGCATGCTCCGCCAACAGACAGCATTGCCATTTAAATTATGAACACATTAGTGAAATGCTAACCCTCCCTGACTGCCTGTGGCAACTGAGAGATAGCAAGAGAGAAATAAATGAATTTCCCACTGCTCATTACTTTACCTGTGATAATAGGGGGATGGGAGGGGGGGGTGGAAGGAGCGTGTCGAAGGCTTTAATGTGTAACATTAGATATGTAGAGATTTGTGGTTGTTGTATATAGAGCCTACCTTTTAATGCCATATTCTTTTTTCTATTCACTCAAGAGCAGAGATGCTATGGGCAGGAAAGATCTTCTTTGGGCTGGTTCACAAAGAAAAAAAAAATTCCAGACCCCAGACTTTTGAACCGTACATACAGTATATGCTACTCAAAAAGTCAGTAAGATTTCTTTCTTTTTTTTTTTTTTAAGAGAGAAAGTAAAAAAAAGAAATTATTTTGCTCAGCAAGGATACATTAAATTGTTCAAAAGTGACAGTAAAGACAGTTACAGAAAATCAATTTCAAATAAATGCTAATAAATTGAACTTACTATTGATCAAATAATCTTGAATAAGAATAATTAGTTTTTTTCCCCACAAAAAATATTAAGCTGCAAACTATTTTCAACATTGATAATAATAAGAAAAGTTTTATCATCAAATCAGCACGTTGGAGTGATTTCTGAAGAATCATGTGACACGAAAGACTGGCGTAATGGCTGCTGAAAATGTAGCTTTGCCATCACAGGAATAAAATAAATTGTAAAAAATATTAAAATTGAAAACGGTTATATGTGACACTGGACCACAAAACCAGTCAAAAGGCTCAATTTCTCGGTTTGTTAGGATAGGACAATATTTGGCTGAGATACAACTATTTGAAAATCTGGAATCTGAGAGTGCAAAAAAAAAATCAAAATATTGAGAAAATCGCCTTTAAATTCGTCCAAATGAAGTTCTTAGCAATGCATATTACTAATCAAAAATTAAGTTTTGATACATTTACGGTAGGAAATTTACAAAATATCTTCATGGAACATGATCTTTACTTAATATCCTAATGATTTTTGGCATAAAAGAAAAATCGATAATTTTGACCCATACAATGTTTTTTTGGCTATTGCTACAAATATACCCCATCGACTTAAGGCTGGTTTTGTGCTCCACAGTCACATATGTTTTTTGGGGGCTCTATTGTATCTTTTTATGAGTGCCTAGCAGGCATTTTGAATTGTATTTATATGTTTTCAGTCTATTTTGCTTTTCTCTGCTCACCCATTATTGCTTATTCCTCATTTAATTTAATTCACCATATCTTTTTCTCTCTGTGTTTAGGAAATGTGTTTGGTTTGTGCTGCTTCTTGATTTCCAGCTTTTATATTTTTTGTTGACATGTGAATGCATGTGGTCTACAGGCCTGCTAAACACTGCAGTCATTTATCTTTATACTTTACAAAATGCCTCTACCAAAAATGTTGATCCTTACTTGCTGAAACAGCACAGCATGGACCCCCTGAATTAGCTCTGTGTTTATAAACAGATGGCTGTAGTTGCTCCATTAAAACTTGTGATGGTAATGTGACTGTTTGAAGAAGGTTGTCTTTGCACTGCTGCTGCCATTACCATATTAAAATATCTGCTAACAATGCCAGTAATATGGAGTTTACAAGCAAGCACTCAATAATTCCACTCTGATGGGTTAGATAATGAGATAAAGATATTTTTACATCTTTATTTGTTCTTTGTAGAAAGCCAAACTCGTACGCTTGTTTCGCCAGTTTCAACTATATTCAGCTGCCAGATTCTCTTTAGCAACTCTTTGCTCAGTATGCTAATGTTGGTCCCGATTTCCATAATTAGAGAGATATTGTGTTATTATCGTAAGAAAATGCTGGGCTGAGGTTATTATAACTCTCTCAGCAGGGAGTTGCAGTCAAACACTACTGCAACCTTGTCTGATTCCTCTTTTATATGCAACCATATTCTCTTATTCATGAGAATTAATTACCCACAATACCACATGATATGATATTTATATTTCACTGCTAAAGTATATAGGCTTTTCAAGAGCTTTGTGTGTGTGCGTGTTTGCATGAATGTGTTTTTGACTGTGGGCATGTTATTGGCTTTGTTCCCCATGCACGCATATGCACTTCAGTAATTAACAGTGCTGTGAACGCACAACACACTTAAGGGTAAGGAACTGCTATATCATTGCTGGCTTTCTTATTCGTAGAGCACTGCGTGGAGAGTGGAGAAAGCAAGACCTCAGCGGAGCAACAAACCTAGTTTAGAAGAGTTTCTAGTGACTTAATGTTTCGACTTAAGGCTGGTTTTGTGCTCCACAGTCACATATGTTTTTTGGGGGCTCTATTGTATCTTTTTATGAGTGCCTAGCAGGCATTTTGAATTGTATTTATATGTTTTCAGTCTATTTTGCT
This sequence comes from Sinocyclocheilus anshuiensis, assembly GCF_001515605.1. Classification (NCBI taxonomy): domain Eukaryota; kingdom Metazoa; phylum Chordata; class Actinopteri; order Cypriniformes; family Cyprinidae; genus Sinocyclocheilus; species Sinocyclocheilus anshuiensis. The sequence goes on from NW_015552540.1 coordinate 446,338, forward strand.
TTTCTCTGCTCACCCATTATTGCTTATTCCTCATTTAATTTAATTCACCATATCTTTTTCTCTCTGTGTTTAGGAAATGTGTTTGGTTTGTGCTGCTTCTTGATTTCCAGCTTTTATATTTTTTGTTGACATGTGAATGCATGTGGTCTACAGGCCTGCTAAACACTGCAGTCATTTATCTTTATACTTTACAAAATGCCTCTACCAAAAATGTTGATCCTTACTTGCTGAAACAGCACAGCATGGACCCCCTGAATTAGCTCTGTGTTTATAAACAGATGGCTGTAGTTGCTCCATTAAAACTTGTGATGGTAATGTGACTGTTTGAAGAAGGTTGTCTTTGCACTGCTGCTGCCATTACCATATTAAAATATCTGCTAACAATGCCAGTAATATGGAGTTTACAAGCAAGCACTCAATAATTCCACTCTGATGGGTTAGATAATGAGATAAAGATATTTTTACATCTTTATTTGTTCTTTGTAGAAAGCCAAACTCGTACGCTTGTTTCGCCAGTTTCAACTATATTCAGCTGCCAGATTCTCTTTAGCAACTCTTTGCTCAGTATGCTAATGTTGGTCCCGATTTCCATAATTAGAGAGATATTGTGTTATTATCGTAAGAAAATGCTGGGCTGAGGTTATTATAACTCTCTCAGCAGGGAGTTGCAGTCAAACACTACTGCAACCTTGTCTGATTCCTCTTTTATATGCAACCATATTCTCTTATTCATGAGAATTAATTACCCACAATACCACATGATATGATATTTATATTTCACTGCTAAAGTATATAGGCTTTTCAAGAGCTTTGTGTGTGTGCGTGTTTGCATGAATGTGTTTTTGACTGTGGGCATGTTATTGGCTTTGTTCCCCATGCACGCATATGCACTTCAGTAATTAACAGTGCTGTGAACGCACAACACACTTAAGGGTAAGGAACTGCTATATCATTGCTGGCTTTCTTATTCGTAGAGCACTGCGTGGAGAGTGGAGAAAGCAAGACCTCAGCGGAGCAACAAACCTAGTTTAGAAGAGTTTCTAGTGACTTAATGTTGAGCTCCATGGAAAAACTGTTAGGAATGTAACATTACAGGTAATTTTAGATGCTGCATCCCAAATGCCACATGGATGCAAAGTCTGTGATTTGTCCCAGTAGCTTTTTTTTCTTCAACACAACACATTGTCGCATCCTCACTCAAATGTTTATTTTTTTGTTATTGCAAGTAAAATACTCTCAAGTGAAGTGCATTAAAGGGATATTTCATCCAAAAATGAAAAGTCTGTCATTACTCACCCTGTCGTTCCAAACCCATAAGACCTTCGTTCACCTTCGGGAACAAAAATTAAGATGTTTTGATTAAATTCAAGAGCTTTCTGACCCTACATATAGGGCAATGTAACTGAAATGACATGCGGGGGAGTAATTCATTAGTAATTAATTAATGAGGGTGAGTAATTAAGTTAGTATATTGTTTCTTGCCACAAGGAAGGAAATGTCATTTCACCAGATCTGCAATCCAAATAACTCCTATTGAATAGGGAAAAAAGAATAAGGATGAGAATAACACTGCTTATAATAAAACTGTAGCAAGTGGGAACGTGACAAGTGAAGAATGATTCAAGTAAGTCATCAGTGCACTTTTTGGCGGTCTCATAGTTGTGATGTTGTAATTATAATGATTTCTGAACGGCATGTTTTTCAGCCTAGTTTGGTCTTGGTGGATTTGGTTTGTAAATCTACTTTTCCATGATATGGCATGACTTGACCACTTTATTGATAGCAGACTATAGCTGGCAAGAGATGATGGGGAGAAGAGCAGTATTGGAAAACAATGCAAGCCAGATTTGACCTTACGCTTGGCTTCATAAGCAACGTAATTCAGCATGTCAGATCATGTGTGCTGATCTCTAGGTCACAGCTCAGACGCCACTAAATAAATGATGCCATTATCATTGATCTGAGACAAAGTCAGATGTATAGCACACCTGTGTGACTGGACATTGCAGTCATATCTAATTCCGCTGGAATCCAATCGCCTCAAAAAAAAAAAAAAAGTAATGTGTGTAGTCTAGATGCCCAAATACTGTTCCCCTTGACACTGTCAATTAAATAGGATGTTTCTCATTATGCTCTTGGATTGGCTTGTAAGTGTGTCACAGTCTATTAATGGTGAAACTCTCTCTTGATGCAAACACACACCTGCTCCTCTGGCCTAATTGAATATGTGATCTGACAATTTGTCATGTTTGTCTTTGTAGTCGGGATGCTTTCTCTCTCTCTTCAGCCCATCCACTTTTAACTGCAGGTGTGTATGTGCTTCACAAAAGGTTTTAGAGGCATTATAGCATTATTCATTCATCATTAATGTCTTAAGATAACAAGGGAGCGCGCTATGCTTTCTTCCTCTTCGTTTCTTTTTCCTCTCTCTCCAGGCCCACTTGGGAAAACTTTATTATGCTTTGGTCTGACAGAGAAATATACAGATAAAAGATAATTGCCTGGCTTGACTCCTGCATTGATATGAAAATGAGATCTAAATTATTCAGTACGGTTTAAAGGTTAGTTGAAGGTTATTTCTGAAGGGAAGCTATGGAGAGAGAAAGCGGTTATGTTTGCTGTGCATGCTGCGTGCTTGTGTGAATGTATTTTTGTGCGTGATGTCCATGAACCAGGAGGTTAGACACATTTGAAAGGCTAATTTTCAGTGGATGCAGCCTTGCAGTCTACTGACAAAGTGAGGGTCTCCGGTGGGACCCGAACGATAGCAAATCAATTATTTACAGGCAAATTAGGCCTGATGTCTCTGGAAACACTTTTAGCACAGGCTGGAACAGACTGCTGTTTTTGCCTGCGTCACTCTATGACATGTTGACTCCTCTCGTAACGCTCCTTGTAAAATGCCTGTTAGCTAATGAGCACAGTGCTGCGCATGAGATTGCAGGTGTTCTTTGGTTTTCAGCATGAGCGTAGATTAGAAGCTCAGGTTTGTATTGAGATGTGTAAGGAGGCAGTGAAGAGAGATGATAGGCACTCCAGGGGGCCGGAGGAAATTACCTGCCTCATTGTTGTCTGCTCAGAAGATCCATGCTGTTAACAGCAGGGGGGAGCATCTAAACCCTTGCATGTTACCATGGTAACCTACAGCCCAGTGCTTTGCTATGAATAATTTTCACATGTACAACGTGGGATGATTTTAGCTCTTACAAGTCATGCTTTTAACTCTTTTGATGTGGCTGAGGAATAAAGAAGCAGCTTCAGCGCTTTCTGCCTAATAGATTTCTGTCTGTCTGTCAGATAACAACATATATGTAATGCCATAGTGAAATCTTGTGTTTCTTTTTTTTCCATGTACATGTATGAATTTAAATATGCATAAAAAAATATATGAAAAAGAAACTAAAAATGTGTGTAGTTCATATATAATAGTAATAATAATAATAATAATTATTATTATTATTATTATATGTGTCCCTTTCTAATAAAAATTATAATAAATGTAAGAAAATCAGAAAAGAATGCTACATTTCTTAAAGTTATAAAGTCACAAATATTTATTAGAAGAGGCAGAATATTTTTTATTTTATTTTATTAATACCCATAACTTCCAGGGGCATATGAAAAAGAAACAATAAATATATAAATATTTATTATACAATAAATAAATAAATATATATATATATATATAATAAAAATATATATATCTTTTTACATAATATATGTGTGTGTACTGTGTATATTTATTGTGTGTATATAAATACACACACATGCATGTATATATTTATAAAAAATAGATGTTTATATATTAAATATATTTATATATAATATAAATTATATGAATATAAACATATACATGTAAATACATGTAAATATTTTCAAAATATAAACTGTATGTGTGTGTATTTATATATGCATAATGCAGTACACACACATGTATTATGTAAACAAAAACGTTGCATTTGGATGCGATTAATTGCGATTAGGCCTAATCGTTTGACAGCACTAATATATATATATATATATATAACAAAATATGTTGAATTTTATATAAAATGTTATAATAATATAAGGACTATAATAAATACAATTATTGTTATTATGATTATTATAACAAGATCAAATATATTTTGTTTTGATTATTTATAATATATGTATGATTGCCTGGTGTTGCATTACATGACTGGAAGAAATTCTGGAGATGTTCCCACGAGGGTTAAACTAAGCTGCCTAACTGCATTGTTGGAGAGTTGTCTATAATGTTTGCACAGGAAGCTGCTCTAATGGATTCAACTTGAGCTTCCCATTAATGCTCGCGTATCTACAGACAGAAACATCAGTGGCAGCAGGCAGCGTAAAGGCCTATTTACAGCAGCACTCTACCTGATCTGTCTGTACAGCCCATCTCTGCTTGCAGATTTCATCTTTTCCATTCCCCTGCAAAAGTTCAATAATTTATCCTCCCTCTCTGCCAAGCACACTTGTTTTTATTTAGAATCCAGATGAGCCTTGTCTATGCTGTCTGACTCCCTATAGAGCAGTACACCTGTGATGGGCTGATGGGATGTATCGATCACCTGCAGCTAATCATTCCATAGCGTTTTCCCACTTCTTTTTTAATTAGTGCCAGGACCCCATGAGTCTTGCTCTGATATTCGTCTGATGTATGCCGCTTTGATTTCTCTGACCCTGCAAGGAGTGAAGAGATTGGGAGATGCTGCTGGGATCTTAATGCTCAATGCAAATCTCTGTGGAAGACTTCACTGCAAAGAGAGACATGGGAGATCAAAAGAGAGCAATATTTTGTTATGTGTCAGCTGCTTTGTTTCTTTGAAGAGATTCAGGCCTATGAAGTGATTTAAAAGCTGATGAGTGTTCAGTGGCGGCTATATCCAGTTCACTTTTCCTGTAAATTACAAAGCAAAACTGCATAGTGCAATTAATCATCATTCCGGTTAGCAATCTAACATATGGAGGTGTGTGTGTATATATATATATATATATATATATATATATATATGAATATAATAATGCACGGTACAGTTAATCTTCATTTCTTTTCTCATGTGGCCAGGTTGACAGTGTTTCTTTCAAAGAGTCTATTATTTTTTTCCATAATTGTGCAAGAATAAATAAGCATGTTGTTCATGGCTTCAAAGAAAGCATCTTCAGTTATGCTCAGCAGCAGTATCCATATGGCTCATCACATATATCTATTTCTCAAGTCAATTAAATCATCTGGTTGTTAGGATGTGTTCTTTAGATTATCATATGTTCTTTTAAAGTGTACATGGTGTCGTAGTATTGTGTTTACAAACAGATTAATTTGCCATGCATATGATATTCTGTTCATTTTCAAGTAATAAAATAAAAATGTTATTTTCATAACACCCTGTCATATACACATAAATAAATCATAAATATGGCAACTTTTTTACTTTGACCTCTACTCTGATCTTTAACCTATACATGCTGTTTTTTACTGTTCGTGCTGGACTTACTATGTGGAAAGTTTGTTTTCTGTAAGCTCTAAATACCACAGAATATGAGAAAAATGTGAATTTGCTCAGTGATCAGCTGCTGTTGATTTCAATGATCCCTCTCTCCTTTCATCCTCTTTGTGCTGGTCTGTAGATAAGAGCAACTTGATATGAGGGCTGAAGAGAGGTCACATGGTCTGGATCCAGCTGTTTTATGTGCCAAATCACAACAGTTTTGAAGGTAAACAAGCACATAGTTCTGCATAAATGTTAAATGTAAGTAAGCCCGGTCATGACAGCAAAATGAAGTCTGACAGGTGGATGTAAAGTATTCATGTAAATTAGGCATACATATATGCGCTTGTTATTAATCAGTCACATTTCAATGTAAAGTGTGGTTCTAGCACACATTTTAATATGTTCACACAGACATAAAAATATTTTATACGTCAAGAAGTGTATGGTACATGTTACATATGGACAGATTTGGAAATGTTATGAATCCTTTTGATTAATAGAATATTGAATTCAAGGCGTTAATATGTTTTTTTATTATTTTATTTTATGTGATGAATGAGATTTATTTATATATCTGTACAATAGTATATTGTAACTAAAGCAATTGTCACTGTACATTTATTGTAAATTGTGTCATTTTTTATGTTGTTGGTTAGATGATGTTTAGGTTAGGGTTGGACCTGTGCTCAAAAAATATCGACATAATATATAGTTACACATACTGTATTTGTTATAAAAAATAATGTAAAAGAGTTATAAAAGGTGCATTTGTAAATAACATTTTAATTACTGTCTCTGTATTGTTTCAGCGTGTATCCAAACATATGGAAATGTATGTGTAAATGTTACATATGATCAGATACATGAAACTACCACAGTGTATAGCAGGGCCGTTCACAGACCTTTTGAGGGGCATGTGCTGAAACTGAAAAAGGGCACCCCCCTTAATGACAAATGAAATAACACAAAATAATAGTCTCAAAAGCTTTAGATTTATTCACTATTAATTACAACCATTATATATATATATATGGTTTCTTAGGTCTATAGGTCTACATGTTATACACTATTATAATGACATATGATATGGCTTTTAAAGACTGCTTAATTTCTAAATCTCAAAGGTGGAAGTCAGGACTAATAGACTTGGCCTGGAAAAAGGACATGGTATGATAGCTTGGCATTATACAGTGCAAAGGATATCTGGCCTTCTAGATGTAAAGTAGGCTATAACAATGGGCCTCCTGGGTAGTTGTCATTATTATTTGTAGGGTCCTGTGTTTGTGAATTGCTCTTGTGTACTCACTCTTTTTTTAATTGTATTATATATATATATATATATATGGAGTTATGAGGTTTACTGACAGTTTGAGCGGATCCAACAAGATTTAGTCACAAGCTCTTTTTAATACCTTTCATTAGCTAAATATTTGTAAAGCAGACAGACAGATGTAAAGGGTGACCAATATCATTGATTTATTGAAGGAAAAAAAAAAACACCATCACCAAAAAAAGGGCACTTCGGAGTGTAAGGGCAAAAAGGGCATGTGCTCTGCACAGGTTGAGCCCTACCTGTGCACGTGCCTGGTGTATAGGAGACTGGTTGCCAGGGTAAACATTCAAACATACAGTTTAACAGTCATATTTGAGTGCAGAATTCTGCTATTGATTAATCAGAATCACATATTTCTGCAAGCGGTGTAATAATATAGCTTAACAAATAGAGTAAATTAAAGCCACCTTTAAGCTAACTTGTAAATGTATTGTAATTGTAAAAATACGCCAATCGATGGTGTTGATAACCTGCCATATAGAAGATTAAAAACACACCCGTCTCAACAATCCACTCCCTAGATTTATCAAGATAAAACACAACCTACTGACTCAACAGCCCAGCATGTTTGTCCTCACCACAGAAGATGTCCCTAGAGCCTCACAAAGATCCACTTCCTCTTGCTGCACACATGTGTTCGGCACCAGAGAATGAGCTATTGGACAGGGTGCTGAGTGTCCACCCAAAGAGAGTAATGTCTCCCTGTTGCCACCGGAGCTTAATGCCTGCTCAGCGGCTCAGAGGCCCAGACGCTCCTATTGAGCGCTTTTATCGTAGCTCGGCTCTCCTCGTTTGAAACCATATAGGCTGACTGCCGCTATTGATTTTAGCGGATTGTACTGTGGTAAGCTTTCCTCTGAGTCTGTCTGCTATATTAAGCAATCATTCGTCCTGCTGATGGCAAAACTTCCTCCTGAGGCAGCGTGCAGGCCTCTAATAGCCCTAGTATTACTCATGTTAATTGATTGGGTGGCAGTGAGGGGTTGAGGAGGAGAGAAATTATGGCCCTTTTGAGAAGAAATCAACACAAGTGGCAGTAATTAGCGAGGAGAGAAACTAGCTGTAATTGAAAGAGCCTCAGTCATCGACTATTCTTAACAGCAACCCAAAGGAGCGCATGGGAACGAGCGTAATCGAACGCAAGGTGTCTATAGATTTCTCTTCCACAGAAAATTCACATCAGATGGCGAAGAAATGAAGATATATGTGTGTTTGGACTTGGGATGCATGCGGTAATGTTCGTCCTTGGCAAGCAGGAGCTGTTAAACTCCCCACGCTGAAGACTTTGGAAATGCACCCTGTTAAGTAGGTCTGGCGAGCAGCGTTCAAAATTTCAGATGTGGGCTGCTTTTCAGATCAGCTCCTCATAGTGTCTCTCTAAAGCCAAGTCTCCATACATCACCTCGGTTTGGGGGAGAGGGCACATCTGGGCTGCATAATGCTTGGTGCAGTCACGCATATTTAGATATGCAAGCCTCTTGTATTGCTGTTGATTAGGACGCACATGGTGGCCACTCTTTTGCCGGAGTCGAGTGGGAAAG